>NC_044552.1:12048155-12418155 GCF_007565055.1 Rhinopithecus roxellana
ATATATCACTTTTATATTGCATTTGCCTTTTCTGAACGATACAAAGTAGAGGCAAATAGAGACACTTCATAAAAATGTTGATTTCCCATTCCTTTCCCTAAGACCCAGCCCTCCCTCAAATGTTCCCTCCCACCCCTTACAGAACTCTGTCTTTAATAAAACACTTAAATACATCATAAATAGTAAATTATGAAAAAAAAAAAAAGCAAGAATTGTTTCCTTCTTGTAAAAAAGAACATGGCAGCAAAGACAGGCAGCCAGAAACTGACTGGGGGTATCTAATATAAAAAGTTATTTGGGGTATGGGCTAACCTGCTATCAAGGCAGGGTGCGATAGAGAAGGGATAGAACGGGAATTCAACAATCTGCCTGAGATACCAGGCCCCCTTCTTCTCCTGACAACAGTGGAAGGATCAGATGGAAAACCACAACTCTTGTAGATGGGGAGGAGAGGGCATATGTAGCCCCCATTTCCAACTTCTCTGCATGAAGACAGGGGGGTAGGACATATGGCATAGCAATGACCTCACCGAGGCAAGAATCCACTGTCTCCCCATGAGTTTAAGAAAATATTTGCTGGCCTCATAGATACGGACTGCCTGTTAAACAGACCGAGGTGTCCCCTCTTCACCTTAGCACCACAAACAGGAGAACACTGTTGGAAAAGATGGAAAGAGCAAAAAAATCTCCTTTGGAGAATGATCTAAAATTCACTTGGTAAGTCTTCATATTTTAGAAAAGCAACCAGAATATATTTCAAATTGCAAAACAGTAATAATCATTATAGCCTGGCAGTGAATAGGATTCTGCCTAGGAAGGGCTATGATCTCCCAACCCATGGCTGCCTCATGTTTTAACAAAAGGGGTAAAGATTACCCCACATCCCACTCTCTCCATTCCTTCAGCCTTAAGAAATTCATCAAGAGAGGAGGAGTTTAAAGAGGTGCTGCTTCTGGCAGAGCAATCACTACTTTTCTCTTCACAAACACCGTGGTTCTTCTGAGGGAACCCTACGAATAGGCATCTCGTCAACACTTCTGGAGTTTTGATCTGAAACTGGCTTGAAATTTTGTGCTGTGTGCTTTTTCCTTTTTTCAGGAAAAAAAAAAAAGTTGGGAGGTGGTTAAACACCCTTATCTCCCAAAAACCTTTACAGAGATTACAGGGGTCTTCTTCCAGGGATGAGAGAGAAAGAGGTGGGGATAATGTGCCAGCTAGTCTGTCCTGAGGAATTAAGAGTCCAGTTCCTGGTGAAAGATGAGGGGAAAGAAAACTGCCAAGTCTAGTAATCTCATTTCCAGCATGAAGAATGGGGGTCTGAAAAAATTTCAGTTGTGGAAGCCAAGGTTAGCCAGTTGAAAATCCATGCCACCTAACTCTGGAGTGGAGGGGACGCTGTGGTCCTCAACTGTCCGAGGCACTAATGCCCATTCATGAGGACAGAGAAGAGGAGGCTCTTCTTTAGGAAGAAGATGGAGAGCCCACCTCGCTTCTTTTACACTCCTTTTTTGATGACCAAGTAGAAGAAAATTCAACATTGCTGGGGCAAGGGCTGACATCTTGGGATCACAGAGAGGCAGAATCTTTTTCCAGGTCTTCTGAGGCTTTGCGCTTAATGGGTGAACTCTGACTCTGCACGTTCAAGTTTTCCAAGGTTGTACTTGTAGTTAGCATATGCAAAGTCTCTCCAACTACAGGTGAGAAACTGGGCTCAGTAATAGGTGAGCCCTCACCGATTTCCTCCAAAGGAGGATTCGGAGGTAAAACATCAGGACGACCAAGGTGAACACCTGGCTCCACTTCTGCCTTTGTTGTCACTTGTGCCTTGTGTTCCTCAGAGACCAATGGCTGGTAAGTAATGCAGGAGTTGCCACTGGAGCCCGTATGCCAAGAAAAAGATGAGCCAGTCCCAAACTTTTTGGAAGAAGAAGGCTTCAAGGAGATCTTCTTAAATACTGCGTTGCACATGAAGCGCAGGAACCGTTCAGCATAGAAGCCTGGGTGGTGCACTGAGACAGTGTCCCCGTCATGTACCAGGGCTTTCCAAGAGTGCTCCAACTTCTTAAGAAATGTGTAAGACTGTAGAATGTCAATGATGCCAATATAAAGCAGAAGCCTTTCCCCTCTACTACTCTGAGCAGGGATGCCACCCGTATGGTCATCGGTCTCCATGGTGTCGCCCAGTTGAGCCTCTCCCTGGATGGATTCCATGGCTGTGGAGTACAGAACCTTTTGGGGGGTCAGTCTTTGAGTGTCAACTGACACTTGAAGGGTGTCGCTGCTTAAGGGCTCTCGTTGTGCATCATCTATATTGTGGATTGACAGCAAGAGGACTATAGTCCATTATCTTGAAGCTCTGCAGCACCAAACAGTCACGCTGCAGGGTCTTACAGAGAGCATTGTACATGTCAGCCTCCAAAAAAAGACCATCAGGGATGTCTTGTAAGAAGTCTAGGTCTTTAAATGTGGGAAGAGGCTTCTCTCGCTCTTTCTGGGAAGCCCGGCGTTTGTAGGTTGAGCCTTTGAGGTCATATTTGGTATGCATTTTGACCGATCTTGGTAAAAGATTGTTCATCACCACAATCCGAATGTTCTTGCCACCTGCCTGCACACAGTACAATCCATAGAATTTAGGCAGCAAAGTCCGAGGGTTCTGGTTGAGGTTCAAGTAGTATCCTGGAAGCAGCTTCTGCAGAAACTCCGCCTCTTGATGTTGGACTGTCTTAATAATGAAGTCATCGTCGCTGGACACGTAGAACAGGGAACCACTAGCTCCAGAGCTACAGAGTTCAATCAGCGGCTCACTGCAGAGGGAGCACAAGTAATCATCCGGCGGAATACCAAATAGCTCCCGAAAGTAGCGGAAGGCAACAGGTGCATAGGTCTTGAAACGAAAGTCATTGTAGTGATGAGCAGGGGTCAGCTTGCTCCCTTCACTGGGGAAGAAGATACTCTCCACCACGTAGAAATCTTGCATGAGGACATCACGCTCCGGTTTGGTACTCAGGCTCCCCACAGTGTGAGTAATGCCTAACTGGATGGCACCTTTCAAGGCTGATGAGGTTGTCTTTTTGTATGTTGTCTCTCCTGAGGAATCGACGCCTCGATGGCCTGTTTTCTTGATGGGCATGCCAGAGGCATAAAGCACCTCGGATGCCATGGGGCCCTTGATTCCAGACGCTGAGGACGCGGTACAGGGAGGGACTCCGGGATCAAAGGATGGAAAACCGACCACCAACGACGGCTGGGAGGAGGCGGACGCCATCTTGGCAGCGCCCTCCCCCCCTCAGCCGCCTGGTTCTCTTTCCATCCGGCGCTTCCTCTTCTCGGAATCGAATCTTCTCCGCGTCTCTTGACAGAACCCGTGTTCTGCGGCCACCTCCCCGCCCCGCTGGGGCCTCCCTCAGACCCGTGGAGCCGGCTACAGAACCAGGTCAAGGCCGCACCATTCGCCTGCCATGGGGGGGAACTCCCGCCGCGCACCCCCTCCACACGTTTAACCGCTCTCCGCAGGGGAGACCTTCCCTTCACAAAGGATGAAGCTCAAGCTGGCTGCTTGGACACTGCGTCAGGACCAAGCCACATCTGAAAAAAAACAAACAAACGAGGCATGAAAAGTCCCAGAGAAGTGAACGCCCGCCTCTCTGTCCTCCCTAGCCACGGCCTGTTTATCGCCCAACCCAGCCGCTTCCATCCATCAGTTTTCTTTTTGTTTTTTTCCTTTTTTTTTTTTTTTTTTTTTTTTTTTTTTTGAGACGGAGTTTCCCTCTTGTTGCCCAGGCTGGAGTGCTGTGGCGTGATCTCAGCTCACCGCAACCTCCATCTCCCGCGTTCAAGCGATTCTCCTGCCTCAGCCTCCCAAGTAGCTGGGATTACAGACATGCGTCACCACGTCCAGCTAATTTTGTATTTTTAGTAGAGATGGGGTTTCACCACGTTGGTCAGGCTGGTCTCGAACTCCCCACCTCAGGTGATCCACCCTCCTCGGCCTCCCAAAATGCTGGGATTACAGGCGTGAGCCACCGTGCTCAGCCGATCCATCGGTTTCTTCACCTCATCAACCCATTCCTACCTAAGCCTTTTTTTTTTTTTAATTTCAAGTTGCACCTAATGACTTGAATGCCCGATCATCTCGGTCCTCTAGCCTCACTTCTCTCTTAGTCTCAGAAACACACTTGAAATTCCAATTCATGTATAGAAGCTTTCTCAAACAACACTTCAGTGTGTTATGGAAGAAAGAACTTAGAGCTCTAGGAAGTGTGATAACTGATTTAAGAATCTGCTTGTGCCACTAGCTGACTGTATGATCTTGGGTAAGTTACTCCACATCCCCGGGGGCTCTGTTACTGCCTCTATGAAATGGGGAGGGAGGAGTTTAGGTGAATTTACATGATCCTTCCATACTCTAAAACCTATGGAATTAAGGAATAATATCTATTCCCTACCATCCTGTCAAAACCTGTGATAATGACACGCTAACAAATAATGCCGCAAATATATTCTCTAATGAGACAGAAAAATTGTACACTTAATTTATATGAAATTTGTTATGTGTGCTGCTATGCCCCCAGCATACTACCATGAATGGACAAGTATTTGTGATAATAAAATATTTATAATGGGAATTTGCTTTTGTTTATGGCAGACTACTCAATTTAAACCAACCTTCCTCAGAGAACAAATTTTTTAAAAAACTTGGTTGGATACAGGATACATTGGAGTCCTAAGAAGTTAGTGAATAATTAGTACTGAGATCTGGGAAAAGAAAGAAGTACAGAGAGGTGAGCATTTGGGCCCACTGTTTCCTTAGGGACCTCTGCATGTTCCATTAGAGGTAGCTGAGAGTCTGATAAGCTTAGCAGAGTTTTTGACAAACTCAGTAGACTAGGGAACAAAAAAAAACGGAGTTTGGGGTCTGATAGAGCAATAGTCTGGCAAACTTCCCAGAACTTTGGATTGGGACCCTGAAAGGCCATATAACATGGGAGTAAATGTGTATAGAAGTAGACCATCCCTCACAGACACTGCAATTCAGCTGTGAGTCACCTCAATCCCTGGTGGGATCAAGATTGGCAATATCCCTAGATGTCTATAAAGAGCAAATTTATATTCCTCTTTGGAGAAATAGATCATTGTCCTAGCCCTTAAATTCTCTCTCATTTTTTATGTGTACTGTCCAGAATTCAGGCAGTCATTATTATATACATAAGGAGTCAAGACAATGTAACTGAACACCAAGAGAAACAATAGACAATATAAATGGACTCACAGGGGATCCTGCCATATCTCAGTAATGTCATTCTCTTATATAGATTTTAAAGTAACACTGATTAATATATTTAAAAAAATAAAAGATGAGATTGGCAGCTTAAGCAGGAACTAGAAATGCTATAAAAGAACAAAGTTCTACAACTAAAAATTATGATAACAAAAGAAAAACTCAATGGACAAGATTTATGGAAGATTAGAGACAGCTAAAGAGAGAAGGAGGGGAGTAGGAAAATCTGAAGAAAATATGTAGAATGAAGCATAGAAAAATAAAAGTTTAGAAGATACATAAAAGAGGCTGGGTGCAGTGACTCATGCCTGTAATCCCAGCACTTTGGGAGGCTGAGGTGGGTGGATCACTAAAGGTTGGAATTTGAGACCAGCCTAGCCAACATGGTGAAAACCTGTCCCCACTGAAAGTACAAAAATTAGCTAGGCGTGGTGGCAGGCACCTGTAAGCTACTTCGGAAGCTGAGGCAGGAGAATCGCTAGAACCTGAGAGGCAGAGGTTGCAGTGAGCCAAGATTGCACCATGGCACTCCAGCCTAGGCGACAGAGCAAGGTTCCATCTCAAAAAAAAAAAAAAAAAAAAAAAAGAAAGAAAGAAAGAAAGAAAGGGAGGGAGAAAATAAAGAAAATACATAAAAAAGAAAAGATAGGGAATACAGTGAAAGAACATAACATGTAGTCCTAGAAGGAAAGGAGAGAGAAAATGAGACAGAAGCAACATTTCAAGGGATAATGGCTAAGAATTTTTCAAAATTGATGAAAGACTTAAAGTCATAGTTTTAAGAATCATTGTAAACCTCAAGTAAGATAAATAAAAACTGATGGTAAAATTCTGCTGGAAGGCAACGAGAAGATTTAAAGCAAACCAAGTGATGGGGTAGGTGAGGAGAGATTATCCTCGAAGAATGAATCATAAGACTGACAGCTAACTTCTTGACAGAAATAATAGAAGACGGTAGAATAAAGTCTTTGAATTTTGGAATTCTATCCCTAGCAAAAATAACTATCAAGAATGACAAGGAAACAAAGACATTTTCAGGTAAACAGCAGCTGAGAGAATTTACCAGAAGCATCCCTGTAATGAAGGGAACACCAAAGAACATTCTCGGGCAAGAGAAAAATGACTCTAATTTTTTAGAGATGGGGGAGGAAATGGAGAGCAAGAGAAATGGGGTAAATAAATGAGTATATCCAAATGAATGTTGTTCTTCAAAAAATGATATTAATGCTATGCTTTGGGATTTAAAAACATAATTGTTTAAAGTCTCAACAAAAATGAGGAGGGATCTAAACAAAATTAAAGTATTATAAAGTCGTTTGCATTTTGAAGTAAAAGTGTTAATGATGTTAGCTTCTTTTGATAAAATTAATTTTTTTTTTTTTCAGTAAGAGTCTTGCTCTGTCGCCCAGGCTGGAGTGCAGTAGTCTGACCTCGGCTCACTGCAACCTCTGCCTCCCAGATTCAAGCGATTCTCCTGCCTCAGCCTCCCAAGTAGCTGGGATTACAGGCACACATCACCATGCCAGGCTAGTTTTTGTGTTTTCAGTAGAGATGAGTTTCACCACGTTGGCCAGGCTGGTCTCAAACTCCTGAACTCAAGTGATCCACCCACCTTGACCTCCCAAAGTGCTGGGATTACAGGCATGAACCACCATGCCTGGCCTGCATGGTGTAATTTCTATAACTAAAAAGTGGTGGAAGATAATAAAATGCAAACCTAATGGGAGAAAATTATTTTAAAATACCAACTTAATTCAAAAGAAAGCATAATGGAAGCGGGAAGGAGGTACAGGAGAAGGAACTAGAATAGGCAAGAGAAGCATGAAGCCTACGAGGATGTAAACCCCAGTATATCAAGACATACGTTAACTACATAGCAACTAAATGCTTTTATTAAAATATATATGTATCTATTTTTATTATACTTTAAGTTCTAGGGTATATGTGCACAACGTTCAGGTTTGTTACATATGTATACATATGCCATGTTGGTGTGCTTCACCCATTAACTCGTCATTTACATTAGGTATATCTCCTAATGCTATCCCTCCCCCCACCCCCACAATAGGAATCGGTGTGTGATGTTCCCCTTCCTGTGTCCAAGTGTTCTCATTGTTGAATTCCCACCTATGAATGAGAACATGTGGCATTTGGTTTTCTGTTCTTGCTACAGTTTGCTGAAAATGATGGTTTCTAGCTGCATCCATGTCCCTACAAAGGACACGAACTCATCCTTTTTGATGGCTGCATAGTATTCCATGGTGTATATGTGCCACATTTTCTTCATCCAGTCTGTCACTGATGGACATTTGGGTTGATTCCAAGTCTTTGCTATTGTGAATAGGGCTGCAATAAACATCCATGTGCATATGTCTTTATAACAGCATGACTTCTAATCTTTGGGTATATCCCCAGTAATGGGATGGCTGAGTCAAATGGTATTTCTAGTTCTGGATCCTTGAGGAATCGCCACACTGTTTTCCACAATGGTTGAACTAGTTTACAGTCCCATCAACAGTGTAAAAGTGTTCCTATTTCTTCACATCCTCTCCAGGACCTGTTGTTTCCTGATTTTTTAATGATTGCCCTTCTAACTGGTGTAAGATGGTATCTCATTGTGGTTTTGATTTGCATTTCTCTGATGGTGAGTGATGATGAACATTTTTTCATGTGTCTGTTGGCTGTATGAATGTCTTCTTTTGAGAAGTGTCTGTTCATATCCTTTGCCTACTTTTTGATGGGGTTGTTTTTTCCTTGTAAATTTGATTGAGTTCTTTGTAGGTTCTAGATATTAGCCCTTTTTCAGATGGGTAGATTGCAAAAATTTTCTCCCATGCTGTAGGTTGCCTGTTCACTCTGATGGTAGTTTCTTTCGCTGTGCAGAAGCACTTTAGTTTAATTAGATCCCATTTGTCAATTTTGGCTTTTGCTGCTGTTGCTTTTGGTGTTTTAGACATGAAATCCTTGCCCATGCCTATGTCCTGAATGGTATTACCTAGGTTTTCTTCTAGGGTTTTTATGGTTTGAGGTCTAACATTTAAGTCTCTAATCCATCTTGAATTAATTTTCGTATAAGGAATAAGGAAAGGATCCAGTTTCAGCTTTCTACTTATGGCTAGCCAATTTTCCCAGCACCATTTATTAAATAGAGAATCTTTTCCCCATTTCTTGTTTTTCTCAGGTTTGTCAAAGATCAGATGGTTGTAGATGTGTGGTATTATTTCTGAGGGCTCTGTTCTGTTCCATTGGACTATATCTCTGTTTTGGTACCAGTACCATGCTGTTTTGGTTACTGTAGCCTTGTAGTATAGTTTGAAGTCAGGTAGCATGATGCCTCCAACTTTGTTCTTTTGGCTTAGGATTGTCTTGGCAATGTGAGGTCTTTTTTTGGCTCCATACGAACTTTAAAGCAGTTTTTTCCAATTCTGTGAAGAAAGTCATTGGTAGCTTAATGGGGATGGCATTGAATCTATAAATTACCTTGGGCAGTATGGCCATTTTCACAATGTTGATTCTTCCTATCCATGAGCATGGTATGTTCTTCCATTTGTTTGTGTTCTCTTTTATTTCACTGAGCAGTGGTTTGTAGTTCTCCTTGAAGAGGTCCTTTACCTCCCTTGTAAGTTGGATTCCTAGGTATTTTATTCTCTTTGAAGCTATTGTGAATGGGAGTTCATTCATGATTTGGCTCTCTGTTTGTCTGCTACTGGTGTATAAGAACGCTTGTGATTTTTGCACATTGATTTTGTATCCTGAGACTTTGCTGAAGTTGCTTATCAGCTTAAGGAGATTTTGGGCTGAGACAATGGGGTTTTCTAAATATACAATCATGTCATCTGCAAACGGGGACAATTTGACTTCTTCTTTTCCTAACTGAATTACGCTTGATTTCTTTCTCTTGCCTGATTGCCCTAGCCAGAACTTCCAACACTGTGTTGAATAGGAGTGGGGAGAGAGGGCATCCCTGTCTTGTGCCAGTTTTCAAAGGGAATGCTTCCAGTTTTTGCCCATTCAGTATGATATTGGCTGTGGGTTTGTCATAAATAGCTCTTATTATTTTGATATACGTTCCATCAATACCGAATTTATTGAGAGTTTTTAGCATGAAGGGCTGTTGAATTTTGTCAAAGGCCTTTTCTGCATCTATTAAGATAATCATGTGGTTTTTGTCTTTGTTTCTGTTTATATGCTGGATTACGTTTATTGATTCGCATATGTTGAACCAGCCTTGCATCCCAGAGATGAAGCCTACTTGATCATGGTGGATAAGCTTTTTAATGTGCTGCTGGATTCGGTTTGCCAGTATTTTATTGAGGATTTTTGCATCGATGTTCATCAGGGATATTGGTCTAAAATTCTCTTTTTTTGTTGTATCTCTGTCAGGCTTTGGTATCAGGATGATGTTGGCCTCATAAAATGAGTTAGGGAGGATTTCCTCTTTTTCTATTGATTAGAATTGTTTCAGAAGGAATGGTACCAACTCCTCCTGTACCTCTGGTAGAATTCGGCTGTGAATCCATCTGGTCCTGGACTTTTTTTGGTGGGTAGGCTATTAATTATTGCCTCAATTTCAGAGCCTGCTATTGGTCTATTCAGGGATTCAATTTCTTCCTGGTTTAGTCTTGGGAGAGTGTAAGTGTCCAGGAAATTATCCATTTCTTCTAGGTTTTCTAGTTTATTTGCATAGAGGTTTTTATAGTATTCTCTGATGTAGTTTGTATTTCAGTGGGGTCGGTGGTGATACCCCTTTATCATTTTTTATTGTGTCTATTTGATTCTTCTCTCTTTTCTTCTTTATTAGTCTTGCTAGCAGTCTATCAATTTTGTTGATCTTTTCAAAAAACCAGCTCCTGGATTCTTTGATATTTTGGAGGGTTTTTTTGTCTCTATCTCCTTCAGTTCTGCTCTGATCTTAGTTATTTCTTGCCTTCTGCTAGCTTTTGAATGTATTTGCTCTTGCTTCTCTAGTTCTTTTAATTGTGATGTTAGGGTGTCAATTTTAGATCTTTCCTGCTTTCTCTTGTGGGCATTTAGTGCTATAATTTCCCTCTACACACTGCTTTAAATGTGTCCCAGAAGATTCTGGTATGTTGTATCTTTGTTCTCATTGGTTTCAAAGAACATCTTTATTTCTGCCTTCATTTGGTTATGTACCCAGTAGTCATTCAGGAGCAGCTTGTTCAGTTTCCATGTAGTTGAGCGGTTTTGATTGAGTTTCTTAGTCCTGAGTTCAAGTTTGATTGTACTGTGGTCTGAAAGACAGTTTGTTATAATTTCTATTCTTTTACATTTGCTGAGGAGTGCTTTACTTCCAACTATGTGGTTGATTTTGGAATAAGTGCGATGTGGTGCTGAGAAGAATGTATATTCTGTTGATTTGGGGTGGAGAGTTCTGTAGATGTCTATTAGGTCTGCTTGCTGCTGCAGAGATGAGTTCAATTCCTGGATATCCTTGTTAACTTTCTGTCTCGTTGATCTGTCTAATGTTGACAGTGGTGTGTTAAAGTCTCCCATTATTATTGTATGGGAGTCTAAGTCTCTTTGTAAGTTTCTAAGGACTTGCTTTATGAATCTGGGTGCTCCTGTATTGGGTGCATATATATTTAGGATAGTTAGCTCTTCCTGATGAATTGATCCCTTTACCATTATGTAATGGCCTTCTTTGTCTCTTTTGATCTTTGATGGTTTAAAGTCTGTTTTTTCAGACTAGGATTGCAACCCCTGCTTTTTTGTTTTGCATTTGCTTGGTAGACCTTCCTCCATCCCTTTATTTTGAGCCTATGTGTGTCTCTGCATGTGAGATGGATCTCCTGAATACAGCAAACTGATGAGTCTTGACTCTTTACCAATTTGCCAGTCTGTGTCTTTTAATTGGAACATTTAGTCCATTTACATTTAAGGTTAATATTGTTATGTGTGAACTTGATCCTGTCATTATGATATTAGTTGGTTATTTTGCTCGTCAGTTGTTGCAGTTTCTTCCTAGCATCGATGGACTTTACAATTTGACATGTTTTTGCAATGGCTAGTACCTGTTTTCCTTTCCATGTTTAGTGTTTCCTTCAGGATCTCTTGTAGGGCAGGCCTGGTGGCGACAAAATCTCTAAGCATTTGCTTGTCTGTAAAGGATTTTATTTCTCCTTCACTTATGAAATTTAGTTTGGCTGCATATGAAATTCTGGGTTGAAAATTCTTTTCTTTAAGAATGTTGAATATTGGCCCCCACTCTCTTCTGGCTTGGAGAGTTTCTGCCAAGACATCTGCTGTTAGTCTGATGGCTTCCCTTTGTGTGTAACCCGACCTTTCTCTCTGGCTGCCTGTAACATTTTTTCCTTCATTTCAACTTTGGTGAATCTGACAATTATGTGTCTTAAGAGTTGCTCTTCTCGAGGAGTATTTTTGTGGTGTTCTCTGTATTTCCTGAATTTGAATGTTGGCCTGCCTTACTAGGTTGGGGAAGTTCTCCTGGATGATATCCTGCAGAGTGTTTTCCAACTTGGTTCCATTTTCCCTGTCACTTTCAGGCAGACCAATCAGACGTAGATTTGGTCTTTTCACATAATCCCATATTTCTTGGAAGTTTTGTTCATTTCTTTTTACTCTTTTTTCTCTACACTTCTCACTTCATTTCATTCATTTGATCTTCAATCACTGATACTCTTTCTTCCAGTTGATTGAGTCGGTTACTGAAGCTTGCGCATTTGTCATGTAGTTCTCATGTTATGGTTTTCATCTCTATCAGTTCTTTTAAGGTCTTCTCTGCATTGATTATTCTAGTTATCCATTCATCCATTCTTTTTCAACGTTTTTCCTTTCTTTGTGCTGGTTACGTAGTTCCTCCTTTAGCTCTGAGAAGTTTGATCTACTGAAGCCTTCTTCTCTCAACTTGTCAAAGTCATTCTCCGTCCAGCTTTGTTCTGTTGCTGGCGATGAGCTGTGTTCCTTTGGAGGGGGAGATGCCCTCTGATTTTTTGAATTTCCAGCTTTTCTGCACTGCTTTTTCCCCATCTTTGTGGTTTTATCCGCCTTTGGTCTTTGATGATGGTGACGTACTGATGGGTTTTGTGTGGGTGTCTTTTCTGTTTGTTAATTTTCCTTCTAACAGTCCGGACCCTTAGCTGTAGGTCTGTTGGAGTTTGCTTGAGGTCCACTCCAGACCCTGTTTGCCTGGGTATCAGCCGCGGAGGCTACAGAAGATAGAATATTGCTGAACAGTAAGTGTTGCTGTCTGATTTTTGCTCTGGAAGCTTCGTCTCAGGGGTGTACCCCACCGTGTGAGGTGTGAGGTGTCGGTCTGCACCTAGTGGGGGATGTCTCCCAGTTAGGCTACTCGGGGGTCAGGGACCCACTTGAGCAGGCAGTCTGTCCGTTCTCAGATCTCAGCCTCCATGCTGGGAAATCCACTGCTCTCTTCAAAGCTGTCAGACAGGGGCATTTACCTCAGCTGAGGTTTCTGCTGCTTTTTGTTTAGCTATGCCCTGTCCTTAAAGGAGGAGTCTACAGATGCAGGCCGACCTCCTTGAGCTGTGGTGGGCTCCACCCAATTTGAGCTTCCCAGTGGCTTTGTTTACCTACTTAAGCCTCAGCAATGGTGGGTGCCCCTCCCCCAGCCTCGCTGCCACCTTGCAGTTAGATCTCAGACTGCTGTGCTAGCAATGAGGGAGGCTCCGTGGGTGTGGGACCCTCTGGGCCAGGTGTGGGCTATAATCTCCTGGTGTGCCGTTTGCTAAGACTCTTGGTAAAGCACAGTATTAGGGTGAGAGTTACCGAATTTTCCAGGTGTTGTGTGTCTCAATTTCCTTTGGCTAGGAAAAGGAATTCCCTTCCCCCTTGCACTTCCCAGGTGAGGCGATGCCTCACTCTGCTTCAGCTCTTGCTGATCGGGCTGCACCCGCGGACCAGCGCCAACTGTCCGACACACCCCAGAGTGATGAACCCAGTACCTCAGTTGAAAATGCAGAAATTGCCCATCTTCTGTGTCACCCACACTGGGTGCTGGAGGCTGGAGCTGTTCCTGTTTGGCCATCTTGGGCATGCCCCCCTTTTTTTTTCAGAGTTTCACTCTTGTTGTCCAGGCTGGAGTGCAATGGCATAATGTCAGCTCACTGCAACCTCCGCTCTCTGGGTTCAAGTGATTCTCCTGCCTCATCCTCCCAAGTAGTTGGGATTACAGGCATACGCCACCATACCCAGCTAATTTTGTATTTTTAGCAGAGATGGGGTTTCTCCGTGTTGGTCAAGCTGGTCTCGAACTCCCAACCTCAGCCAATTCGTCTGCCTTGGCCTCCCAAAGTTCTGGGATTACAGGCATGAGCCACTGCTCCCAGCCTAGATTTATTTTTAAAACAATTTTATGCTTTAGAAGAGACACATTTAAATTTTGAGAACACAGAAAGATGGAAAGTAAATGAATGGAAAAGATATAGTGTACAAACACTAATGAAAATAAAACTGGTATAACTTAATATCACACCACAAAGATTAATATCAGAGAAAGTTCACTGAGGTAAAAGGTATTCCTAGACATAAATAGAGATACTTCATAATAATTAAATATTTGCTTCAACAATAAAGTGTAAGAAATCTAAATTTTCAGCAAATAACATAGCTTCCTCAATAATTGATAGAAAAAGCACTTTAAATATAGAAGCTTTGAACAAGACAATTAACAAGCTTAATTCAAATTGGCATATACAGAACAGTGTACTTAGTATTACATAATGTTCATAATGCAAATAATTTTTAAGTACACAGGAATATGTATAAAACATGATCCATAAAGCAAGTCTCAACTAATTTCAAAATGTTAACATTATACAGAGTATGTTCTAATGACAGTAGAATTAAGCTAGAAATGAATAACTAAAATATTACTAGAAATAATTCAAATATACCTCTACATAAGTTGTGGGCCAAGGAGAAATCACAGTAGAGGTTAGAAGATACAGCAAACTGAAAAAGGATTACAGTATGACATTGAAACTTTGGGGATGCAACTAAAGCCATGCTTCAAGGAAAATGTATGATTTTAAATAAACTTTAAAAATGTTTTAACTGTACATTTAAATTTACAAAAAATTACAGAAATAAGTTTAAAATGTAAATTTACAAAAAATAAATTTGGAAAGGAAATTCTTTAGGGAAAAACAGCAAAGTATACCTAAAGAAAGTAGAAGAAAGGGATAAATAGATTAAAGAAATTAATAAAAATAGGATTTACAAAGCCAAAAGTTGTTTCTTTGAAAAGACTAATAACACTGACAAGCTTCTGGTAAGACTGGTGCAGAAAAAAAGTGATAGCATAAATAACCAGTATCAGGAATGTGGAAGGGAACATACTTCAGATCCTACAGATCTTACAATGAGAATTTTATTATCATAAAGATAATAAGATTTTAGACACAACTCTATGATGGTAAATGTGAAAATGTAGAGAAATGGACAAATTCCTATAAAAATATAACTTAACAAAACCGACTGAAAGAAATGGAAAATCTAAATAGTACTATAATTATTAAATTGAATATGTAATTAAAGGTCTGTCCATAAAGAAGACTCCAAGATTAAGTGATTTTACCAGTGAATTCTTTCAAACATTTAAAAGAAAAATAATGGTAATTGTATTGATTATTGCTGCAAAACACAGTATCCCAAAACTTAGTAACTTTAAACAACATTTAGTTTCTATGGTCAGGAATCCAGATGTGGCCTACCCAGATGCCTCTGGTCCAAGGTTTTTCCACAGGGAAGCTGTTGGCTGGGGCTGTGGTCTTATCTGAAAGTTTGATTGGTAAAGTGTGCACTTCCAAGCTCACTCATGCGGTTGTCGACAGGCTTCAGTTTTTCACAGGCTGTTGACCGAAGGCATTACTTCTTCCTTTGCAGTTGGCTGGAGACCTTACTCAGTTCCTTACCATGTGGGTCTCTCCATAAGGCTGTTCACAACACGGCAGATGGCTTCCTCAGACTGAGCAACTGATAGTGAGCACTGAAGACTGAAGCTACAGTCTTTTTGCACCCTAATCTTGAAGGTGGCATCCCATCATCCCTGATAGATTATATTCTTAGAAATGAGTCACTAAATCTTGTCCACACTAAAGGGGGGTTATTATACAAGGACATGAATACCAGGATAATAGAATCTTTGGGATATGACCTTAGAGACTGCCTACTATAGTAATCTTACACAAATTAATCCAGAGATTGAAAGAAAAAATACATCCCAATTTGGTTGTATTATTATGGGACCAGCATAGAGTTAGCATCAGATTATGACAACTGTATTACTAGAAAGGAAAATTATATATAGACAATGCCATTATGAACATAGATGCAAAAACTGAACAAAATATTAACAAACAATGTAGTAATTCATCAAGAAAAGAATAATGCATCACAAATAAGTTTGTATTATCCTACAAATCCAAGATTGGATTACCATTTGAAAATCAAATAAAAGTCAGAAAACTGATAGAGAATATGGACAACACAGATTTGAATAGGAAACTCATAAAAGAGAGTACCCAAATGGTCAATAAAAATGTTAAAAAGTTCTCAAGCTCGCTAATCATGGGGAAAACAGATCAAAACCACAATGTAATACTATTACACAGACATGCACATACACCACACATGCCAGAGTGTCTATAATTTAAAAAATTGATAATATCAAGTGTTGGTCAAAATCCACAGCCATGGAAACATACATAGTACAGTTTGGAGTATAAACTGGCACAACATTTTGAAAAAAAGTTTTGCATTATCTACTAAAGCTGAACAGAGCTGTGCCCAAAGACCTGGGAAATTCATTTCTAACAGAAATTGTGCGCATGTATATTATAAAACACATATAAGACTTTATAAGAGCACAATATGTAAAAGCCTCAAATTGGCATAAATATCCAACAGGAGTCAAGTAGATAAATGGTGGTGTATTCATTCAATGGAATACTATACAGCCTCCCAAAATGAACTAACTCAGCTGCCTACAATAATATAGATAATCCTCACAAACATAATATTGAGTGAAGGAATTTGAATGTAAAATTAAATATACTATATGGTTTCATTTATATAATGTTTAAAACAGTAAAACTAATTCCTGGTAGTGGTAGAAGACAAAATAGCAGCTACCTGTAAGAGATGTACGCATACAGGGATTGCAAGGTGGGTCAAGGTGGTGCTTCTGGGGTGCTGCTAATTTTCTAACTCTTGACTGGATGATAGTTACACTGGTGTATTCTCTCTGGATAATTCATTGAGCTGTGCACTTTTTAAAACTATGATTATGTTTATCCAAACTAGTGTTTAATATTTACTGAGCTCTATGCTAAATGCTAGAATTAGAAAAATGAATCAGAGACAGTGCTTGTCTTCCAAGAATTCAGAGTCTAACTGTGGACAATGACTTATAGACAATCTACTAACATATTACAAGTGCTATCAAGGATTAATGTACAGAATAAGATTAGGACCAGTCCTGCCTTGTAGGATCAGGGATTGGTATTTTTTTAAGGAGTCGACCTGTGAATTGGTCTATGATTTGCCATTGTGAAAGTTGTCAGAATCAAAATGGAGTCATTTGTGTTAAAAACCCTGACAAATAGAGCTGAGGAAGGCCATGAATGCAGGGCCCTCATGCATGAATGCCTGATAACAAGAACTACCACAAAAGACTTTGCAAAAACCACAACCCTGTACAAAGGCCATTGCAACCCTAACACACACAAAAACACTTCTGTCATGACGTCTGCCTAGCAACTGCCTGTCTAGCCTCAGACTGGCACCATCCTTGCTATTGATCCTTGTAGCCATGGATAATTATCTCAAAACAATTATGTAATCCTCATTTTCCTTTAAAAGCCTTTTTTTTTTTTTTTTTTTTTTTTTTTTGGGACGGTGTCTCGCTCTGTCACCCAGGCTGGAGTGCAGTGGCCAGATCTCAGCTCACTGCAAGCTCCGCCTCCCGGGTTCACGCCATTCTCCTGCCTCAGCCTCCCGAGTAGCTGGGACTACAGGCGCCACCACCTCGCCCGGCTAGTTTTTTGTATTTTTAGTAGAGACGGGGTTTCACCGTGTTAGCCAGGGTGGTCTCGATCTCCTGACCTCGTGATCCGCCCGTCTCGGCCTCCCAAAGTGCTGGGATTACAGGCTTGAGCCACCGCGCCCGGCCTAAAAGCCTTTTAAATCTGGTTTTTAAATTAATCTCCCTGAATTAGCACATACTTGACTATGGCACGCATATTCCCATTACAACCCCATTCCCAAATAAACATAATTGTCTTTTAGAGAGTCTCCCTCTCTGTTTGTTCTTTAGATTGGCACTTTTCAACAAGTGAAAAAGAGGGAGAGGGATGTTGTATTAGTCTGTTCTCACACTGTTATAAAAAAATACCTGAAACTGGGTAATTGATAAAGAAAAGAAGCTTAATTGGCCCACAGTTCCACAGGCTGTACAGGGAGCGTGATGCTGGCATCCGCTCAGCTTCTGGGGAAGCCTCAGGAAACTTACAATTCTGGCGGAAGGCGAAGCGGGAGCAGGCATGTCTTACATGGCCAGAGCAGGAGCAAGAGAGAGAAGGGGGAGGTGCCACACGCTTTTAAACAACCAGGTCTCATGAGCACTCACTATTGTGACAAAAGCACTAAGGGCCCTGTGGTGTTAAACCATGAGAAACCACCCCCGTGATCCAATCACCTCCTGCCAGGCCCTACCTCCAGCATTGGGGATTATATTTCAACATGAGATTTGAGTGGGGACATGGAGCCAAACCATATCAGATGTTCTACGTAGAAAGTGCATGAAATGAACAAAGTTTAAAAATGCATGCATATCAACTCAGCCACTCGAAAGATAATGAGAAAACTCAAAACTTTACAAATTTTGCATCAGTGCTAAAGACTGCTGAGAGGAAGGTCTGCCTCCAGTGGGCATGAGTAAAAATAGAATCATAAGTTTTCCTTTTTAATCCTAAACTCCACGCCTAGTGCTACAGTCTGAGTATTTGCATCCCTTTTTCTGTAATATGTGGGTAGGTTTGTTTTCACATATTGGTAACTTAAATTCTCTGAAGAGAGACACCTCATCAGAGTGTGATGGGTCTTACCTTGATCAAAGTCATGTTCACTGGCTGTCATACACATATTTTCAGCGAGTTTTTGGCTAAGGTGAGGTTTAGCTAGATTCTTTAGGCTTGGGTAAGGACTGCATGCTTTGATTGTAGCAGTTTTGTCATTAGTCTCTTGGTCACATGTTGCATTCACATGTTGAAATCCTAAGCCTCTGGCCAGGAGAGGTGGCTCACGCCTGTAATCCCAGCACTTTGGGAGGCCAAGCTGGGTGGATCACCTGATGTCAGGAGTTCGAGGCTAGCCTGCCCAACATGGCAAAACCCTGTCTCTACTGAAAATACAAAAATTAGCCCGGCGTGGTCATGCATGGCTGTAGACCTAGCTACCTGGGAGGCTGAGGCAGGAGAATCGCTTGAACACAGGAGGTGGAGGTTGCAGTGACCTGAGATCACGCCACTGCACTTCAGCCTGGCCAATAGAATAAGGCTCCATCTCAATAGAAAGAAAAGAAAAGAAAAATCCTAAGTCCCAAGGTGACAGTATGAGGAGGTAAGGCCTTTGGGAGATGTCTAGATTACAAGGGTGGAGACCTCATGAATGGATTAGTGCCCTTATAAAAGATAGCTGCCTTCCCCCTTCCACCACATGAGGATACAGTGAGAAGGTGCCATCTGTAAACCAGAAAGCAGCTCTCACCAGACAACAAATCTGTCAGGGCCTTGATCTTGGACTTGCCAGCCTCCAGAACTGTGAGCAATAAATTTCTGTTTTCTATAAGCCACCCAAATCATAGTATCCTGTCATAGCAGCTTAAATTGACTAAGACACCTGGATCTTAACTTCTTTAGAGTAGATTTATTTTATATGTTCTGTAGTAGCTAAGCACTAACAGAAGTAAATATTTAAATCACAAAATTATGCGTATCTTTAGGGGAAAATGTGAGCACTTCTGTGTCCCCATTTACAGTCTGCTCTCCAGATGTTGATGACACTTCCCAAAGCATAGCAAGAAACACACCTAGTCCATGGCTTTCTGGGTTTCTGTCTGCTCACACTGCTGACGCCAGCACTACCATCCCCACTTGCAAGCTGGGACATCCCCTAGATAATTCTCCAAATGAGTGGGCAGTTCTTTCACTAACTGACATTGAGAGGAGACACTGTGGTCCTGTTTTGTGTGTGCCTCTGCTGTCACATTTAACACAGGGCTCTGTAGTCATCTACTGAGGTGTCTGTCTCTCTGACTAGACTAAGGCTTGTGGTGAGACCCATCGTATTCATGTTGTCCTCTGCCAAGCACAGTGGGAGGCAAAGGGAATGCCCCACAGGTGCTTAACATGCATTTGCTGAAAGAAAGTGCAGGTGGTAAGTGGCCCTAATAGTGGAGCTGTGGCATCCGGGAAGCTGATCTTTAGTTCCATGAGGGAGTGGACTGACGAGAGGAGCATTTGTCATCCAAATGAAGACACTTTTTGAGCATGAAAGTGGGCATCACTAATACATATGGCAGGACGAAACCAGGATTTTCTGGAGAAAACAGAGGTACGGTCACCTTCTTACGACTGTCAACACAGGATTACTACAAGGTGTCTGTGAGTCACCCTAGGAAGTGCTGTCTCCCCTGTGTTCCCAATCCAGAGCAAGCTTAGGGAACACTCTTGTACATTCTGGATCTCTGGAAGCAAAGGTTGCCCTGGGACTAGAGTTGGTTTCCTCCACCTGCATTTCCCCAAGAATCCTAATGGCGACACACTGTGTTTTCAACAGTTGAGCTCCCATCTCTTGTAGAATCTGTGGGTTCTGCTAAATCACCAGAGTGTGGTGTTGGTGCACCTGGTGTGAGCCATCACAGTGACCCATGCAGGTGATGAGAGGCAGGGTTTTGTAGCTGCTTGGTTGCTGTGGCCAGTGTTTACGTGACAGCACCATGCTGTGCTTGCAGGGAACACACGTGTGGTACAGCATGCTCTCCCTCTGCCCTGATCTTCTGCTTCAGAGACAGGACCTTCCCCAGAGCAGGGTTTCCATCCTCCTTGTCTGTCTACATTAGGGGAAAGCTTGCTGTTTTTTTTTTATCTCACTCCCAGCACTGCTAAGCGACAGACAGGGTGGTTTCCCTGATGGCATGGGGATAAGTTCAGGAGACAATAAACGTCTTGGTAGACAGAAGACTTCCTAAAATATGTAGTCTGACAAAAAGGGAGATGAATGACAAAGATATAAATTTGCAATGAAAGAAAACAGTACCCCCAGCACCAAAAAATACTTTCCATGGTATGTAAGTCATGCATAAACATTACAGTCGATTCACATTTGATAAACTATTAACTTCCCCATTTCTTTGATAGGAAGGCTGTGGAGTGAGATAAAGCAGGATTGCACTATGGAGGACAAACGTCTCGGCATCCAGTACACTTCAAAATGTTTCTTTTTTTTTGTTTTCGAGACTGGCTGCTATTTCCTCCATGCCTCTTGTTTATTAACGTGTTGACTCATCTAGAGCCCAGCGCCTTGTTCCACACCAGAGAGATGGACTTGTGCCTCTGCCAAGTGGAGTCGGCTCAAGAGATAACGGCCAGCGACAACAATGGTCTTCCTCAGTCCCTCGGCCAAAAATCCTTTGGCACAGCGGGCTGAGAATAACTTATCATCAGTGCCCTGGAAGGCTCTGAAGTTCTGGGAGCACAGAGTGGTTGTTTGCCAGACAGAGATAACAGGCAGGATGCCGCAGAGAGCCAGACGTGCTCCGAACTCAGGGCCCCACCTGGCAGACGCAGAAAAGGAAAAAGGGATGAAGCAGCCAATTAGCACATGGTTTCCTGGTTGCCCAGTCCATGCTGTCAACACGATCCAACATTCTGAGGTTTGCCAAAAGGATCTCATTTACTCCTGGGCCATGTACAGAGTACTTAATTTCCCCTCCCCCCGCCATCATCTTAAGAGTACTTAACTTAAAAAAAAAAAAAAAAAAAAAAAAACCAATGCAAGCAACTCATCTTGAAGAGTTTGCTAACTTTCCATTGCTCTTGGGGAAAAAATGCATGATTATCTGACAAGGTGAGGGTTTGATTGTCACATAAATCATTCTCTCGATGGTTGACACATCCTTGACTCTCAAAGGATGGGGTTGATAACCTAGAGAGGCAATTGAGAATAGCCTAGGACTGGACCTGCTTGTTTTGAGCTGCCTAAAGAGCCTCTGAAACTAGTGTTAACTGTTTCACTCACTAACCTTGCCTTCATGAGGTAGGAGCAGAACTCAACTCGGGAGACGGGGCTCAGACACTGGACCAAATTAAGGACTAGCTAAAAGAGGACCAGCTTTCCATAAGGCATGCCCACCAGTGTGCCATGTCAGTTTACCATTGCCATGTCAACATCTGGGCGTTACCGCTCCTTTCCATGGCAATGATCTGATGACCCAAAAAGTTACTACCCCTTTCCTAGAAATTTCTGCATCAACCATCCCTTAATCTTCATATAATTAAAAGTGGGTATAAATACAACTGCAAAGCTGCCCTGAGCGGCTTCTCTCTGCTTATGGGGTTGCCCGGATCTGCAGGAGCAGTCATGGAGGTATAACACTGCTGCTTCAGTTAAGCTGTTTTTGTCTACCTCCAGCATACCCTTGAATTCTTTCCAGGGCAAAGCCAAGAACCCTTGTGGGCTAAGTCCCACTTTGGGGCTCACCTGCCCACACCATTTAGATGTAGAGATGGGCTACACTGCTTTGTAGCCTTCTTTAGCCCAAGTCATTAGATGCACAGGTAGCCATCACCCTTAAAGATTCTGTTGTAAACTTGTGATAAAAATGCCTTTCATGGTCTCATAGACATATTTTATAATAACTAAAATAGTGATTGTTTTCATTACAAGCTCAGTATTGTACTATACATCACTAACTGCTAAAGTACAGTGTAAGTCCTGAATGGCAATGTCAGTATTATTAACCATTATTAATTCAAGGACAGTGGGGAGTAAGGAAGATGAGTTCTGTTTCATCATTTTTCAAAGTCACAGAGCTTGTTCTTCCACAGTGACTCAAAGCAAATGTCATAGCCTGCTTTTTTATAAGAATTTGGATACATAGTTAATATTTACATAATGACTTACAATTCAACATGAAAGCTCCCATGTCAGTACTAAGTAACTTAATTACACCATGTATAAATAAATACAGTACTGTCGGACCTCCCTACCCTTAGGCTTCGCATCTGCAGATTCAACCAACTGTGTGGATCAAAAATATTCAGAAAAGGCTGGGCGCAGTGGCTTATGCCTGTAATCCCAGCATTTTGAGAGGCTGAGGTGGGCGAATCACGAGATCAGGAGTTCAAGACCAACCTAGTCTACATGGTGAAACCTTGTCTCTACTAAAAATACAAAAATTGGCCTGGCATGGTGATGTGTGCCTGTAATCCCAGCTACTTGGGAGGCTAAGGCAGGAGAATTGCTTGAATCCGGGAGGCGGAGGTTGCAGTGAGCCGAGATCATGCCATTGCATTCCAGCCTGGGTGACAGAGCAAGACTCTGTCTGGAGAAAAAAATAAATTCAGAAAAAAACAATTAAAAATAACAATACAACAACAAAAAATAACACATATAAGAATCAATGCAGCATAACAACTATTTGCATAGCATTTGGACCATATTAAGTATTAGAAGTAATCTAGAGATTTTTAATGGATGCAGGAGGACGTGCATAGATTTTATGCAAATATAGCACCATTTTCTATAAGGGATTTGAGCATCCACAGATTTTGGTATCCACTGGAGGTCCTGGAACCAATCCCCATGGATACCAAGGGATGGCTGTATATTTTTTCCCCTTACCTAACACCTATTCACTTTTGGACAGCACTATAAAATAATCAGCATCATCTTCGGAAGTATTTATCAGGCATCTATCATGGTATTGTATTAATTAGGTCATCTACAGAAAGGCAGAATGTTCTTCACTTCAGATTTTACAGCACCCCTTTTTTATAATATGTGGATAGGTTTGTTTTTAAATGTTGGTAACTTAAACCTCCTGAAAAGAGGGACCTCGTCAGAGTGTGAGTCTTACCTTGATCAAAGCCTGATCGTACAGCCTATTTTCAGCAAGTTTCTAGCAAGTTAAGGTGAAGCTTAGCTAGACTGTTTAGGCTTGGGTAAGGACCACACACTTTGCTTGTAGCATTCTTAGTCTCTTGGTCTAAGCAAGGCTGTGATTCGCCATCTGAACTCAATAGTGCCATTTCTTGTACTGGGTGGTTTGCTAATTTCGGACAGATAACCCAAAGAAATTTCAAGATCAGAAAGAGAGAAGGTTGACTTACTTGTTATAAGGGGATTTTCGTTCACAGAGCCATACAAATATAATCATGAATTTTGTGGATATTGCCTCCTTTGGGCCAGCCATCTAGGGGACAGGTGGGAAGTGATGCCGTCGTCTAAAAGCCCTAGGGTTGCAGGTGGCTGCTGGCAAAGCGACCCACCATCCATCCCTTGCTGCATCAGGATCAGGGGCTGTTCCGTGAGCTGCTGCCCTGAGAGGCCTCAGTGTTTCTGTTCGTTGCCACCAGCTTCTGCATGGAAATCACTCTGAGTATTTACATCCTTTGATATTATTCCCGTTTCCCCCTATTTTCATGTCCATTAAGCTGATACTGTATAGGCTTGATGATAGTGTCTTGTTCTCAGTGATTTTCTTCACACAGTAAAATAGTGCCCAATGGGACAATAAAGTCTCCTTGCTCCATAGAAGGCCTGCATTTTACATGTATATATGAGAAAAAGCTGGTTTCTATTAGTCTATGTGTTAAGATGTGGTTAGTGAAAAATTGCCTTCCAAAATTCAGTTAATGTAGAAAATTAAGTATTTTTTTAAAATTTTCAGACTGCTTATTATAGAATGAAATTGACCCTTGTCTTATCTCAGCCACTTTACCCCCACTCTGGACATTTTATTATAAATACAGTTCTGCTTTCAGACCATCATGTTTTTGGAAAAGAAAATTGTGTAAGGTGAAAGTGATTACATTCAACACATTTAAGGCAAATCATCTGAAAGTTAAAAAGAAGTAAAGACAATCTGAATTCCTACCATATTACTGTATTTTCTGAAATTTGAGGTGCACTCACATTTTTTGCATGCTCCCTTTGCTGAAGTGGAATAATATCTTACGGTGGATATTTATACAGGTGGTCCCTGACTGATGATGGTTCAGTTTAATGATTTTTCAGTTTTACAGTGGTGTGAAAGTGATAGGCACTCAGTAGAAACTGTACTTCAAATTTTGAAGTTTGCTCTTTCCCTGGGCTAGCAATACCATGTTCTGTACAGTAATCTCTCTGGATGCTGGGCAGCACCAGCGAGCCACAGCTACCAATCAGCCATGCAATCACAAGGCTAAATGACTAATACTCAACAGTGTATTGCATTGCCAGAAGATTTTTGCCCAACTGTAGGATAAGGTGAGTGTTTGAACATGCTTAAGGTAGGCTTGGCTAAGCTATGATGTTTGGTAGGTTAGGTGTATTAAATGCATTTTCAACATCTGGTATTTTCAACTTACAATGGGTTTATTGGGATGTAACCCCATTGTAAGTGGAGGAGCATCTGTATTTCATGAGGGAGTGTTCCTTTTCTCCCCAGCTCCCCCAAAGTCTGTCATCATCTTAAAATTAGTGACGTCTTAGAATGAAAGGAATAAAGAGTTTCAAGAATTAAACAGAGATGTAATTTTTCTAGATTTCCTCAGAGCCTGTAATTTCACATATTAAAGTTTAAAGATTAAGTTTTTTTTATTTTTGATTAACTGGCTGTGATACATATACTTAGTGTCACATACAAGAGTGATCATCCAACTCTACATTTCTTGAATAAGATGTAAGCAAAATTATTATCCATTATAACATTTAGAATTCCTTAATAACTGACAGTTTGTGACTCAGAATGGTAAGAAATAAAATATAAAATTCAATAATGTTTCCACTTGAAGGTAGGCCTCGGAAATTCCCTATATACCCTGGCAACTGTTGTGTAATGCATATGTGCATATACAAGCAATGTGTACAGACTCTGTGCATTAGGCCATTCTTGCATTGCTATAAAGAAATAACTGAGCCTGGGTAATTTTATAAGGAAAAGAAATTTAATTGGCTCATGGTTGTGCAGGCTGTACAGGAAGCATAGCACCGGGCATCTACTCAGCTTCAGGAAGCTTACAATCATGGCGGAAGGTGAAGGGGGAGCAGGCATCTCACATGGTAAGAGTGGGAGCTCAGGAGACTACTGTACTTATCATTATAGTCTCATTATAAAGGATACAACTGAAGATCAACCAAATGGAAAAGACTTATAGAATAAGGTCTGGGAAGGTCCCAGATGGAGAGCGTCCATATCCTCCTCCATGGAATCTGAGCACATCACCCTCCCAGGACATCATTGAGTTGTTCACCAAGCAGGAAGCTCTACTGAGTCTTGGTGTCCAGAGATTTTACTGGGGCCTTATCATATAGATATGATTGATTAAATCATTGGCCACAAGATTGAACTCGGTCTCTACCTGTCCCCTCCTCTCCCTGGAGGTTGGACTGGCTAAGAATTCCAACACTCTAATCACACAGTTGGTCTTTGTGGTGACCAACCCCCATCTTGAAGCTAGGGGCCACCATGGATCACCTCATTAGCGTAACAATTCCTGTCATTCAAGAAATTCCAAGGGTTTTGAAGTTCTGCCCCAGGAACCGGGAACGAAGACTAGATCTGTGGTCTCCATTAGATTTTGTATAAGGTTCTCATTAGTGACTCTCTTACTTTTCTACTGGCTTCCTTATAGGCTACTGTAATCTTGCAGTATATCTTGCTGTCATCTCAACTTCAGCAAATTTAAAGTTATGCTTAGCGTCATGTCCCAAATTAGCTTCGCAAGTTCCCCATGATCAATAAAAACCACCTCGCTCCTGGGCATTAGAGCTCCAAATTTTAGATTAACCCTTGACTCTCTCTTATTATTAAGATTTTCTATAAATCTTGTCTGACTGCATTATTTAGATTACTTTCTAGCCTTTTTGAACATACTTCTGCTTATTAAGTGTTAAAAATCCCAAAGCAAACAAAGCAGTTAGAATCTGGGTCATGTTAAGCTCTATACACTTCTTTACTTGTGCTTTCTCCCAGAGATTCCAGTATGTCAAGAATTTCTGGACTAGATTATAGCTGAATTGCAAATACACATTTAGTCATCCTCAGCCCGTCTGAATCTAAGATCACCGGTAGTGTTTGAGGGAACTGCTCCCTGGGTCCTCAACAAACTGCCACTAGATATCTTGCAAAGCAGGTTTTTGCATTTAAACCTGGAGGGCGGCTGCATAGAATGGGAGTGGCAGGAAGACTTGGCAGATAGTAGGTGGTTGCAGGTTACAAACAAGCTATTCTCTTTTTTCCTTTTCTTTTTTTTTTTTCTTTGTTCATCTGTTCTATACATCCCTCAAAGCAGCATTTCCTGGGCTACTTCTTTAGTGTATCCATTCACTCATTTGAGCCTTTGTTTATTCATTTATCCAGTCTCGAGTACCTCTTCCAGGCCAGGTACTGTTCTAGCATCAGGATGGAGCAGTGTTTAACAAAACACGGCACCCATCCTCTGCAAAATCCCAGTCTAGAGGGTGAGGCAACAGATAAGTACACAGATATACAAGATAACTTTCGATTGTGATAAAGGCTATAGACACAATATTAGGCTAAGGTGGTAGAGAGTGATGGGAGGTGGTGTGTAGCTTAGGTCAGAAAGAAAAGACCTTTCTGAGGAGGCAGCATTTGATGTTAAGTTGAGTTCTGAAATCAGAGAAATTGGGCCAACATGTGTCCAGCTTGAGTTTGCTATTCACATCAGGAAAGCCTTCTGCCTTGAGAGCCCTGACATCCTTTCTGGGGGCCAGTGTGATAAAACCGCACGACCAAGTTACTACATCCTACCCTTGTATGGCCCCCAGAAGCTCTTTTGAGGACACTAAGGGGACCAGTGTCCCCAGAAGAGCCCCTGGGGGCCATGTGAGTTTCCTGCTGAAGCGACAGCTCAGGATTGAGTCTTTTTGATGCTGCTCCTTTACATTCCATGGCTCAGCCTCTCACTGCCTCCCTCTCCCTCTCCCTTCCCTTCCCTCTCTTCCTAACCAAACCTTCCTGTTCGTGTAGGGTGGCGAGTGAGTCTATTTTTATGGCACACAGGTCACAGGCAGCCTGGCTGCCCTCCATGAGGTCCTTCTGCCTTCAGGCCTCTTGGTGGGGAGGATACCTCTGGGGATTCATCCCCACCAGCACTGCAGTGACAGGGACCTGGGAAGAATGCTGGGGGCCAGGAGCACTCCGCAGGCATTTGCTGCTTTTTTATAGGCAGCCCCTAGGTGACTGAATGCCATATTATTAAGTCATGCAGGGGGAAAAGAATCACTTTTGGACTGAGACCAAATATGAGTATGTTCAGCACCAAAGGCAACTTGCTCAGAATATTTTATAAAGAAATATTTTTTTAAGTCTCAACTGTGGCTTAAAGATACACTTTTGTTGTAGTCCTTAATAGCAACTCATCTGAAATACAGGTATGTCCATTTCTAGTCAACTGCATTGATACATCAGAATAATGTGTTTAATCCAACTTAATTTAATCGATTACAAAATACTTGTATGCAAATCTTTTTGTCTAGAAGTTCCAAAAATTCCTTCTGACTTCCTGTTCTGGTCCTTCCACTCACCTTGTGCTCACCATTCCCCATGCCATACTGGGCCATCACTGTGTATGGCCTGGCAAGACTCTCTCTCCCTTCTTCCCCATCTCACGCATTACACTGAGAAATGGAAGTGGAGAGAAATAGAAATGTACACAGCATTCCCAGGGGCATATCCTAAGGATAAGCTGGGATTCCTTTCAGGTGTTTCTCCTTTGAGCTCCTGCCAAACTGATAGCTATACCCTGATGAATTCACACAGGAAGTTAGAAAGTCAACAGGAATTGCCTCCCAAGCCAGAACACTACCGTAGCTATACTACTAGGGTATCGCCTGCTCTATAAAGACTTCATTAACCACTCATCAGGAATAGCCTGCTCGTGAATAATGAAAAGTTGCCTGTGGAAAACATATTACACTCGAGAGAATCAATAGTATCAGTGCAAGAAAATAGAAATAAACAGCAATTCCCAACACTGCTCTATCCACAGGGTCTTAAGGCTCCAGGTAGAGCCCCCCACTGGTGCTCCAGGTTCATTCGCTCCTGGGGCTCTTGGTTCCAATATTGGACACTTCTGGCTTTTAGAGAGTTCTTTCTTTGATTGGGCTGAAATTTCTCTCTATGCACTGGAAATAGCTGTGCGTCTGATGGGAGGCATGGCGAGTAAGAGGCTACAGAATCTTTCATGTATCACATCCCTAGATGGAACACATTGATTTCAGTGAAGATTTTTATATCAAGTTTTTTCAAAATCCCTCACCAACCTGCTTTTCCTCCTTCTGAGTTCTTTCTAATTTGTCTGTCTCTCAAATTGTGATGCTCCAACCCTCTTCTTTCAGTACCCTCTCACTTGCTTTCAACCTCCCTCTTCCCTTCGATCCTGATCCCTTTTGGCTCCTTTTCCTCTGATGGGAATACTGGAATGGTATCCACTAGGTGATAGCCCCACCTGAGAAGTTTAGCTGTATGGTACTCCTGTTATGTATTCCTAAAGACACTGATGGTGCATGTATGGATCTGAATCTATATATTTGATGGGGTTGGTAATTCCTGTGTATTTTTCTCTGTACTTGCAAACCCAGGAAGGGCAGGCATAGGACTGTACTAGGAGCATCTGCCTTCCCAGACAGAACTCATCCAAATGTCCCAAGACAATAGTAATAACATTACATACTTATGTTGAGGACTTATTTGATAACAGCTACTGTCTTTTTGGGGGGGGTGGTGGACAGAGTCTCGCTCTGTCGCCCAGGCTGGAGTGCAGTGGCATGATCTTGGCTCACTGCAACCTCCACCTCCCAGTTTCAAGAGATTCTCCTGCCTCAGCCTCCCGAGTAGCTGGGACTACAGGTGCCCACCATCATGCCTGGCTAATTTTTGTATTTTTAGTAGAGGCGGGGTCTCACCATGTTGGCCAGGCTAGTGTCGAACTCCAGATCTCAAATGATCCACCCACCTTGGCCTCCCAAAGTACTGGGATTACAGGCATAAGCCACCACATTTGGCCAACAGCCACTGTTTTAAAAGCATTACATAGGTTTCCTCATTTAATGTAGCCTTCACAAACTTACAAAGTAGACAGGAAGCTATGGCTCAGAATGGTTCCATAGCTGACCCAAGGCTGTGCAGCTAGTGTGGTGGACCCAGGATTAGAATCCACCTCACAGCCGCCGTGACATCCTGCAGCCAGTATTTTGGTGTTTGTTATGGTGTTATCTTAGTCAGTTTGGGTGCTATAACAAAATGCCATAAACTGGGTGGCTTATAAACAACAGAAATTTATATCTCACAGTTCTGGAGGGTGGAAGTCCAAGGTCAAGGGACTAGCAGATTGAATGCCTGGTAAAGGGCCACTTCCTGGTTTGCAGATGGTGGCTTTTTGCTGTGCCCTCATACGATACAAGGGCAAACAAGCCCCCTCTTCTGTAAGGGCCCTAGTCTCATTCATGAGGACACAAATCCTCCTCCTCATGACCTAATCACCTCTTAATACCATCACATTGGGGATTAGGCTTCAACATAGGAATTTTGGGGGCACACAAATGTTCAGACCATAGCAGGTGTCTAATATAAATTATTTGTGGATTTACTCATAGTTAAAATAACCAAAACCTAACCTGTCTTCCAATTTTATCCATTTTGAGTATCTGAGGAATTTTAAGCAAAGACTCAAAATGTTTTTAAAGTCAATTTGTTAAGTGAAAATCTGTGGGTTTGGCTATATGAAGGTGTGTGCTTATATTCTTCATGCTTGCGCTCTTAGCGTGGTTTGCACTGTAATTATTATAAGCACATCAAAATTGTATACATGTCTTTCCTACACAATGAGCTGTAACAGAATGGCTGCTTTTTGTGTTTTTAAATAAACTTTATTGAGGTACAATGTATGTACAATAAAATGTGTACACTTAACAGTTCGATGAGTATTGACAAATGTATAAATCCAGGTACCAGCACCCTAGTTGAGGTACAGAACATTTCCATCCATCCAGAAAGCTGCTAGAAGTAGAATCATGCGTACATAAGTGGACTATTTATATCTGACCTCTTTCACTCAGCCTGTTTTTGAGATTCATCTGTGTTGTTCTGTGTATCAACAGTACTTTTATTGTTATTGTTCAGTAGCATTTTATTACTGTATGAACATACCACAACTTGTGTATGCATTCACTCACTGATAGACATTCGAGTTGTTTCCACCTTTTGGCTATTTTAAATTAAGCTACTATGAATGTTCATAGACAAGTCTTTTGTGGATGTGTTTCCATCTCTTTTTTGCAAAATCCTGGGGACAGATTTGCTAAGTGATACGTTAAGTGCATCCTTAACTTTGTAAGAAACTGCCAAACATTTCCAAAGTGGATGTTTTATTTTATATCCCCACCAGTGGTACAGGAGAGTTTCAGTTGCTCCATATCCTTGCCAACACTTGGTATTGGTAGTCTTTTTTTTTTTTTTTTTTTTAAGTATCAAGTATGCACTGAAAGATACATCAACATTAATACAGAAGAAATGGAGTCAAATGATTTAATCAAAATAATATAATAATATAATTCTGGCCAAGTGTGGTGGCTCACGCCTGTAATCCCAACACTTTGGGAGGCCGAGGTGGGCAGATCATGAGGTCAGGAGATTGAGACCATCCTGGCTAACACGGTGAACCCCATCTCTACTAAAAATACAAAAAAAAATTAGCCAAGTGAGGTGGCGGCGCCTGTAGTCCCAGCTGCTGAGGCAGGAGAATGGCATGAAACCGGGAGGCGGAGCTTGCAGTGAGCCAAGATAGCACCACTGCACTCCAGCCTGGGCAACAGAGTGAGACTGCATTTCAAAAAAATAAAAAATAAAAATAAAAATAATATAATTATACGTCTCAGGAAATTGGGAGCTGGAAACTTGGCAGGGGCTTCCACGTTATGGAACAATTTCTATAGCTGCAATGAACTTAAGAAAAATACACTTAAACATTTATTAAGGTATTCTTTGCCTGGAAGGAGTCTGGCAAAAGCAACAAATCTTAAACGTATACATTTGATAAAAGTGTTAATGATTTTTCCCAACGCTTCCCATTCACCTTCACCCTAGAGAGAGTTCTGACTTGGCTCATTTAATTTCTTCCCTTCCTCAGTCACTCAAAAGGGTGCTTTCATTTCTTGGTCACTTATTTGGACTTTTTTGGTGTCCAGGCAGTAGGAAAAGCAGTTTATTTGAGAGGTAAAAGTGTCATTCAGGCTAGAGCTTGGATAGAACTAATTCTGAGAATGTTCTAGAAAGAGTTATCAGAGTAGCTATAAGTATGAAAAAAGTAGACAGCAGAAAATTATTGTGGCAGACTATATACATTACCTTCTCATCATAAAAACAAAGCACTCATTGTTTTTCCTGAATTGCCTGGTGGTAGATGGGGCGTGTTCTTAACTAAGCACTGCTTTGACAACACAGAGAGATATGGTGCCGTCCTCTTTTCAACAGGAAATGTATATGTGCATATATTTGTGTATATGTATTTTTCCTATATCAATTATTTATATATATTCATATTCACATCCTTATACATATCTATGTTTTATAACTTGAACCTATTTTTTCAACTTTATTGAGGTATAATTTATAAAAAATTATATAATTCAAGTTGTACAACATGATTTTTGATACATGTATACATTGTGAAATGATTATCACAAGGTAATTAACATATTCATCACCTCAGACAGTTACCTTTTGTGGGGTGGGGGGGGGCGGGTGTGCATGCGTGCCCATGCAGTGAGAATACTTAAGACCTCCTCTCTTAGCAAATTTCGGGCATATGATGCATTATTATTAACTACAGTTACTGTGCTGTACCTCAGGTCTCTAGAACTGTTTTTGTTTTGTTTTGTTTTGTTTTTTGAGAGAGTCACTGGAGTGTAGTGGCGTGATCTTGTGATCTTGGCTTACTGCAACTTTCGCCTCCTGGGTTCAAGCAATTCTCCTGCCTCAGCCTCCCAAGTAGCTGGGATTACAGGCGTGCACCACCATACCCAGCTAATTTTTGTATTTTTAGTAGAGACGAGGTTTCACCATGTTGGTCAGGCTGGTCTTGAACTCCTGGTCTCAGGGGATCTGCCTGCCTCGGCCTGTCAAAGTGCTGGGATTACAGGTGTGAGCCACTGCGCCCCGCCAACTTACTCATTTTGTAAGTGAAACTCTGTACCCTTTGACCAACATCTCCCTATTTCCCCCACCCACAACTCCTGGCAACCACCATTCTCCTCTCTGTTTCTATGAGCTGATTTTTGTTTTAGATTCTGTATATAAATGAGATTATTAGTAGTCTTTTTATTTTTAGCTGTTCTCGGTTCGGTATAATGGTATCTCTTTGTGATTTTAAGTTGCATTTCTCTGATGACTAAAGATAGTGAGCATCTTTTCATGTTATTTTTGGTCATTTGTACATTTCGGGGTGTAGTGCCAATCTCTTTAGTTTATGGGCTGTGTGGTTGTGTGTTGTTTGTTCCATCGTTGAATAGTAACAGTTATTTATATTTTCTAAATTTAAGTGCTTTGCCAGACTCATTAATTACAAATATTTTCTCCTGGTTGATGGCTTGCCTTTTAATTTTCTCAACAATTAGTTCATGTTTTAAAAAGTTGTATTTAGCAAAATTTAACCAGGCATGGTGGCACGTACCTGTAGTCCCAGCTATTGGGGAGTTTGAGGGGGAGGATCAATTGAGCCGGGTGGCAGAGGTTGCAGTGAGCCATGATGGCATCACTCCTCCCTCTCCAGCCTGGGTGGAGACAGTGCAAGACCCTGTCTCAAAACAAAAAAATACTATTTAGTTGCCACGTGGCCTTTATTTCCAATTCTTCATTGCGACTTTATTGAAGTATAGTTGACCACAATACATTACATATGTTTAAGGTATACAATTTGATGAGTTTTGACATATATACACCATTGAACCATCATCACAATCAAGATAATGCACATTTCCTTCAGCTCCCCAGAAAACAGTTTCTTTTGAAGAGCAAAAGTTTTTAATTTTGATGAAGTCCAATTTATCAAACTTTTCTTTTATGGCAAGTGATTTTTATGTTATTTTTGGGAAATCTGTGAAAATCTTTGCCTCAAAGAGCAAAATTTGTCTCCTATAATTGTACTTATATTTTCTTATACTTTTTTCTAAATAATTGTAACTATAGTGTACATTTTCCCCTTTAGCCACTTATTATTTGAAAAAGTTTTAAAACATTTTCTAAATAGCTCTTTTTAACCAAAAATTTTAAATTAGTTTTTAATTTTTTTGTTATGATGAAATAATGTGTACTTTTAATTATATTTTTCATTTTTATATGTATTATATATTCGATCTGTATTTTTTGATGAATTGAGCTGTCAAGGCTAATATAGGGATGTTGAAGTGTCTCTCTTTCTCCCTTTTATCCCATTACCCTGTGTTGTGATTTCCATTGCTGTGGTTCTTTCTAATTTGTTCTTGAGGTCTCCACCTTGAGAGTGGACAAAACCCGGCCGGGCGCGGTGGCTCACGCCTGTAATCCCAGCACTTTAGGAGGCCGAGGCGGGCGGATCACAAGGTCAGGAGATCGAGACCATCCTGGCTAACATGTTGAAAACCCGTCTCCACTAAAAATACAAAAATTTAGCCGGGCGTGGTGGCGGCGCCTGTAGTCCCAGCTACTCGGAGGCTGAGGCAGGAGAAGGGCGGGAACCCGGGAGGCGGAGCTTGCAGTGAGCCGAGATCGCGCCCCTGCACTCCAGCCTGGGCGACAGAGCGAGACTGCGGCGCGCACACACACACACACACACACACACACACACAGTGGCCAAAAACCAAGAAGCCACTCTCTGGGAGAGCCCTGACGGGGTGGGGTGGCAGAGCTAGGTTCACATGTGTCCATCAAGTGAGACAAAAAGGAGAGTATGAAACCAAAATGACTGAAACAGAAGAAATGTACAACTTACAGATCCCGGAAAGGTCAGAGTTGCCAACAGGAGGCTAAGGAGAAGTCCAGGGGTGTCAGGGAGCTTAACCAGGGAGAGGGAGTGGGGAGTAAGGGAGAGAGGGGAGAGCGAAAGAGAGAGGACCTCTGGGATTACGCCTTTATTAAGATCCGTGGACATCATCCCTTAGGGTTTCCCATGGGGTTGCGGATTGGCTAATTTAAAAAAACGCGGTTGGGCACGGCGACTCATGCCTCTAATCCCAGCACTTTGCGAGATCGAGGCTGGTGGATCACTTGAGGTCAGGAGTTTGAGATCAGCCTGGCTAAGAAAGCGAAACCCCGTCTCTACTAAAAATACAAAAAAAATATAAAAAATAAATTAAAAAAAAAAAAATAGCAGTGCCTGGTGGTGCACGCCTGTAATCCCAGCTACTTGGGAGGCTGAGGCAGGTGAATTGCTTGAACCTGGGAGGCGGAAGTTTCAGTGAGTCGAGATTGCAGCACTGCACTCCAGCCTGGGTGACAGAGCGAGACTCAAAAAACAAATTAGTTAATTAAATTTTAAAATGTGCAAAAGGGGGAACTTACATAACTTTGGTGTTGATCATTAGGTTTTATTGTGGTCAGCAGCTGTGGGGTGAAGAACAGGCAGGCTGTATCACAAACAACCACACAGGGAGGGAACATTTTAACTAGACCAAAGGTGACAGGGTACGGCCGGGTTTCAATAACTTACGGCAGGCCCAAAATGGATGCCAAAGCAGCAACTACACTAGATAAATATATGCTGCCCTGTTTTATTTTGTTTTTAACACTCGGCACTGCCTAATCTTATAATCTTGTATGTAGATCTTGTACTTATTTATTTATTGTACATTAACTGTCTCCCTCACTAGATTGTAAACCCCATGGGAACAAGGGCATTCTCTGGAACACTCCCACTGCTGGGAACATTTTTTGGCACATAGTAGGTACTCACTGTTGAATGAAATGAAAGTTTAGTTCACAGCCTGTGAGCAATGGAGAGACCCATCCTAGTTCTTAAAGAGGATTAGAACTTTGTGGTTTTTCTCCCATAAAATGTCTCAAATCTGTATTGTGAATATTAAAATGAGGTTAATAAGCTTTCTCTTCAAAGACAACTTTTACAATTGTTTTATGAACCTAGTTATAGTCTACATTAATTATGCCCAGGTGTACATTCTTAATCCCTTTCATTCCTGGACTTGTATTTTAAGATCTCTGTTGAATTCAGCATTCAACTTTATATGTTATCTAACCCCAAAGATCATTTTCCTTCCCATAACACTAGAAAACATAATCACAGGAAATTCCGAAGAATTTCAGTTCCTAAAGTGGGAGATTGTAAGAGCTGAAAGGAAAATGAGCTATAATAAGCCACAGAAGGTGAGAATCTATGGAAGTTTGGGTTGTCAGTTGATCTCTTCAGCATATGAAGCTCTTCTTCATGTCATCATTTAATATACTTGGTGCTAAAATGACTCTCGTGGAGTAACGAAATCAAATCTGTATTTAATACAAGAAAACTTTCCAACTTCCCCTGCCATTCTCATGTTTAAGAACCATTTATCTTAATTTTTTTTTTCTTTTTTGAGACAATGTCTGTCTCCGTCACTTAGGATGGAGTGCAGTGGTGCGATCTCGGCTCACTGCATCCTCCGCCTCCCAGGCTCAAGTGATTCTCCTGCCTCAGCCTCCTGAGTAGCTGGGATTACAGGCGCCTGCCACCATGCCCAGCTAATTTTTGTATTTTTAATAGAGACAAGGTTGCGCCATGTTGGCCAGGGTGGTCTTGAACTCTGCCCACCTTGGCCTCCCAAAGTGCTGGGATTACAGGCATAAGCCACCAGGCTCAACTCATTTTTCTTATATTGAATATTGACAGTGAAACAAAAAACAACCACTTTTCCTCTCATGGCCCTACTTGCAGGGCTGGAATCTGTGACACTACTGTGCGTCCCTTATTAACGTCTTAGTGGCAAGTACACTGAGGTGTGACCTGATGGCCCATTCTGTGTAACTATCTCTACTCTCTCCAGGAACTGAGCCATACCCATATACATAAGAGATCCAATACCAGATGTAAAAAAGTCAATGTTTATTTAGGAAAGAAAATATGTCGTTGCGTGATTAACTCCTAAAAGCAATAGTTAAACTTTTGAATCATTGGAATTTATTTTAAAGCACCACGTTTCTTCTTTGCTTTGTAGTCGGGATTATTTACTGGACACTTGGGTTTTCAATAAGAAAACCACATGGGCACTGTGAACACCAAGAGCTTCCTTTCTATGACTAGTCTGTAAAATTAGCCTGGGAAATTAAGGAGTTAATAACTTCCTGCTCTGAGAGGAGCTTTTGAGCCTTTCTGGGGACCTACGGGGTAGATTCCACTCAGGTGTGAACTCCTGAAGGCAGGAGAAGCCTGTGCACATGGAAGGATGCTAAAATCTACAACTACATGGTGGTGAATGGTGTAGGCTGCTTATAGGGAATGTTTCACTCAAGGAACATATGGTCCCCAAAACCACTGTCATTTAAAAAAGAGAGGCCAAGCGTGGTGGTTCATGCCTATAATCCTAGCACTTTGAGGCAGGTGGATCATCTAAGGTCAGGAGTTCAAGACCAGCCTGACCAATGTGGCGAAACCCCACCTCTACTAAAAATACAAAAATTAGCCCGGCATGGTGGTGGACGCCTGTAATCCCAGCTACTCAGGAGGGTGAGGCAGGAGAATCGCTTGAACCCAGGGGGCGGAGGTTGCAGTGAGCTGAGATCGCACCATTGCACTCCAGCCTGAGTGACAGAGCGAAACTCCATCTCAAAAAAATAATAAATAAATAAAATTAAAAAATAAAAAGGAGAGTAAAAGGTGGCCCCATCTTTCTATTGTGGGCAAGTTGCAGGACATCTCATTGACCTGACACATAGTAGTCCTCAGTCACTGAGGCTGACAGGCACTGGTGAGCTTGCTTGGCTGGTTCAGTTGGTTACAGACTAAGGATACCCTGTCTGGTTCCTTTCAGGTCAGTTCTCGTGGTTCAGGGGAAACACTCAAACCCATGGTCACAAGCATTACCTTTGGCCAATTCACTCAAACCCAAAGCACTTAAACTTCTATTATACAATTATATTCTTGGTTCCATAGAAGAAGACAATGGTAAACAGCCCATAGAAGCCACTTTCTAAATACTATCCTTTCCTCCCCCTCCAGTCTTATTGAGATATGATTGAAAAATAGAAGATTAAAGTGTAAAACATGGTGTTTTGATGTATAACATATCTTATGTAATGATTGCCACAAACAAGCTAGTTAACATACCCATCACCTGAGATAGTTATTCTTTGTGTGTGTGGTGAAAACACTTTAGGTCAATCCCTTAGTGAATTTCAAGTACACAGTGCAGTATTATTGAGTGTGGTCACCATGCTGCACACTAGAGCTCTAGGACTTACTCATAACTGAAAGTTCGTACGCTTCCATCAACTTCTCCCCATTTACTCTGCCCTCCCCCAGCCCCTGGAAATGACCTTTCTCTGTTTTCCTAAGTTTGACTTTTTTTTAAGATTCCACATGAAAGTGATATCTTGCAATATTTGTCTTTCTGTGTCTGGCTTATTTCACTCGGTATATCATCCTCCAACTTTATCCACGTTATTATAAATGGCAGGATTCTTTCCTTTTTTAAGGCTGAATAATATTCCATTATACAGTCTATCCTCTTGGTTTGTCCAAGTTACACGTTTTTTTTCTAGAGAGAAGTGTTTCTTAATGTAGATGAGGGTATTTTAATTGTTACGTAGTAGGAAAATTAGATTGTCTGAAACGTATTTAAGGCTTTGTTAACATATTCATTTGATCAATATAGAGTATTTGTTTGGGACCAAGTTCTAAGAATATAAAAGCCAATAAGAAATAATTCTGGCCCTCAAAAAATTTACAATGTGATTAATATGCAGTTTAGTTTGTTCAGAAGATACAGACTTTTTTGAGAGGAAAACAGTAATCTGATGCCACATGAAATTCGAATATTCTCACACAATTCCACAAGTAAGTTTTTTATTTTTTCCTTCTTAAAAATATTAAACTTATTTATCTTGCCTTTGCAAGATAAACAGTAAATATCTATTCCAAAACTTTATTTCTAATAAACATTATAATTTATATATATTATATATCACTGTGTGTATATATATATATGTACACACACACACACACACACTGATATATATAAATTATGTCCAAGTACTTTTTTTTTTTTTGAGATGGAATCTCGCTCTGTCACCCAGGCTGGAGTGCTGTGGCGTGATCTCGGCTCACTGCAACCTCCATCTACCTTGGGCTCAAGCAATTCTCCTGCCTCAGCCTCCTAAGTAGCTGGCACTAAAGGTGTTCGCCACCACACCTGGCTAATTTTTTGTATTTTCAGTAGAGACAGGGTTTCACCGTGTTGTCCAGGCTGGTCTCGAATCCCTGACCTCAGGTGATCTGCCCATCTCAGCCTCCCAACGTGCTGGGATTACAGGCGTGAACCACCATGCCCAGCCTCCAAGATTATTTTCATAGGACTGATGATTAGAAAGAGTTCTGAACACCAGGACTTGGGCAATTTTTAGTCTATTAATAGGTATTGCAAGAGATATTCTTCTTGCATTCAGTGTTTATATGTCCACAAGAAAATGGATTTAATGATTGTCTGGTATTTTTCAGTAGTGTAAACAATCAGTTAATTTAGTACACAGAGTGAATGACATCACTCATGGGCTGCCTCTGCAGCAGCCACAGATTCTGAGTTGCTGGGAACTCATCTGACTGGCAAAATTGTGGAATGCTTTATTGGACTCATGATACCTACTTAAAACACTCGGGGAGGCTATGCAGTTGCCTTTTTTTCAGCTCAAAGGAATAATTCTATTAAGTTTTTATAGGCTTAAATGCCTAATGAACGTTTTTATAGTTTCAAACCCACACCGCAACATTTTTCTACATAGGCCCCTTCCTTCACCATGACATCCAAGCTCTGAGACACGTGGCTAAGGAATTATCAAGAAAGATTAGGAGGAGAAGTAAGTCTAGCTGGCAGTGTGGGGATATCTGAATGTGGAGGTCACATCTTGGGACCTTATGCCTTTGTGGGCTGTGGGCATCTTGAGACACACAGTATCCACTACCATCTCTGGAAAAGTCCCCAGAAGGTTCTGGATACTCTCAACATTGGCACCAAAGAGAGTGTGTAGATCCTCTATGTGTCCTTGCTGTCCAGCAACAATGGGTAAAATACCAAGATCACATGCAGTGTTCATATCAAGCAGTGAGGACATTAATGAGGTTAATTCTAGGGCCAGGCATGGTGACTTATGCCTGTAATCCCAACACTTTGGGCGGTTGAGACACAGGATTGCACGAGCCCAGGAGTTTGAGGTTACAGTGAGTTATGATTGCACCACTCCACTCCAACCTGGGCGATGCAGCAAGACCCCATCTCTTTAAAAAAAAAAAAAAAAGTAAAAATAAAAAACTAAAGAGGTCAACTCTAATATTCCCTTAACTCAAAAGAAGTTCATCTTTTAAGACCAAGGAAAATGAGTCTTGGGTAAATATGGAAGAACTGTAAAAATTCTGTCTAGAGAGACAAAAGGAAGAACAGGAAGAATACTGGTCCAGGCAGATTTGACCTCAAGCCTCTGTATGACTCACGATTTCCAGTTCTCTCATAATTTGGATTGATTGATTGGTTGGTTGGTTGGTTGGTTGATTTAGACAGGGGCTTGCTTTATCACCCAGGCTGGAGTACAGTGGTACCATCATGGTCTCAACTGCCTGGGCTCAAATAATCCTCCTACCTCAGCCTCCCAAGCAGCTAGGGCCACAAATGTGCGCCACCATGCCCAGCTAATTTTTTATTATTTGTAGAGATGAGATCTCACCATGTTGCCCAGGCTGGTCTCGAACTCCTGGGCTCAAAGGATCCTCCCGCCTCAGCCTCCCAAAGTGCTGGGATTACAGGTGCGAGCCATAGCACCTGGTCTCATGATTTGGATTTTATTCTGAAATATGCTACTATATTTATGACTTTGTTTTGTCCCTTTGAGAAAATGATATAGTGTAATTGGAAACTTTAAAAGATTGCTTTCACAAAAATACCAAGAACTCAGGTAAAAAAAAAAAAAAAAAAAAAAAAAAAAAAAAAAAAACTAAGTATTTGAGTGTCTTTCCCTAGCTTTTAATAAACAATTAGACTCATTTATGGGTTCTTCAAAAAAGGAATTAACTGGTAGATGACTGGTAACAGTAGTTCCTTCTTCTTTACAGAATCAAGCTGTAATAAAAAAAAGGTAAATACCATCTGCACATTGGTGAACTTATCTAAATTGAAATAATCATATTACCTCTGTTAGTTAAGAAGGTGGGAAAGGAGTTGCGTATTTGCTTTGGTCTGCCTTGAATGCTAGCTGAGAGTCTCATTTTGTTCCACATCATATGACTCACGAGTCATTTATAATGGGCTTCCTGAATTCATACTGGTACCTACACATTTAAAAAAAGCAATTAGAGTCAGCCAGGAATATTTTCTTAGGTAACAATATTTTTAAGGCTAAAAAAACTAGTGCCATCAATGTATGGCATTCAATAAATGTCCTTTGACTGTGGTTTAAAAGCCTGTGGCTTAAAAATGATTTTTTTTTTTTTTGCCTTGAGGTATAAATAAAATTGTGAATTTAATTTGAAGTAGGACACTTTTCCAGCTTCTGTAGATTTAGCTGGGCCCAAGGGAATATAATTCTTTGTAAAATATTTTAACTCTCAGTATTGTACATTGAGTTATAAATATTGATGTGGCTTTTCAAATAGGTTTTTCATTAAAAATGTAACTTTTCCCAATTTGTTTACTTCTTTACTATGATTTGTACTTCCCTAATTGTATCATATGTTGGAATATACCTATAATTTTATAAAGAAAGTTAGTTATTGATGATAAAATAAGCATAAACTTATTTTCTCGCTAACTTTAAAAAAAAAAAAAGTGCTATTCCATTAAATGAACTATGACCTGGGTGGTGTGAACTATCAACATGTAATATAGATTAAGTGATTATATTTAATACTTAATAATATTTAGTAGTCCTAAACTTATTGTTGTTTATAGCATAAATATACCCCTCTATATAATACTGAAAACAATATTTTATTTATATGTATTCAGCAAGAACATTTGTCAATCACGTATCAAACGCTTACTATATGCTACAAGTCCTTACAAAGAATTGTTTTCTGTTAAAGGATGATAGTAACTGGGAAAAAAGTCTTCCTTGTGCTCTTTTCAGTGGCAATCAAGCATTCAACTTTAAAAAGGCAGTTAAAGTTGCTTTAGTTATTTATAATGCTTCCATGTTTAAAGACATCTTTACTAGGCAGAGCGCAGTGACTCACGCCTGTAATCCCAGCACTTCGGGAGGCTGAAGTGGGAGGATTACTTGAGTCCGAGAGTTCCAGACCAGTCATGGGCAACATGGCAAAACCCCATCTCTACAGAAAATTTTAAAATCAGCCCAGCGTAGTGGCACATGCCTGGAATCTCAGCTACTTGGGAGGCTGAGGTGGGAGGATTGATTGAGCCTGAGAGTTGGAGGTTGCAGTGAGTCACTATTGCGCCACTGTACTCCATTCTGGGAGACCCTGTCTCAAAAAAAAAAAAAAAAAAAAAAAAATCTTTACTAACAGTTTTCAAGATACATGGAAAAGGTAGATACAGGTTTTCCGAATTCTTATCATTGTTTACTAATATTTTTGGTGTTTGCCTTTCTTTCAGTTCCTTTAGGTTCCTATTGGGTGGCTGGAAGGGAGGAAATTTTATGCCTCTGAATACACCCAGTGCTGCTGCAAAGTGCCCCTGCCCGACAATTCTCCAGTCTCTGACGGATTTCCTTTCAGGGTCTCTCCCTAAAATATACCCATACTTGACTATATTATAACTAAGAGTTCCAAGAAACAGTTGGGTAATTGAAAGAAGATAGAATTTTTAAATGGGGGTGGGTGAGCAACTTCCTGAAACCTGACTCTCCCTTGTGCATAGCCCTCCTTTGTGGCACATTCAGGTCCCATGTAAGGGCAGACGGGGTGGGCCACCTGCCTGCCCCTCACTGCTGTTTTTTTAACAAGGAATAGGACAAGTAGTAAACTAGAAGCAGCTTTTCCACCCTCATGCAAGAGCCTTTTTCCCCTTGAAATGGAAGCAATGCCACCTTTGTCTTTAATTCACAAATCTTTATGGAGAGTGGCAGAATTGTGTTAGCCTTGGGGAAACAAAAATGAAGGGCCGGATGTGGTGGTTCATGCCTGTAATCCAGAGCTTTGGGAAGCTGAGGCGGGAGGACCTCTTGAGCCCAGGAGTTCAAGACTAGCCTGGGCAACATCACTATGTGAGACCCCTGTCTCTACAAAAAATTTTAAAAATGGAGAAAACATAATCTATGCTATTTCTGAGCTTCTGCTGTCAGGAGGGAGATAGACAATCAACAGGTGACAATGAAATAAATAGTCTCCCAGTGGTGTGAAGAGATAGCAGAAAAATGTCTGCCTGACAGTGAGGCCAGAAGATCAGGGACTATTCCTGGAGGAAGTCAACAACCGAGTCCCACGGAAGGAGCTGGCCATACCAGAAAGGGGTATTGTAGACAGACAGCAGCCTGCAAAAAGAACTGGAAATGAGAGAAAACCCGTCCCGGCTCAGAGAACCTGGAGGACTTCATTATCTTGGGAGTGACAATGTGTGGCTGGGAGTGGGAAGAGCCAAAAGAGGCAGAGGTTGGAGACTGGGAATTTGGGTTTTATTCTGGAGCAGTTGGGCCTTGATCAATTTTTAGCAATGCTGTGATGGTATGAAATTGGAATCGGAATTTAAAGGATTGGCAGTAGATAAGACTGAATGGTGGGAAATCAGTTAGGGGAAGGATGTAGCTGGAAAGTCAGGCAAGGGAAGCTGAAGGCCCCCAACCAAGGCCACGGATGCAGAGGATGGAGAGGAGAGAAGGAGCTCTGAGAATTAGTGAGGAGTTGGATGGATGGGCTCAGAGCTGACTGGACAAAACATCGTACCCTTCAGCTGTGGAACTAGGGACTCTCCAAGTCAGAGCGTCCACTCTCAGCTCCATCACTCAAGCCTCCCACACAACTTTCCTCTATCCTTTTGCTTCTCACTTGCCTTTTTCCTTTTCCTTCTTTCCCATCTTCTGGAGTAAGGCTAAGTTATTTATTCAAAGTGGCTTTCAATCTAGAAACTTCAGAATACTGCTTAGCCCCTTCCTTTCCCTCAACCTCACCTGGTCACTGTCATTTATTGATGTCACTTGGGAGTTTCCCAAATCTGGCTCCTTTCTGTCAAACCACTCCTGCTGTTCTGACCAGGCCTCAGTTTACCTCTTCAGACTTCCCTTCTTTCTACCATCTGCCATTGAAATCCTTGTTAGCCCTGCTTAGTGCTAAGAATGATCAGAGATAGCAGAAAGTGAAACCCATTCCTATTTAAAGATGGGACTTAAGCAAAGAACTAACAATGTTTGGGAATATTTTAAAAAAATAATTTTCCCCATCATTTCTAGTTGAATAAGAGTTGGTCCAGTAATAGGATTATAATAATGTTTTCTAGAACACACCAAATTATATACAGTAGTGCTTTCTTGTAAAATTCCCAGTGAGGCTGGGCACGGTGGCTCATGCCTGTAATCCCAGCACTTTGGGAGTCCGAGGTGGGTGGATCACCTGAGGTCAGGAGTTTGAGAGCAGCCTGGCCAACATGGGGAAACCCCGTCTCCACTGAAAATACAAAAATTAGCCGGGCATGGTGCTGTGTGCCTGTGATCCCAGCTACGAGGGGACTGGGGCAGGAGGATCGTTTGAACCTGGGACGTAGAGGTTGCAATTAGCTGAGCTCGCACCACTGCACTCCAGCCTGGCGACAGAGCGAGACTCTGTCTCAAAACAAAATAAAAAAATAAAATTGCCAATGAAAAAGCTACTTGTCCTTTTCTGTCCTCATCTCCCCCAAGAAAAAGCTAAAATATTTTAATGAGGAATAAAAGATTTTTTAAAAGTCACCCCTATTGTATAAGAAAGTGATTATCCATTCTAAAAAAAGCAAAATGATTGCAAGGGATTACTTTTGATGATGGCAAATAGCTTCTTCAAATACTCTGTACCATTGCACTTATTCTAAAATATAGATAATTAAAATGAGAAACCACTTCCCAAGTATACTATGGCTAATACTACTCTTTCTTTGCTTTTGTGTAGGTAGGACAGGTTATTTAAGAGCTCTTGCCAAATAATGTGTTCTATTTTAGGGCAGCCACTGATACCAGATTCACTTAATAAGTACTAATCTCTTTTTAACAGACTGTATGTGATACCAGATTAATAAAATAAGCTCTCATCTCTCATGATTACCCTTTGTTCCTGGGAACTTTCTCTACTTGCCTCAAGGATGTTATATTTGAAGATGTTTATGCTTCAGAATGTTTAGAAAACTTCTTTCCTGAATGGGAAAGGCTTTTCTATATTGCCAAGCAGATGTGTTTCTGGAATGGGAAAGCACAGACTATAAGCCATGGAAGCTTATGTAGCTTATCCATAGCAGAAGAATAAGAGTGCCTCCTCCTTCCTCTTAGAATTCAGTTTAAAGACAAACAGACAATATGTGAAGGTATCTGCATTCTTTGTTGAAAGTCATAATACAAATATGATCCTGAGAAAGGTGACTTTGGAGAACCAAAATTGGTGAACTTCACACATTGGTGAGAATGCAAAGGTGACTTTAGCACTAATGGACTGTCCAGTTAAGGGGTGACTGTGGGATAGGATGGGATATTATTGAAATCTGGCAAATTTCTGTTGGTGAAGTGTTTCAGAACTCCCAGGAATTTGTGAAGTTGCCAGGCTAAATTGGGAAAGGGGTGGGGGAAGCAGGGAGGTCCCTAGCACACCTGTATAACTTGGCCTACGTTGATCTGAGGAGACCCCCTTTGTATTAGCCCGTTTTTATGTGCTGATAAAGACATACCTGAGACTGGACAATTTACAAAAGAAAGAGGTTTAATTGAACTCACAGTTCCACGTGGCTGGGGAGGCCTCACAATCATGGTGGAAGGTCAGGAGGAGCAAAGTCACATCTTATGTGGATGGCAGCAGGCAAAGAGTGAGCTTGTGCAGAGAAACTCCTGTTTTTAAAACCATCAGATCTCATGAGACCCATTCACTATCACGAGAACAGCATGGGAAAAACCCACTCCCATGTTTCAATCATCTCCTACCGGCTCCCTCCCACAACGTGGGAATTATGGGAGCTACAGGATGAGATTTGGGTGGGGACACAGAGCCAAACCATATCACCCTTTTAGATGACAAGTTGTTTATACACCAGTGACCCCTAGCTATAGACATAGTATTGGGAATACACATAATAGCAGAATTTGGGTTGTGATGACAGAAAATGTAAAGAATGCTAAAGGTCAGAATATTTGGAAATAGAATATTTGGAAACAGAATATTTGGAAAAGTTCCTTCTTTTCCACTTGTTGGCACTATCACAGGAAGCAAGAATCTTGATGTGCTTAACTCTGATTTTTCTCATCTCTCAACACGGAGAATAATACAGCTTCCCTTATAGACCTCCAAGGAATACAGTGAGAAGAGGTCATGGGGGAAGATGGAGGTGAGGGTGCTTTGCGAGGGGACTTTAGAAAGATAAGGTGTTGCTCTGTGCCTTGGTGAGTGCCTGTGGAACAACCAGGAGGCCAAGGGATTCCTGTGGAAAGAAAATTGAGGTGAGAAGGGGGGCCATCTAAGAGGATTTTGCTCTATCTCCATTGGTGGAATTTTAAGTAATGAGCATGTTTTAATAGATTACTTGTAATTTTAAAATGAAAGTGTACAGAAATAAAATAGGATTTTTTTAAAAGGAATATTAAATCAATTATAGAAGTTTAATATAAAAGAAGTAACTCATTTTTTCTTCAACTGTAGTTCCACAATCCTTCATTATTCTGAAATCCAAAAAGCTTGGAAAGCAAAGATTTTTTTTCATGTTTTCAGCAAGCTTATTTGATCATAAAACATAATTTTCGCTAATGTGAGGCTAGTTTTTATTTCTGTACTTACACTTTTTGTAAATGTACACAGTGTCAACATGCTATGTAATATACAGGAACTAACTTTTGAAAAGCTGAAAATTCTGATGTATCAGATTTTATATAAGGAATGGTGCATACCTGAATATGTATATTAAGTTTATGAATAAAACACATGCTCTAGTAGTTTCATTCAGGGTAAATTTATGAGCCAGTAGATGTATTCAGGCTAAATCTATGAGCCTCAGATCTGGTAACATTTTTGAGAGCATAATTCAGTACAACGAACATTTACTGAGCAGGTTCTGCTATGGTTTGCACGTTTGTCTCCTCTGTTGAGATTACGTTGAAACTTAATCTCTAAGGTGGCAGTATTGAGAGGTGGGGCCTTTGAGAAGTGATTGGGTCATGAGGGCTCTGCCCTCATGAATGGATTAATCCATTCATGGATTAATGGATCAATGGGTTAATGGGCTAATTGGGTTGTCATGGGAGCGGTACTGATGGCTTTATAAGAGGAAGAGAGATGTAAGCTAGCACACTCAGCCCCCTGACCACATGATGACTTGTGTTGCCTCGGGATTCTGCAGAGAGTCCCCACCAGCAAGAAGGCCCTCACCAGATGCAGCCCCTTGATCTTAGACCTCTTAGCTTTTATAACTGTAAGAAATAAATTCCTTTTCTCTATAAATTACCCAGTTTCAGGTATTCTGTTGTAAGCAACAGAAAATGGACTATGTTTCTTTGTATGGCAATATAAAGACTAGCAAGTGATGATTGCTGCTCCCAAGGAATTTGCATTATAGTGGGGAACACACTTCTTTTTTAATTTAACACAAGGTAGATTGAGCTCACTGCTGTAACAGGATGATAATCAGATCACAAAGATGAGAGAGAGCCCAGGGCCGGGCCAGGAAGGTGACGGAATCCAGTCTGCAAGCAGCAAGGAGGGAGAGAAGATTGTTTAAAGGCTCAATATTTTCAGTCCTTTTTCTTTCTAAGTAGTACGTTGTATTGTTGACACGCTTGTGTTGTTGACACCTTTTCTGTGAGCACTAAGGGGTCCTATGGATTCAGCATTCCCCAAACCTTCCCCAGGGTGATGAGACACACTGAAGACGTAAAGACTCGGGGAACGGCGCTCAGTCATTCCAAACTATGGGGAGTAGTAGTTGATAGTCTTCCTTACCAGAGATGGCGCTGTGGCAGAGAAGACAGTGCAGGGGTTCAGAAATGCCGGTTGCCCCTAAAAGGGTAATGGTAAAGCCCCATTTTCGGGGGGTGGTTGATATTGAAATACATTGGTCTTAAAGCCACCAGTAGAGTTGTGATAGTGAAGACAGACACTGATGATTAAAATATAATTAAAACCAGTTTTTCCACTAACCCTATATTGGCCAGACCAAGTGCTGAGATTTAATAAATGAGGGACCGGAGAATTCTTTTTTTTTTTAAATCTCTTGGTGCCTTATTTATATCCAGGGTGGTTTATGGCTTTGGTGCTTCTATTATTGCCCCTTTTTCCTTCCTTCCTTCCTTCCTTCCTTCCTTCCTTCCTTCCTTCCTTCCTTCCTTCCTTCCTTCCTTTCTTTCTTTCATTCTTTCTCTCTTTCTTTTTTTCTTTCTTCCTTCCTTCCTTCCTTCTTTCATTCTTTCTCTCTCTTCCTTTCTTCTCTCTCCTTTTCTTTCTCTCTCTCTTTCTTTCTTTTCTTTTTTTCTTTTTGTTTTCTGTGGAATCCACCTCTTTTTCTTTTATTTCCACTTTTATGATTACTAGAAAGTCATAGTTCCATAATATGGATATAATGGCATATCTGGAATGACTGTGACTCCGGAGTTGCAGGTAGAAACAGCTCCAGGTCATGTAAAGAAGGTGTGTGTCCTTTAATGGAAGATAATTTGAGCATTAAAAAAAATATATTTCCAGCCTTCCATCAAACACAGGACAGCAGTTGCAGAATTAGCAGGCAGGAAACACTGTCTTTATGATCCATGACAACTTCAGTAGCTGTTTGACATGCATGAGCTCTGGTGGCCTAACTGAAAAGCCCTGGTGATTAGCAGTACAGCAGAGAAAATTGCAAAGGACTAACAGCACAATAGCATAGGCATTGGTTTAAATCTTAGCCTCTAGAGCCCCAAGTTGTGAAAGCTCTAATGGGAAAGGGCTCCAAACTCACATCATTCCACGCAGAGGGAGCTGTGGCTCATGGCTCTGGGGAAAGCTAATGGCTCCTTGTCATGATCATAATTTCACTGTAGTGGCAGTTGCCAAACCCGAAGAGAAAATGGAGAGGAGAATAACTTTTATGAAACGATTTCCTCTCAAACACACAAAACTCATCCACTTAGTTGGAGCTACATTCCTCCTAGGGGATGCCATCTTCTGGGCTGTCAAACCCAGAACATTTGTGGGTGGCAAGATGATGTCATCTGTGTTCAGCAGCTTGCAGTCATTTCCACTGTGCGCCCTGCGCAGAAGTTGAGATGATTGCCATAAATGGGATCTAAGCTTACAGATGAAAGCCTCACTTTTCATTGCCATTGAGTTCACAATACTCTTTAGCAGGATGACAATTGTGCTGTCGTCAACATTACATCATGCTATCTCCCTCGAAATGGCATCATTCAAGCGTGTGAGCACAGCTGTGAAAACAAAACAGATTTTGCTGTGAGCTTAGTACATCCTCAAGGCACATTCTAATTGGTTTGCTTGTTTCAAAGTAATATCAAAAGTATAATGTAAAAAGTGTTGCTGTTGCAAGTGAGTCAGAGAGAAGAAATTCAGGAGCTCTGGAGGCTCAAGAGATCAGGCGTGGGTGGCGCGGCTGGGCCCTGTCAGTAGAGCCCCTGTCATGAGTCTTGTTCCTGCATGGAGGCCCAGCGTGAGCTTGGGTAGAAGTGCTCCTGAACAGCCCATGGAGAAACCGCCGGCCCGCCATGCAAATTCCCCTTAGTCCACAAGGCTGGGGGGCACTTATATCACTAGCTGATAACCATGGGGACCAAGTGAGTATTTCCCAATCTGAAGACAACATTTACTATAACCACTATCAAGATCTGCAAGGCTGAGCACCTTTGACAATGAATAATTCCACATCTGGAGAAACATCCCAACAAATAAATGTAACTACAGTATATGATAAGCAGACACTGTCAGCTCACAGTGCAATGCGGAAGAGGCTTCCTGATGTTGGAATAAGTGTCAGCTGACAAGATGTTTCCTAGATGAATAGGAAAGGCTGACATGACTGACTGTGGATTGAAATGTGAACCAAAGGAAGGTTTACTTCCTTTATTCTACAAATGGCAAAAACTGCTTCACTTACAGAAGATGCCTATTTTGTGGCCACCAGAAATGGCTTTACTATACTTGGTGTAAAAAGTGTATCACTTGGACCCCTGGGACACACACTGGAGAGTCACCGGCAGAGAGTTCTGAGCAGTTTGGGACTTCAGGTTGTTGCCCTTCTGGACAGCGGGACTGTGCTGGAGCTCTCTTAGCTCCTCAGTCTTGTCTTGTGTTATATTTAAAAAGTGCAGAGAAGGAAAGAAAAAAAGGAAGTTCACCAGGACAGCAGAGAAAAGGTGCCTCTGTGCCACTGCACTCCAGCCTGGGGGACAGAGTGAGACTCCGTCTCAAACAAGCAAACAAACAAAATGGTGCCTCCTTCAGAGAGCTGTGTATCCCTAAGCAGAAGCCATCTAGTTGGAGCCAGCAATGATTCATTCCTGGGATTCGCGTCTCCTTCCAAAATGGAAGGATATTCGGAGGCTCAGTATCGCCAAGCGGGGGAAGATTTGGAGGTGGTTTACGTTGCTGGGGCTGCCATAACAAAGTACCCCAGACTGGGTGGCTCAAACACCAGGGTTGATTTCTCCTGAGGCCTCTCTCCTTGGCTTGTAGATGGCATCTTCTCCCCATGTCCCCAGGTGGTCTTCCCCGTGTGATTCTGTGTCCTAATCCCCTGCTTGTAAGGACACCAGTCATACTGGCTGAGGACCCACCTAATGGTCTCCCTTTAACTTAATTATCTCTGCAGAAAACCTGAGGTCTTGGGGGTTAGGACTTCTATGTTTGAATTTGGGAGGGGCACAACGTAGCTCATAGCAGAGAGCATCTTCAGAGTCCATGTCTCCCGCAGCTAAACTCAGGCACGCTCTCGGCCTCACTGGACAGGATTGCGTGGTGTGACTGGGAAGGACCACTAGAGAATCTCGGGCTGGGTGTGTGGCTCAGGCCTGTAATCCGGCAACTTTGGGAGGCTGAGAACAGCGGATCATTTGAGGTCAGGAGTTTGAGACCACCATGACCAACATGTTGAAACCTCGTCTCTACTAAAAATACAAAAATTAGCCCGGTGTGGTGGTGCGCACCTGTAATTCCAGCTACTCTGGAAGCTGAGGCAGAAGAATCTCTTGAACCTGGGAGGCGGAGGTTGCAGTGAGCCGGAATTGTGCCACTGCACTCCAGCCTGGGCGACAGAGTGAGACTCTGTCTCAAAAAAAAAAAAAAAAAAAAAAAGAATATCAAGGATGACACCATTTGGGTTTGTCTTTAGAGCTCTACTGTAAAATTCCATCACTAGCTTTATTTGCATTTAAAAACCACTTATCGTCCTACACAAGGGACAAAGTTTAGAACTGCTATGGAAAAATTTTTTTCCTAGGGGAAGAGTTAATTTCTCCCTTCACTTCTGCCAACAGAAGTTTCCAGGGTGTAGGGCACTTTTTAAAGTCCTTATGAGGCCCTCATTATTGTGTCTATTTTGCAGACAAAAAACTTTGCCAGCAAGTCTTTGGCAGAGACAGCCCTGTAACTCAGAAATTCCAGACTCCTCCAGCCTCAGTGACATAGATGTGAGCTGCTACCACTGCCGACGAGTAGCTCTTTCTGGTGGGGGACCGTGGAGCTGCTCAGCTGCACACAGCGACACCGCACGCCTCCGAACCCCACCACTCTTCCTTTGATACAAAAGGACGGTTGCCGCTGTGGGTGTCAGGGTTTGGCTGAAGCAACAAACATCACATTTGTGTTTATGAAAAAATGCAGAGTTTTTTTAATTGAGCAGAAAAATTATACTTACATCACTGGGGTTTGTCCATCATGAAATGCATGTGGTGTATTTTATATTATGTCTGACCCACGTGTGTGAGGCTGTAGGTTCTTCTCTGTTTAAACACTGAGCGAGGAGGCACAACTGAGTAAATACTAGGTATCCAAGACCTAAGTTTTATGTTGGCCAAAAGGTTCTTGGCTTCACAGTTCTCCCATTATTAATAAGTGTGAAGACTTAAGATACTACATTGATTTTGTTACCTGAATGCAATCAGTTCTTCAAGTTTCTTAACCTTTTAGGTTTACACATATGGATTGAAAAGAGAGGATAAAGAAGACAACAAAGACATAGCCACACGAGATGAAATATGGAATAAAGGCTGGGCGCAGTGGCTCACACCTGTAATCCTAGGACTTTGGGAGACCGGTGGGGGATCATCTGAGGTCAGGAGTTCGAGACCAGCCTGGCCAACATGGTGGAAATCTGTCTCTACTAAAAATACAAAAATTAGCCGGGCGTGGTGGCATGCACCTGGAATCCCAGCTACTTGGGAAACTGAGGCAGGAGAATCACTTGAACCCAGGAGGCAGAGGTTGCAGTGAGCCAAGATTGTGCCATTGCACTCCAGCCTGGGCGACAAGAGAGAAACTCTGTCTCAAAAAAAAAAAAAAAAAAAAAAAAAAAAAAAAAAAAAAAAAAGAAAAAGAAAAAAGAAGAAAGAAAGAAAGAAAAAAGAAATGTGAACTAAAATTCTCTAAAAAATGTTTTTTATTTCTATGGAGTTATAACTTCACTAAATAGCAAAGAGAGAAGAATAAAAATATACTTGTTAAGTTTTAAAAATATTTTTCTAAGTTTTTCATAAGGGGTTCTGTTTTTAAGTAACTTTGAAATTAATTTTATTGTCTTTGGTACCAGAAATTTTGACTCAAACAGAGAAAGTTTGGGGATATGCATTCAGTGAAATAGATGTATTGAGTGATGCAGTATCCTTTGGAAGTTAAAAGGAATAAACCGATGCATCTTTAGACCATTGAATATCAAGCACTGAGAAACTTCTTTTTCAGAGACAGGTGTTAATTTACTCTGAATTAGTGTACATGTAATAAGTGGTAGGATACTTCTAAATCAGCTATTTATTAAATAAAATACAATAGGGACTGAGGAGTCTTTCACTGGTTAGTGAAGGTATTAAAGTTTGCTCAAACGTCTTAATTTAAAGCAAATAAATTTATAGATAGATTAATTGTGAAGGCAGTGTCCAATTTACAGTCCATATACTCTACAATGCAAAAAGTACACAAATTCTAAATTTTCAGGTTTAGAATGTGCCATTTGGAAGGATCATACAGTTTAAGAGAAAAGGAAGGGAAAACAAAAACTGTTGTAATCACTACACCTGAGATAATTGTGCTTTTTTATTTTCTATTTATTATTTTTTCATTTTGAAACAGAGTCTCGCTGTGTCACCCAGGCTGGAGTGCAGTGGCACAATCTTGCCTCACTGCAACCTCCACCCCTCTGGCTCAAGCAATTCTCCTGCCCCAGCCTCCCAAGTAGCTGGGATTACAGGTGCATGCCACCACGCCCAGCTAATTGTTTTGTATTTTTAGTAGAGATGGCGTTTCACCGTGTTGGCCAGACTGGTCTTGAACTCCTGACCTCAGGCAATCCACCTGCCTCGGCCTCCCAAAGTGCTGGGATTACAGGCGTCAGCGACTGCACCCGGTCTGTTCTTTCATTTGAAAAAGATGTTCTGGGTCTCTCAGGTAAAGATGTTTGGGTTGGGGACACAACTTATTTCTAAACACTAATTCCCCACTCAATTCTACATAAATAACCTAAGAAATGTAAATTTAGCAAAAGCCTGTACTTATACAGAAACCTAAGGAAGAAAATCATTAAAACAGCAGAAGTAAGTCCCACCTTGAGGGATGACACAGCCTCCTGGGAAGTGATGGGCAAAGTTCTGTTCCCTGTGAATCTCTAGGCTTGGAGGGTAGAGTTCTGGAGGAAAGAGTGGGTTGCGAGACTTTCCTGGGGCTATGGTCTGAATGTTTGTGTCCCTACCAAATTCAGATGTTGAAACCTAATCACCAATGTGCTGGTATTAGGAGGTGAGCCTTTGGGAGGTGGTGAGATCACGAGGGTGGAGTGCTTGTGAATGGGATTAGTGCCCTTATAATAGAGACCAGAGAGCTGCCGTCTCCTTTTCACTGTGTGAGGACGCAGTAAGAAGGCACCATCAGTGAAACAGCAAAAAGCTCTCCCTAGAAACGGAATCTTCCAGCACCTTGACCTTGGACTTCCCAGTGTCCAAACCTGTGAGCAGTAACTTTCTGTTGTTTCTAAGCCCCCCGGTCTGGTGGTATTGTTACAGCAGCCCGAATGAACTAAGATACCTGGAAAGCTCCAGGTGAAGGGAGTCTAGGTATGTGGACTGCCAGGATCCCTGTTTTGGGGGGTCAATGCAGGAACTCAGAGGTTCAGATGATTGCAATTAATGAAGAACTGTGGTTCTGTGGCTCTGGGGAGAGGATCTTATGCTTTTCCCAGTGTAAAGATGATCCTAATTGTGGTGATGAGCAGCCTAGTAAAATTGTGCTGGAGGCTGCAGAGCGAGGACCCCCATGCCGAACAAGAAGTTGCTGGTCCCGGTGGGAGCAGCATCCCTGGATGGGGGCTCACAGAAAGGCCAGTCTTTGTTGGCGCAGTGAAAGCTATATAGAAAAACGAGACTGAACAGGTAGATACATGTGTGCCAGATCGGAGGCCTGGTCACAGCAAGCCTGCTATCAGGCAGAGTGACTTCTCAGGCAGAGTGGCTTCTCTGTGAACAGAGGGGCAATGACACAGAGACAGAGTTCCCTGTGTGGCATAGCCTGTGGCTCAAATGCTGTCCACTGTCCTCAAACAGATCGATGGATTAACGATAATCAGTAAGCAAGAACAAAATTAACATGGTGTCTAGGAAAAGATTCTTTATCATGACATCCCACCAGTAAGATTCAGAGATTCCAGACTCCTGGAATATTTTTGAAATATTTTTGAAATCTATTTTTGAAAAATATTGTTGGCAAAAAATAAATTTCAGACAGCATCTGCTTTTTACTCTCAATGGCATTCAAGAAATATGATCTCCCTAAAGTAAGATGAACCATGAAAGGACATGTCAACAGAAGACTCAGCTGAGACGTAAGCAGAACCATAAAGGGAAGTAAGGGGGCACTGAGGAAGTGTTTCAGAGCTGTACAGATAACATTAAAGTTTCAAAATGCATCAGAACCAGTAGAGCAGAATCAACCCTGCCAAGAACTATTTCAGTCATACAGAAGAGAGCCCAGAAAAAAAAAAATATATCTGCCATAATGCAAAAAACTAATGCCAAAAAAAGGAGAAAAGAATATGGATGATTTCATGGCCATATGATGGAGATAAAACATGTGGACAATTGGTATTTATGAAGAAAACACCAGAACAAATGGAATAAAAAAATTCATAGTTAAAGACATATAAAAAGTCCTAGAAACCTAAATATTTCCATTAAAATAGCTCACTGGGTCCTGGACAAAATGAAGAGAGTTAAACACTGAACATATCCTGGTGAAAGTAGAAATTTATGTATAAATAAAGAACATCTTGAAAAAAGGTCATACACCAAAAAGAGAGAGAGAGAGAGATTGGAAAGGGAAATATAGATTGGTCTCAAAATTATAATATGGATGCTAAAATCAGTGAAGCAACCAACATTTGTAGAATTTTAAGGGAGAAACTTTGTGACCCAAAATTTCTTACATAGCCAAGCTGGTTTTCACCTGTCAGGAATGGAGAAACCTTTGCAAAGATTCAAGGGCTCATGAATAAACAATCCATGTATTCTTCATGGAGGGAAGAGCTCTCAGAGAAGTAGCCTCTTGCTGCTCAAACTATGGGCCACAGCTCAATAGCATCTCATCACCTGGGACCTTGTTAGAAAAGCAGAAACTCAGGCTTCACCCCAGACCAATGAATCAGAACCTGCAAGCTATCAAGATCTCCATGTGATTTATATGCATATTAAAGTTCGAGAAGGACTGCTGTATTAAACCAAGTAATTAATCAAACTGTAAAACCCTCAAAACAGTGAAGTCATAGTTGAGGACTGTAGTGAACATTTAAATAACCATAGACTCAAATATTAATACATGTATATTGAAAGTCTACATATACATTTATATAATTTCAGGGCAATTCTTCTGGTGGCTGTGGATTAACCCAACCTTCTTCACGTTTTGCTTATGGTTCTCAAGAATAACTGTAGAATGTGCTGAGAATGAAGTATTCTGAGATGGAGGGAACTGCCTGAATCAGCGTGGGCCTTGCTCCTGTCCCTCCTAGGGACTGTAACACCTTGAGTTATGGAGGAACTGCCCAGGACAGCCCAGGCTTTGTTCCTCTCTCCCTAGAAGCTGGATGTCTTGCAAAGCTTTAGCCTAGTGTGACATATTGCCCCTGAGATATATAATCCAGGGAAGGCTGCCTTTCAGGGTCCCTCAGCTGTGGTGCAAGGACAGCATGTACCTTCAAGACTCCATCTCTCCAAGCAGCTTTCTGAGCCTCGGGGGACCAGCTCACAAGGGAGCCCAGGCTTATTTGCCTCTTGCTGCCTATCTGCATATAACAGACTCACTTCATATAACTTGTTGCATGTGAACGTGTTCTGTCTCACTGGACTCAGGCAAGTTGGCAACCAGTGCACAGTGAACCTACTTCACAATAACATAAAATAGTAACTTGAAAATAAATGTTGTCCGAAATCTAACATAAACAGAGAGGAAGAAGGGGTAGGTGACAGGAAATAAAATGTGCCTATTGTGTCATCTAGTTCAAAGATATTCAATGGAAGTCTTAATCTTGGGATGTTGTATTCTTGGAATTGGTAGACATATATTCAGTGATGTTCTTGAAGCTTTTAAAGGTGAATGATGCCAAACTACAAATTAGCTATGTAAGAAACTATTTGAAAGGTAGAAAATTTATATAATATAAAAAATAAATAAAAAATGAAGAATGAATCAGAACACATTATTTGTGAAAACAAATGTAAGTGGGATAAACTCTCCCTATTCAAAGTAGGCAGATTTTTGTCACTGAAAATAGTTTTATAACTCATCTTTAATTTAAATAAAATAGAAAATACAAAGCAGAAACAAATGATAGCTCTCCTGAGCTGTCATTATACACAAAGAATCATTGTAAACGTTCTGATGATCATCTTTCCAAAACAGACCAATTAGTTTTTACAAATGACACCATACTATTCATACATTTTTAAAACCTACCCATTGAATATGATGTGCCTAGGTATGTATTTTGTTGTTGTTGTTATGTGTGTGTGTACGTGTTTACTTTACCATAAGCCTTTTTTTTTTTTTTTTTAATGCTTTAAGTTCTCGGGTACATGTACAAAACGTGCAGGTTTGATACATAGGTATACATGTGCCATGTTGGCTTGCTGCACCCATCAACTCATCATTTACATTAGGTGTTTCTCCCAATGCTATCCCTCCCCCCTCCCCCCTCCCCGCAATAGGACCTGGTGTGTGATGTTCCCCTTCCTGTGTCCAAGTGATCTCATCGTTCAGTTCCCACCTATGAGTGAGAACATGCGGTATTTGGTTTTCTGTTCTTGCGATAGTTTGCTGAGAATGATGGTTTCCAGCTGCATCCATGTCCCTACAAAGGACACAAACTCATCCTTTTTGATGGCTGCATAGTATTCCATGGTGTATATGTGCCACATTTTCTTAATGCAGTCTGTCACTGATGGACATTTGGGTTGATTCCAAGTCTTTGCTATTGTGAATAGTGCCACAATAAACATACGTGTGCATGTGTCTTTATAGCAGCATGATTTATAATCCTTTGCGTAATATCCCCAGTAATGGGATGGCTGACTCAAATGGTATTTCTAGTTCTAGATCCTTGAGGAATCGCCACACTGTTTTCCACAATGGTTGAATTAGTTTACAGTCCCACCAACAGTGTAATAGTGTTCCTAATTCTTCACATCCTCTGCAGCACCTGTTGTTTCCTGATTTTTTAATGATTGCCCTTCTAACTGGTGTGAGATGTTATCTCATTCTGGTTTTGATTTGCATTTCTCTGATGGCAAGTGATGATGAACATTTTTTCATGTGTCTGTTGGCTGTATGAATGTCTTCTTTTGAGAAGTATCTGTTCATATCCTTTGCCCACTTTTTGATAGGGTTGTTTGCTTTTTTCTTGTAAATTTGTAGGTTCTGGATATTAGCTCTTTGTCAGATGAGTAGATTGCAAAAATTTTCTCCCGTTCTGTAGGTTGCCTGTTCACTCTGATGGTAGTTTCTTTTGCTGTGCAGAAGCTCTTTAGTTTAATTAGATCCCATTTGTCAATTTTGGCTTTTGTTGCCATTGCTTTGGTGCTTTAGACATGAAGTCCTTGCTCATGCCTATGTCCTGAATGGTATTACCAAAGTTTTCTTCTAGGGTTTTTATGGTTTGAGGTCTAACATTTAAGTCTCTAATCCATCTTGAATTAATTTTTGTATGAGGAGTAAGGAAAGGATCCAGTTTCAGCTTTCTACTTATGGCTAGCCAGTTTTCCCAGCACCATTTATTAAATAGGGAATCCTTTCCCCATTTCTTGTTTTTCTCAGGTTTGTCAAAGATTGGATGGCTGTAGATGTGTGGTATTATTTCTGAGCACTCTGTTCTGTTCCATTGGTCTATATCTCTGTTTTGGTACCAGCACCATGCTGTTTTGGTTACTGTAGCCTTGTAGTATAGTTTGAAGTCAGGTAGTGTGATGCCTCCAGCTTTGTTCTTTTGGCTTAGGATTGTCTTGGCAATGCGGGGTCTTTTTTGGTTCCATATGAACTTTAAAGCATTTTTTTCCAATTCTGTGAAGACAGTCATTGGTAGCTTTATGGGGATGGCATTGAATCTACAAATTACCTTGGGCAGTATGGCCATTTTCACGATATTGATTCTTCCTATCCATGAGCATGGTATGTTCTTCCATTTGTTTGTGTCCTCTTTTATTTCACTGAGCAGTGATTTGTAGTTCTCCTTGAAGAGGTCCTTTACATCCCTTGTAAGTTGGATTCCTAGGTATTTTATTCTCTTTGAAGCTATTGTGAATGGGAGTTCATTCATGATTTTGCTCTCTGTTTGTCTGCTACTGGTGTATAAGAACGCTTGTGATTTTTGCACATTGATTTTGTATCCTGAGACTTTGCTGAAGTTGCTTATCAGCTTAAGGAGATTTTGGGCTGAGACAATGGGGTTTTCTAAATATACAATCATGTCATCTGCAAACAGGGACAATTTGACTTCTTCTTTTCCTAACTGAATACCCTTGATTTATTTCTCTTGCCTGGTTGCCCTAGCCAGAACTTCCAACACTATGTTGAATAGGAGTGGTGAGAGAGGGCATCCCTGTCTTGTGCCAGTTTTCAAAGGGAATGCTTCCAGTTTTTGCCCATTCAGTATGATATTGGCTGTGGGTTTGTCATAAATAGCTCTTATTATTTTGATATACGTTCCATCAATACCGAATTTATTGAGAGTTTTTAGCATGAAGTGCTGTTGAATTTTGTCAAAGGCCTTTTCTGCATCTATTAAGATAATCATGTGGTTTTTGTCTTTGTTTCTGTTTATATGCTGGATTACGTTTATTGATTTGCATATGTTGAACGAGTCTTGCATCCCAAGGATGAAGCCCACTTGATCATGGTGGATAAGCTTTTTGATGTGCTGCTGGATTCGGTTTCCCAGTATTTTATTGAAGATTTTTGCATTGATGTTCATCAGGGATATTGGTCTAAAATTCTCTTTTTTTGTTGTATCTCTGTCAGGCTTTGGTATCAGGATGATGTTGGCCTCATAAAATGAGTTAGGGAGGATTTCCTCTTTTTCTATTGATTAGAATTGTTTCAGAAGGAATGGTACCAACTCCTCCTTGTACCTCTGGTAGAGTTTGGCTGTGAATCTGTCTGGTCCTGGACTTTTTTTGGTTGGTAGGTTATTAATGATTGCCTCAATTTCAGAGCCTGCTATTGGTCTATTCAAGGATTCAGCTTCTTCCTGGTTTAGTCTTGGAACAGTGTAAGTGTCCAGAAAATTATCCATTTCTTCTAGGTTTTCTAGTTTATTTATGTAGAGATGTTTATAGTATTTACTCTGATGGTAGTTTGTATTTCTGTGGGATCAGTGGTGATATGCCCTTTATCATTTTTTATTGTGTCTATTTGATTCTTCTCTCTTTTCATCTTTATTAGTCTTGCTAGCAATCTATCAATTTTGTTGATCTTTTTAAAAAACCGGCTCCTGGATTCATTGATTTTTTTTTTTTTTTGAAGTGTTTTTTGTGTCTCTATCTCTTTCAGTTCTGCTCTGATCTTAGTTATTTCTTGTCTTCTGCTAGCTTTTGAATGTGTTTGCTCTTGCTTCTCTAGTTCTTTTAATTATGATGTTAGGGGGTTGATTTTAGATCTGTCCTGCTTTCTCTTGTGGGCATTTAGTGCTATAAATTTCCCTCTACACACTGCTTTAAATGTGTCCCAGAGATTCTGGTATGTTATGTCTTTGTTCTCATTGGTTTCAAAGAACATCTTTATTTCTGCCTTCATTTTGTTATTTACCCAGTTATCATTAAGGAGCAAGTTGTTCAGTTTCCATGTAGTTGTGCGGTTTTGAGTGAGTTTCTTAGTCCTGAGTTCTAATTTGATTGCACTGTGGTCTGAGAGACAGTTTGTTGTGATTTCTGTTGTTTTACATTTGCTGAGGAGTGCTTTACTTCCAATTATGTGGTCAGTTTTAGAATAAGTGTGATGTGGTGCTGAGAAGAATGTATATTCTGTTTAATTGGGGTGGATAGTTCTGTAGTTGTCTATTAGGTCTGTTTGTTGCAGAGCTGAGTTCAGGTCCTGGATATCCTTGTTAACCTTCTGTCTCATTGATCTGTCTAATATTGACAGTGGAGTGTTAAAGTCTCCTATTATTGTGTGGGAGTCTAAGGCTCTTTGTAGGTCTCTAAGGACTAGCTTTATGAATCTGGGTGCTCCTGTATTGGGTGCATATATATTTAGGATAGTCAGGTCTTCTTGTTGAATTGGTCCCTTTACTATTATGTAATGGCCTTCTTTGTCTCTTTTGATCTTTGTTGGTTTAAAGTCTGTTTTAATGGAGACCAGGATTGCAATCCCTGGTTTTTTTTTGCTTTCCATTTGCTTGGTAGATCTTCCTTCATCCCTTTATTTTGAGTCTATGTGCCTGTTTGCACGTGAGATGGGTCTCCTGAATACAGCACAGTGATGGGTCTTAACTTTATCCAATTTGCCAGTCTGTGTCTTTTAACTGGGGTATTTAGCCCATTTACATTTAAGGTTAATATTGTTTTTTTTTTTTTTTTTTTTTTTTTTTTTTTTTTTTTTTTTTGAGACGGAGTCTCGCTCTGTCGCCCGGGCTGGAGTGCAGTGGCCGGATCTCAGCTCACTGCAAGCTCCGCCTCCCGGGTTTACGCCATTCTCCTGCCTCAGCCTCCCAAGTAGCTGGGACTACAGGCGCCCGCCACCTCGCCCGGCTAGTTTTTTGTATTTTTTTAGTAGAGACGGGGTTTCACCATGTTAGCCAGGATGGTCTCGATCTCCTGACCTCGTGATCCGCCCGTCTCGGCCTCCCAAAGTGCTGGGATTACAGGCTTGAGCCACCGCGCCCGGCCAAGGTTAATATTGTTATGTGTGAAGTTGATCCTGTCATTATGATGTTCGCTGGTTATTTTGCCCGTTAATTGATGCAGTTTCTTCATAGCATTGATGATCTTTACAATTTGGCATGTTTTTGCAGTGGCTGGTACCGGTTGTTTCTTTCCATGTTTAGTGCTTCCTTCAGGAGCTCTTGTAAGGCAGGCCTGGTGGTGACAAAAATCTCTCAGCATTTGCTTGTCTGTAAAGGATTTTATTTCTTCTTCACTTATGAAGCTTAGTTTGGCTAGATATGAAATTTTGGGTTGAAAATTCTTTTCTTTAAGAATGTTGAATATTGGCCCCCACTCTCTTCTGCCTTGTAGGGTTTCTGCTAGAGATCCACTGTTAGTCTGATGGGCTTCCCTTTGTGGGTAACTCAACCTTTCTGGCTGCCCTTGACACTTTTTCCTTCATTTCAACCTTGGTGAATCTGACGATTACGTGTCTTGGGGTTGCTCTTGTCGAGGAATATCTTTGTGGTGTTCTCTGTATTTCCTGAATTTGAATGTTGGCCTGCCTTGCTCAGTTGGGGAAGTTCTCCTGGATAATATCCTGAAGAGTGTTTTCTAACTTGGTTCTATTCTCCCCGTCACTTTCAGGTACACCAATCAAACATAGATTTGGCCTTTTCACATCGTCCCATATTTCTTGGAGGCTTTGTTTGTTTCTTTTTACTCTTTTTTCTCTAACCTTGTCTTCTCACTTTATTTCATTAATTTTATCTTCAATCACTGATACCCTTTTTTCCACTTGATCAAATCGGCTATTGAATCTTGTCCATGCATCATGACATTCTCGTGCCATGGTTTTCAGCTTCAGGTCATTCAAGGTCTTCTCTACACTGTTTATTCCAGTTAGCCATTCATCTAATCTTTTTTCAAGGTTCTTAGCTTCCTTGCGATAGGTTCGAACATCCTCCTTTACCTCAGAGGAGTTTGTTATTACCGACCTTCTGAAGCCTACTTCTGTCAACTCGTCAAAGTCATTCTCTGTCCAGCGTTGTTCCATTGCTGGTGAGGAGCTGCGATCCTTTGAAGAAGAGGTGCTCTGATTTTTAGAATTTTCAGGTTTTCTCTTCTGGTTTCTCCCTATCTTTGTAGTTTTATCTACCTTTGGTCTTTGATGTTGGTGACCTACAGATGGGATTTTGGTGTAGATGACCTTTTTGTTGATGTTGATGCTATTCCTTTCAGTTTGTTAGTTTTCCTTCTAACAGTCAGGCCCCTCAGCTGCAGGTCTGTTGGAGTTTGCCGGAGCTCCACTCCAGACCCTGTTTGCCTGGGTATCACCAGTGGAGGTTGCAGAACAGCAAATATTGCTGCCTGAACCTTCCTCTGGAAGCTTCGTCCCAGAGGGACAGCCGCCTATATCAGGTATCTGTCGGCCCCTACTGGGAGGTGTCTCCCAGTTAGGCTACACAGGTGTCAGGGACCCACTTGAGGAGGCAGTCTGTCTGTTCTCAGAACTCAAACGCCATGCTGGGAGAACCACTGCTCTCTTCAGAGCTGTCAGACAGGGACGTTTAAGTCTGCAGAAGTCGTCTGCTGCCTTTTGTTCAGCTATGCCCTGCCCACAGAAGTCAAGAGGCAGTAGGCCTTGTTGAGCTACGGTGGTCTCTGCCCAGTTCAAGCTTCCTGGCTGCTTTTCATTTGACTTTTTCTTGCCTACTTTAGCCTCAGCAATGGCAGATGCCCCTCCCCCAGCCAGGCTGCTGCCTTGCAGTTCAATCTCAGACTGCTGCGCTAGCAGTGAGCAAGGCTCCCTGGGCGTGGGGCCCAGTGAGCCAGTTGCAGAATATAATCTCCTGGTGTGCCGTTTGCTAAGACCATTGGAAAAGCGCAGTATTTGGGTAGGAGTGTCCCATTTTTCCAGGTAGTCTGTCACAGCTTCCCTTGGCTAGGAAAGGGAAATCCCCTGACCCCTTGCGCTTCCCAGGTGAGGCGACACCCTGCCCTGCTTCAGCTCACCCTCCTTGGGCTGCACTCACTGTCCAACCAGTCCCAGTGAGATGAACCAGGTACTTCAGTTGGAATTGCAGAAATCACCTATCTTCTGCGTTGATCACGCTGGGAGCTGCAGACTGGAGCTGTTCCTATTGGCCATCTTGCTGTTGTTATTTGTTTGTTATTTTTATGCTTGGGATTCTCTGAGCTCCTTGGATCTGTGGTTTGATGTATTTTGTTAATTTTGAAAAATTCCTTGCAAATATTTCTCTGAACAATTATATTTCTCTTCTGGAATTGTAACCACTCATTGTTAGATCATTTGATATTGTTCCACAGCTCTTCAATGTTCTGTGTGTGTGTGTGTGTGTGTGTGTGTGTGTGCGCGCGCGCACGTTTTAACTCTTTTTCTCTTTGTGTTTTGGTTGGGTGATTTCTAATATGCTATCTTCAAGTTTATTGATTCTTTTCTTGGTTCTCTCAAGTCTACTGAAGAGTCAGCTAAGTCACAATGGTTTTCTTTCCCCTAGTATTTTCCTTTTAAAAAAAGTGTTTTAAATATATTTTTTAAATCCCCTAGTATTTTCATTTGACTTTTTCTTACAGTTTCCATCTTTTTGCTGAAAATGTTCATCTCTTAATGCATGCTGACACTTTCCCCCTAGAGCATCTAACATATGAATTATAATTATTTTAAATTCCCCATCTGGTAGCTTTAATGTCTAGGTTCTTCCTGGGTCTGGATGTGTTGATTACATTGTCTCTTGACTTTGGTTGTTTTTATCTTGTTTTCCATGTGTGTCTTCTAATTTTTGATTGAATATTGGGCATCAGATACAGAATAACCAACACTATGGTAAATAGTATTTATTCCTGCAAATGGGCATGCCTCCTGTGCTAGGCCATTAGTGTTGGCAATGCTATATTATGAGATATTACATTCTCCTGAGTAAACCTACTTAGGAGTTGAGGTGGGTTTGAGTTTTGTTGTTGCTATGGTGACCTTCAGTACATCACTGGCTTCAATTTTTCTAGCATTACCTTGTGCTTAGGGTGGAGGCTGGGGTTCCAGGAGTTTTCTTCTCAGAGCTCCTGCTTCACCCTCAATTTTCAGTCTTACCTGTTTATGACAAAGATGGGGAGGCCTATCTCCATGCTCTTGCCCTCTCCACAGAAATAGATTGCTGTTGCTCATTACTTGTTGCTTGCTTGGTGGTGGAGAGAGGGAAGGGAGGTTCTCTCTTGTCCAGATCCAGCTTCAGTCTTAGGCAAGTCTGTCTGCCTAGGTCTTAGGAATGGGACTTTCTCAGTGATCCTGCTCTTCTTCCCAGTGACTGCCAAACTGCCTCATATCTGTGCTGGGTCTTGAATAGGACAGTTCCTCACCCCTCCCCCACATGTTGCAGACACCTATTCATATTGTCATATATATGACCCTGGACCCAGAACTCTTTCCTGTGCCTTCTACAGGGGTAGAGGATGTTACCTTTTTTCTTTTTATCCCTTTCTCAGCTCCCCCAAATTTGCCAGTGCCCTGGAAACCTAAAATATAGTTATAGGAGAGGAGAGTTCAGTCAGGATTTTGTGACTTTCCTACAACAGCAACCACTCCCATTCTTCAGGTCTGCACCACCAAAGAAGGTTCCCTTGGTCTCATTGCTCTGCTTCCAGACTTTCTCATGAGCATCTAGTGGAGGCCCAGTAGAAGGTCCTGCATGTGAGTGCAAACTCCCTTTGTGTCTGGAGCTCTCAGGGGTGCTGTACTCTTGTGCCAGCCCACACTTGACCTTTGCTCTTAATCATAAAGTTTAGCCAGATTCTTCTTACCCACTTGTACAGTCCCAGCACCTCTTCCTCCTGGTCTCTGCTACAGAGAAATCAGTGAGGGTGTTCCATCTTTCCTTGGAGAAGCCTGACTTTTCTTGGATTTAAGGATATTTGGTTGCCCTCTGCCCTCACTGTTTGATGAGGTCATGAAAAGTTATCATGTTGTAGTAGATCTGGTCTTTTTTGTTTTGTTTTGTTTGTAGTTTATTTTTCTGTTTTTAGGGTAAGGGAATAATTTTTCCTGCTTTCTACACTCTAAGTGGAACCAGACATGGTTTCAAATAGTTTATCTCTTCTTTACAAAAAAAAAAAAAAAAATCTGTGAAGTCTCTAACAGATGAAGAAATTTAAGCACAGAACATTTTAATCACCTGAAGTTATACAGCCAGAGGAGTAGTGCTGATATTCAAGCCTCTCAGTAGTCTGATGGCAGAGGCTGCACCATGAACCACTAAAATACACCACTGTGCACATCGCACATGGTCTAAATATGCCATTTTTAATTTACTCAATGCTTTCCTGAGGGGTAGCAGTTTGCTTCCAATCATTTGCTATTATAAACAATGCTGCAATGAAATTGTGAAGTTATCTCCCAAGGATAAGGTCCTGGACCCTATTGCTGGGTCAAAAGGTATTCTTATCTAAAATTAAAATACCTACTGCCCAATATCAACTAGGATGAGTCCTTTAAAAACTACATTTAAACTCTTTTCAGTGACAAAATTACAGAAGTGGTATGAAGACAAACTTATTGCAAAAATTCAAATGCAAATGTTAGTTATATGCACATAACCTAGAAATACTTAACAATTAAGAAAAAACTAGGTATGTCATGATTACATAAAATATATGTAGATTCTATCATTTCTACCATAAAATATGCACAAAGCTATTATAAAAAGTCAAAATGTATCAAAACTCATACATGTAAACACAGACCATACATGGCACCATTCTCAGTCAAGAGACATATAAACAAACATAAAGATGCAGTATTAAATCATAACTGCATTAAATTAACTGTAGCATGTACTGTACTACTATAATAATTTTGCAGCCACCTCCTATAGCTATTGCAGTGAGCTCAAGTGTTGTGAGTATCAGCTTCAAATGCTGTGTGATGCTTATCTCCTTTCAAGCAGTTTTTCTCTTCAGTAAATTGCGTATCACAGTAAAAAGTGATCTTGTGATTCTCATGTATTTTTCATTGTGTTTGCTGCAATACCATAAACCTGGAATAACATCAGGGGACCCGTACAAGGCAGCACTAGGGATGCCGGAAGGGTTCCCAGGAAGCAGAGAAAAGTCATGACATTACAAGAAAAAAGTTGAATTGTTTGATGTGCACTGAGGTCTGCAGCTGTGGTGGCCACCATTTCAGACAGGTGAGGCATCTTGTAAACAGATGACATAAACTTACGGTATTGATAAATACAGCACAGTGGTGCAAATGTATTTTCCCTTCTGTATGATTTTCTTAATAATATTTTCTCTGGCTTACTTTATTGGAAGAATACAGTATATAACACATATAACCTATAAAATGTGTGTTATTTGACTGTTTATGTTAACTGTAAGGCTTCTGATCAACAATAGGCTATTAGTTGTTAAGTTTTGGGGAGTCAAAAGTTACACATGGATTTTCGACTGTGTGCGGGTCAGTGCCCCTAACTCCCACATTGTTCAGGAGTCAATGTGTGTATATATACACATATGTATATATATACACACACATATATATACACACACACACACACAATGTGTATATATTATATATATATATATATATATATATATCTTTGTGTGTCTTTACTCCTGGCCCACTCCAGTCCTACCTCTCTTCCTGTACCAACCACTATTGCTGTCTGCCATGTATAGTGGATAGGATTTTGAAAGCAGAGAGGAGAGCATGTCAAGCAGAAAGCACAGCATGAGCAAATGAAGAGAGTTGGAAATGACACAGCCTCTGGCAGGAACAATAGGAAAGCAAGCCTGTCTGAAGCAGAGTTATGCAACGTCAGAGACAAGTTTGCATAAGTAGAGGGAACTACAGAAACCAGGCAGAGGACTTGTGATATGATATAATTGGAAATACAGAGCTATTCTTTATTTTGGGACAGAGCAGTGAGATGGTAAAGCTATTGTCTCAAGATGATCTTGGCCAAAACAATTGCACATTGTTTGGATGTTTGGATGGGAGCACGTGGAATCAGGAGTCATGGCCAAGACACTGTGGAGATAGTCCATGAAGGAGGTGGCGAAGGCCTGAGCCACATGGTCATATTAGATATAGAGAGGAAGGCATAGAATAGGACTTCTCAATAAATTAACTGACACGTGACCCACTGGAAGTTATCAACATGTCAAAGAGATAACGAACTTGTTTACTGTGCATATACAAGGCTGAGTATTACAACTTCTTAAGATAAATATTTTATTAATTTCCCCTGCTTAAATTCCATAGTCAAGTATTATCATTTCTCCCCTACATACACTCTCCCTCTGTTGCCGCCCTCTGCCTTTGTTTCCTCACTTAGCTAAATCATAAGCCTGACTAAACCCAGCTGTCTGTTGTGTGACTGAACCACACAGCAGAACATAACTGGAGAAAATCCGGGTATGTCACACTGACATCAAGTGGAGCCTCAAGGCCACCAGGCATTAATACCAAACTGCCTGTTTCCTTCCCTCTCCCATTCTCACCGTGACCTCTATTTCAGACCTTTGCTGCCCTCCCCAAACCTCCAGCACTTCCCCTGTCTTCAGTGTCAGCTCATGATACTGCTTTCTATTACAGTGGAAAACAGAAGCCACTGGAGGGGACAGGTGCCAGCTCCTACCATTAGCCACCTGGACCCACCTCTCTGGATCTGTGCCCACCCACTGTGCCTGCCCTCCTCTTATCACAGACAACCACTGGGGCTCCTTGGAAAGCCAACTTCTGCCCCTACTCACCGGTGACATCCTCCTGTACTCCCTCAGGACACTGCTCCAGAAATTCTCCCTTCTGTCTCCTGTGGCAGCCAATGTTTTCTTCATTTCTGGGTCATCTAACAATCAAACATGTTGACTATTCTTTCATGTTAAAAAAAAAAATAACAAAACCCTCTGGGCCCTCTCTCTGCTTTAGTTACTATTGTATTCTTTTCCTTTGCTTTATGAGACAAGTTCTCCCAAAGAGTTATATTCATTGTTTCTAATTCCTTTCTTCTCCCTTTGGAAGCCACTCCAGTTGGATTGGTCCACCAAAACTACTATTACCAAGGTCTCCACATCCAAAGGTGAGTGCTTAGAGCTCGTTACACATGAACTGTCCACAGGATGCCCTGTCAATGTACTATCCAAACTGGGACATGTGGGAGGGGGAATGGCTGGGAGTACCGACTAGACCATGTCAGTAGGTGTAAACTGGGATTGTCTGGGGCAAACCAAGATGTATCAGCAGATTCGAAACAGCCTTTCCTTCCCTCTTTTGAGACATTTCTACTCTGGGCCTGTGGACAACAGTAATCAGGTTTTCTTCCTGCCTTCCTGACTACTCCATGCCGGTCTCTATTTCCCATTCCTCCTAATCTCCTGGTCTTCAAAACAGTGAGATGCCCCAGGACTCAGCCCTTGAACCTCTTCCCTCCTCTGTACTCACTCCCACAGGGACCTCCGCCTGTCCCAGGGCTTTCAATACCATCAAATGCTAATGACTCTCAAATTTATATCTGGCCCGCATCTCTGCCCTGGACTTGAATAGCCATCTGCCCACTCTGTGTATCTGCAGACTTCCCCAGTGTAATATGTTCAACATTGAGCAACTCTTTCCCAAAACCTGTTTCCCATCTCAGATTATAACAACTCAGTGCTCCTAGCTGCTCTGGCTGAACGCCTCAGTGTCATCCTTAACTCCTCTCTTTCTCTCACAACCCTCAGCCCATATCTGCTCAGTCAGCAAATCCTGTTGGCATGTACATCAAAAGAGACCCGGAACTTGCTTCTCATCACCCGCCCACCTCCGCCTTAGTGTGAGTCACCAGTATCTTGTGCTGGGATGGTTGTAATTGCTCCCTGAGTGGTAGCCTCACTTCTGCCCTTGCCCCCTTTGCATTCTGCACTACAGCTCTCAGAGCCATGCTGTAGAAATAACTGGAAGCCAGATCCTCTCGTGTTTCTTCTGAAAACCCTCCGATGACTTCCCTTCTCATTCATAAAAACCAGTGTTCTCATTCTGGACTGCCTTCTTATTCATTTGCTCTGTAAGTCCTTTATAGTTGCTGATCCCTCAGCTGGAACCAGATATTCACATGTGTTACTCCCTCACGTCTACTTGAAAGCCATGTCCCCAGTAAGCCTATCCAAACCCTGACATCCCATCTGAACCTTGACACATCACACCTCCTTCCTTGCCTTGTTTTCTTCTGGGCATCTGCCACTGGCTAACATAGTATTTATCTTCTATATCTTATGCATTGGCTGTTTCCCCACCTACAATGGAAGTTCCATTAGGGCTAGAGTTTTTGTCTATTTCAGTTGTTGCTGATCCTCAGCACCTAAAATGGTGCCTGACACAGACTAGATCCAATAAATATTCGTTGAGTGAATTCTCTTGCAATTGAATGCACACAATGGAAGAGGAGATGTTGCAGCTATAATAAGCAAAGGAAACCAGACATTGATCATTCCATGTGAAATATGACCCAAACTTCTATATCTAACACTTCACAGAGTGTTTTACAGAAGACTATCAACACAAGAGACACCACAAATAAAAAGGAATCCACAGTCAAATAAGTTGAGAAACACTGCATAGGACACTTTTAGGGATTCAGATGGTGCGATCACAAATAAAAATCTCTGATAAATCATTTAGGAAGTAAATTTGTATCTTTTTCTTTCTTCCTCCATTAGCACTTCATCCAACCAATTCTTAAGTAGTCTTCAAGACATGACACAGTGTATTGGCCAGGCGTGGTGGCTCATGTCTGTAATCTCAGCACTTTGGGAGGCCGAGGTGGGCAGACCACCTGAGGCCAAGAGTTGGAGACCAGCCTGGCCAACATGGTGAAATCCTGTCTCTATTAAAAATACAAAAGTTAGCTTGGTGTGGTGGCATGCGCCTGTAATCCCAGCTACTCCAATGGCTGAGGCATGAGAATCACTTGGATCCAGGAGACAGAAGTTGCAGTGAGTCAGGGTCGCACCACTGCACTCCAGCCTGAGAAACAGAGTGAAACGCTGTCTCAAAAAAAAAAAAAAAAAAGGACTTAGTGTATCAACAGTTGACATTCTTTCAGGCTGCCCAGCTTCACTGGACACCTTTCCTGTGTTTGTGGAGCCTCTGACCTAACCCCCACAAGGACAGAGCATAGACCATTGAGCCCTACTACAGTGAGGCTTCCACTGGAACCTAGTTTTGTGAAGAAGCCGGAGTCATGCAAACTCCATCCTGCAGGGTAGTGGTTGCAGAGGTTCCCATGGTCACATATAGTGTCCTGTACCAGAGGTGGGACAGGAGGAATCTGCATGTCAAGGTGGTAGCAGTGGTGACAGTATTGTGATCCAATTTGAGCAGTATTGCGGTCTAATTTGGGCATTGTTCCTGGCTTCTCTATCTCCTAACCCTAACCCTAACCCTAACCAAGTGTTCTTCAAACATGTCTCAGCCGGAGCTCTTCTCTTAAGAAAACACCTATTAACTTCCAGCAAACATCAGCATTCTTTTGGTAGTCGGCTCCACATCTGTGCTCTCAGAGCCCTGCTACAGTCCTCCACAGGAGCACCAGAGACTGAGATCCTGGCTGTGTCTCCTCCAATCCCAGTGCTTCTCAGCCCTAGGAAGTAGGACAGAGCCATCAGTATCGCTTTCAAGACCCAGATGATTACAATATGCAGCCAGAATGGAGAACCCCCAGGTAGGATAAACATTTTCCTGGATTCTGAACTTGGAATAGTGTTCTGGAATTCAGGCAGCTATGAAGAGCTGGCCCCCAAGTGTTGTGAGAGGCATATCCCCATGCCCGAGTGCAACGCCACAGACCCACGGCCAAGGCCATCACTGCAGGCCAGCACAGATGAGAGAGGAGTGGAACGACTCAGTGAGCAACCTGCATCCTCAAGGAGAAGTCTTCTCTCCTGTTATTAAATCCAGGTGCTGGTGAGCACCAGCTTCTGGATCAGCCTATTGGCCCTGCACCTGGGGACTTTGGGCGAAAGAAGAGCTCCTGTAATAGCATCTAGCAGACAAAGAGCTGGGAGAATGACAGGGGCGTGAAGGAGAAGAGCCAGCACTTGCACAGACTGAATGAGCTCGTGGGAGCTGGAGCGAGTGTTCTGTGCACTTTGAGAAACAGCACAGATCATTCAGCTTAGTGGTCATGATCCAGTCAACAAAGAAACTCTCTTTATTCTCCACTGCCCCCTCACCCCCCGCCTCCGAGACCTCACAGATCCCATGTGGATTTTAAAAGCTTTTATCTGCCAAATACCTGAATCTATTATGTTATAATGTAATGTGGGTTTTTGGTGCTTATTAATTGTTTAGTAGGCTGTGTTGCCCAAGGAGCTTGTGAGTAGTGAGTAAATATGAACTTTCCATTAACCATTTCAATACACTGAAAATAGCTCTACTCCCTGGGTCACTCCAGCCTGGGAATTTGCTTTGGTCTTTTTCTTTAGATTTTCTCTGATGAGAGCAATCCTCTAGCTTTTTCCCTGCTTCTCAACAATCACATTTGAATGGCCACATGAGCTCATCAAGAAAACACAGTTTTTCTTCTTCTTTAGAGGCACCTACCAGGGTGTTCTGACCAAATTAGAACAACAGGATGCAAATACTTCAGTACCTGCCTAAAAGCAGTACTTTTAGCCCAATAATAACTCAGGATGCACCTGTTAAAGTGGTTCAAATGGTGGCATTTCAGTTTCTGAATGGCCTGGGGTTGTCTTGACAACGTTACATCACATTTGGGTCTTGTGTTATCCTCTGGAGGTGGAAAACAGAAGCTGTATTTTTCCCATTCAGTAGCCATTCCTCCCATGTCAGCTCTCATGTGCTCCCTGGGATGAGGACACCTTCCAATGAGAGGCTTTGCCAAGACCTGTAGGGCTGCTGTAGGAAGGGAGTGCAGCTCCTTGAAGGCTGTAGGTTTGCAATAAGAAGGCAGTGTAGGCTTGGTGTGGTGGCTCACGCCTGTAATCCCAGCACTTTGGGAGGCCGAGGCGAGCGGACCATGAGGTTAGGAGATTGAGACCGGCCTGGCCAACATAGTGAAACTCCGTCTCTACTAAAAATAAAAAAATTAGCTGGGTGTGGTGGCCGTGCCTGTAGTCCCAGCTACTCGGGAGGCTGAGGCAGGAGAATCACTGGAACCCAGGAGGCAGAGGTTGCAGTAAGCCGAGACCATGCCATTGCACTCCAAGCTGGGTGACAGAGTAAGACTCTCATCTCAAAAAAAGAAAGCAGTGTAACAATACTATTTTGCTAGAAGTAGTACTAACTTCTAACAGTACAGATCGACATACCTATTGCCTTTTCTGCTTGGGAAAGGCCATGATTTTGAGGGGGGGGGCTCTCTCAAGCAAGCCATCCTCTGAGGGTAGACAGATGTGACTTTTCATCCATTCCTTCATGCATTCATTCAACAAACAGGTATTGTATTAGTCCGTTTTTGTGCTGCTGATAAAGACATACCTGAGATTTGGCAGTTTACAAAAGAAAGAGGTTTACTGGACTTATAGTTCCAGGTGGCCGGGGAGGCATCACAATCATGGCAGAAGGTGAAAGGCACGTCTCACATGGCAGCAGACAAGAGAAGAGAGCTTGTGCAGGAAAACTCCCCTTTTTAAAACGATCAGATCTCATGAGACTCATTCACTATCATGAGAACAGCACAGGAAAGACCTTGTCCCCATGATTCAATCACCTCCCACTGGGTTCCTCCCACAACACATGGGAATTGTGGGAGTTACAATTCAAGATGAAATTTGGGTGGGGACACAGCCAAACCATATCAGGTATTAAATGCCTGCTGTGTACCAGACATCATGTTAACACCTCTCAGGCCATGGGGCTTACAGTTTAGAGGGAAAGTCCGAGGCTCAACAGAAAATTACACAACCAAATAATTACCCTTCTGTGAACGGGTATGGGGAAAAAGGACAAGATATTAGTGCAGGAAGCCTAACCCCAGCTGGAGGTCAGGGAATTTTTCACTGAGAACATTGTATTACTTCATTGCTGTACAAATTCAGTTGTATCTTCACTTTTAGGCTTTCTGAGCTGGAAGCCAAGCTGCTCGGCGATGGGAATCTAAGCAGGACCATGTGTGGCTTCTACCATATGAAGCAGCATGTCAGTCCTTTGGGAGGGCTGGGAGTTCAGAGGAAGATGACACTGAGCAGCTTGTGTGGAGTGGTGGTCGGGTCATGCAGGAAAGGCTGCATGTGAGAGAAGGTGCCAGGCACTGTTTGTTTTAGTGGAGTCTGGGAAAGAGCTATGGTTAGAAAGAGGGGTTCCTTCATCCAACACTTGTTAAGCCTCGACTGTATCCAGGCATTTGGGTGCTAGGGAGAGAGTAGTGAATGTAGCAAATAGCCCCTGGCCTTCGGGAGCTTACTGATGGAGAAGACGGCCACCTTAACTAGCTAAGTCTGCAACAAAATGGCATCAAATGATAAAAAGTGTTATATGCAGAAATTAAACAGCGTGGTACTGGCGAAAGCTCAGTGGGCAGAGGGAGGCTGCTACAGGGAGGGGCTTGGAAAAGGCATCGCCAGGCACTGAGGAGGTGGCGTGGGGGTAAGAGACCTGAGGGTGCAGGGAGTCCAGTCACAGAAAACAGGAAGGGAACAAGCACGGGGCACCACACACAAGGACCTGAGAAGGGGAATGCTGGGAGGGTATTTAGAATCATTCCAAATGGCTAGAATCTAGGCGAGCAGAGGGCAGAGTGGTATGGGATGAGATTTCATCTTTCCTGAAGGCCCTTGCAAGCCAAGGTGAAGAGCTGGAATTTGACTCTATGTGAAGGGAAGCCCCTGCAGGAAGTTAAGCAAAGGAGTGACATGATTCAATTCTAGCTGCTGGATGAAGGATGGATTGGAAGGACTTAAGGGTGGAAACAACATTCAGGAGGCTACTGTAGCAGACAGGAAGAGAAGGATATGGCAGCATTGGAGAGGAGTCAGTCAGTGGGAGCTGTGGCTCAGAGATGGCAATGATTGGACTTGCTGATGGGGAGATGGAGTAGGAGGCGGGGATCAAGGCACTGCAATAAGGAAAAAGGGGAACAAAGTTTACAACTCAGAGGCCAGGTACGGTGGCTCACACCTGTAATCCTAGCACTCTGGGAGGCTAAGGTGGGCAGATCACTTGAGGCCAGGAGTTTGAGACAAAGTTTGCAACTCAGTTTTCTGGTTTGTGCAACAGCGAGGAAGCACCATTTACTGAGGAGGGGAAATCGGAGGACAAGCAGATTGCTTCGGGGAAGCACAAGGTCAGCTTCAGCACACCTGCAGGACAAACAAGAGGAGGTGTCCTGTAGACAGTGAGAGCTCAGAGAGAGGCCTCGGCTGCAAATGTACACTTTGGCATCAGCATATAGATGGTGTTAAAGCCATGGCTATGGATGAGATCACCGAGGGAGTGAGTGTAGAGAGACAAAAGTGGGTTGGGGGCTAAGCGCTGAAAACTGACATCAAAGGTTGGGTTGAGGAGCCTGAGGAATGACGTGGGGATGGCAGGAGGTAGATCAGAGAAGCAGAAAGGATGGTGGCTTCAGATGGGGCCAATGGCAGTTTTACCAATGTGTTGAGAAGCCCAGGAAGATGAGGAACATAAAGTGTTCATTTGACTTGTCAATGTGGACATCTTCAGTGACTTTGAGAAGACTTGGTGTGTGGCAGGTTTGAGAGTCAGAGTGGCATGAACTGAAGGATGAATGGAAAGTGAAATACACATAATTTTTCTATTTTTATTTTTATTTTTTTTTTAGATGGAGTCACACTCTGTTGCCCATGCTGGAGTACAGTGGCACGATCATGACTTACTGCAGCCTCTAACACTTGGGCTCAAATGATTCTCTTGCCTCAGCCTCTTGAGTAGCTCAGACTATAGGCGTGTGCCACTGAGCCCTGCTAATTTTTAAAGACTTTTTTTTATAGAGACAGGGTCTTGTTATTAATATATTGCTCAGGCTGGTCTCGAACTCCGCCCTCAAGCCATCCTCCAACCTTGGCCTCCCAAAGTGCTGGGATTACAGGCATGAGCTACTGCACCCAGCCTTCTGATTCTTTAAAGAAGTTTTGCTGTGAAGGAAAGTTAAGGAACTGGGATAGTAACTGGGGGTACATGAGGACAAGGGAGTAAAAAATTTTAAAATGTTTAAGTTGGGAGACACTAAAGCTTGCTTATACACTGATGAAAATGGTCCAGTAGGAAGGTGTGATGAGTAACTTGTGCAGGAGAGAAAGAGAGGAGCTGAAGAACACAGCCTTTGGGCAGGGAGCAGGGAGGGCATATGAGATTCCTAGGGCTGCCCTAACACCACACACTTGGTGGCATAAAACCACGTACGTTTATTCTCTTACAGTTTTGGAGGTCAGAAGTCCAAAACCAGTTGCACTGGACTATAAATTGTCCACAGGACGGCAGGTCCCTCCAGAGGCTCGGCAGGGAGTCTATTTCCTTGCTTTTCCAGCATCTAGAGCTGCTTTTCCTGGCTCTTGGCCCCTTCATCTTCCAAGTCAGCAGTGTAACATCTTCAAATCTCTTTCTGCTTTTGTTACATTGCCTCCTGCTGTGTAGTCACATTTCCTTCTGCCCCTCTGAGGACACTTGTGATCACATTTAGGACCCACCGAGATAATCCAGGGTAATCTCTCCAGTTCACAACCCTTAATTTAATCACACCCGCAAAGTCTCTTCTGCCATATAAAGAAACAATCAGATGTTTCAGGAATTAGGACCTGGATGTCTGTGGGGGGCATTATTCCGGAGGACTGGGCTTTGCCAGGCAGGGGTATACTGACTTGCTCCTTTGTAGCCAGAGAGAAAGGCGCCTGTGCAGGGGTGTGTAGTTTTGGCGGGGGAGGAATAAGGGAGCTCATGGTTTTGGCTTCATTTTTCTTAGAAACATGAGACAAAGCTGGCAGCTGAGAGGATGGCGAGTGACAGGGTGGGGTGGGGAGAGGAGAGGAGGGGCGGTGTCAGTGGAAATATGGAAGCATCTCAGAAAGGGGGGCAGCACACTGCCTAGGGAGATGTAGTCAGTTAGGGCAGGGGTGAGGAGGAATTTAAGGCTTATTTTTACAAATATGAAGGAGATGTGCTGCTTGACTGTGCGATTTTTCTCCAGCAGAGTTTGGCTACCTGATTGAAGGCACAGGGAACCCAAAGAGACAAAGCTCACCAGCATCTGTGGGGAGAATGTGGCAGGACAGGAAGTGAAGGGTGAGACTCCATGGGCTGTAACTTGGCCAAGAGGCAAGGGAAGACATAGCAGTCTGTTGGGCTGCGAGGGGATTGTAGAAGATGGTGGGGTGGGTAGCTCAGAGGTCATGATGAGGAAGAAGCATTGCAGAATGGGTTTCTTGAGCAAGCAGATTGCAAGTCGAGGAGGTGCTGGGCAGAATGGATGCCTTCAGATTTTGGAGATGGCGCAGATGCTGGTGATGACAAGTGCTAGGGTCTCCCTTTTGGGTGGGAGTTACTGAGGGAAAGGTAGATGGAGTATCCACCTGGATGCTGAAGCTGCCAGGAATGAAAGACAGGAAAGGGGTAGCCAGGAACACTATGAGCCAGGAACCAAAGTCTTCACTGAACCAGGAAGAGTGATGTGGAAGAACGACAGGAACTGGCAGGGCAGAGGGTGCCATGCCCAGTAGCATCAATTTAAGGAGAGCTGAGGGTTTTGTAGGATTTGGAAGGAGCGATGGGGAACCAGGAAGGCATCAGCTTTACTTCCTGGCGCTGAGGGACTCCAGGTGTGAAAGAATGAGGAGCCAACACTTGAGGGAGCTCCTAGAACTGTGTTTCAGTTAAAAACGAAAGACACGGATGCTGTAAGAGTGTATGGCGATGCTTGTGGGAAGGGTTTGGGAGGTATGAGGTGTTGGAGAACACAGGGATTCGAGTTTGGCAATAACAGTTATTGGAGAGAATCCCTGGATTTCTAGTGTTGAGTGAGTTTCACAGGGACACAAAGTATGATGCAACCACATCACGGAAGGCCTTGAATGGCTGCCCCAGGAATTAGTATTTCACCCCACAGGCCAAGACCATGGGGACATTGGTGGTGTGTTGGTCCAAGTTTAAGCAGCAAACTGTCTTGGTCAAAGGCCGGCTTTAGGAAAATTAATTTTCCAGCCATGTGAATGAAAGAGACTCTTAGAAAGCTATTGCAATAGGCCAGGCTTCAGATCCGTTCAGGGCATGAACACTGAGAATGCTGGAAGGAAGTCATGGTTGCAAGAAATGCCGTTGGTTTGAATTTTGAGACACAGGGAAAAGAGCGAGCAATGCAAGATGCCTCCCATGTTTCAAGCTTAAGTGGCTGGGAGAACAGACTTAGGAGGGAGATTGATGGTGTTGGTGTTTGGCAACCCATGGTTAAAGGTTCACAAGTGACTGGGCTTAAGGCAGGAGCAGAATAATGACAGGTGAGACAGTGGGCGTGTCCCGTTGCCAAGCCAGGAGTTAACTACCTGGGGCTTCCTGGATTGAGGATAATCAAAGAGCAGGCAGGATCCCGGAAAGCAACCCGGTGATTCTCCCTAATTTAGCCTCAGATCCCCTGGGTAGGGCTGGAACTTTCGATTACCATCTGCTATAAGGTGTGTGTGCAGGTGCGAGTGAGGCGCCGGGCAGGGATGCCTTCCAGCCATTCCACAAGGCTGAGTTCAGCCAGAGCAGCCGTACTGTCATTCATTTTGGTAACCGGGATAAATTAGGGCACAGTAGGACCCCAGCCAGTCCTGTTAGGTGCCTTCTTGTCTAGAAGAGGCCGCTTTGACGTTCTTTCCTCTTCATCCCCGAGTTAAGGCCAGGCAGGGGTAACCAGCAAGGGGTTCACTTGGTAAGCGGGTTTCATCACCCCTCTGAGCCCAGGTCTAGAATCACAGTTGAGCGCTGGCCAAGAATCTGACTCATTCAGGTGCAAACCGCACCGTCTTTTGCCCGATTTCCTACATTCTGCTGCTGACAGCAGCTCTCTCCTTCCTTTGGCCTGAAATCCCGGAGTGCTTGTGTGAGCTTTGATTAGCCGAGGCTGACCGGCCCCTCTGTGGCTTCCCGCTGGCCTCATCGTTACTTTGTGTGTTCACCGCCGCTCTGAGCGGAGCGGGCCCACGGGGAAAGGGGTGAGGGCCTGGGTTGCGGAGGCGCAGGAGCCTCGCGGGATTGGGGCGAGCCGTCCCGTGGTGGGAAGCGCAGGAGACGGGACTCGGAGGGCCCTCCCAGACTCGGTCCCTCGCTCCAGCCCTTTCCTCCGGGCGCGCGGACCCGGGCCTCGGGCGGGTAGCGAGCGCGCGCCGGCGCGGGCGGGCGGGGAGAGGAAGGGGCGCGGCCTCTCCGGGGCGGGGCGCAGGGCGGGCGCTGCGAGGGGACCGGCGGCCGCGGCGAGAGCGCGCCCAGCCCCGCCGCGATGCCCGCGCGCCCAGGACGCCTCCTCCCGCTGCTGGCCCGGCCGTCGGCCTTGACTGCGCTGCTGCTGCTGCTGCTGGGCCATGGCGGCGGCGGGCGCTGGGGCGCCCGGGCCCAGGAGGCGGCGGCGGCGGCGGCGGACGGGTCCCCCGCGGCAGACGGCGGGGACGGGCAGGACCCGCACAGCAAGCACCTGTACACGGCCGACATGTTCACGCACGGGATCCAGAGCGCCGCGCACTTCGTCATGTTCTTCGCGCCCTGGTAACGCCGCGCAGGCCGGCGCCCTGCCCCGCACTTGCTGCTTCGGGGGGCGTGGGGCGCTTATGCCCGCGGGCCGGGGGTCCCGGGCCGGGGGCCACGTGGACGCCGACGGCTCCGGTCAGCGGCGTGTGCGCTGCGGGCGCGGGGCTCGGGGTTCAGGGCTGCGGGACGTGGGCACTGGGGGCGCGGGGACCCTGCGGGCTCGGGGCTCATGCTGGGAGGTGTGGGGCGCGGGCGCCGCAGCTCGGGGCCGGGAGCCGGAGACTGCCGGGGACCGAGGGCTTGGGGCTCCGGGCTGGGGGGCGTGAACGCAGCGGGCCGGGCGCTCGCGGCTGACGTGGCGCTTGGCGGCCGGGGCGGTGCGGGAGGAGGGGGCGGTCCCCGAGGGGACAGCCGGGAAAAGCCCGCCCTGTGTCGCGCTCCTGAATTCAACTCCCTCTTGGACCTCGGCACCGAGGGAGGGGAATGTGGGGTCGTCGCCCTTTCGGGCAGCCGGGAGTCCAAATGTCACCCCGCGGTCCCTGCCCAGAGCCCCAAACTTCCTGTGCCGGCCGGACGCGCGGCCTGCCCGTGGGCCACGTGCACTCACCGGAGCGGCCTTGCTGCTGCCGCGGCCACCGGGGTCGCCTGGGACACTTAGACGGCGGGCACGTCCCCTTCCAGAGGCTTTAATTGAAAAACAGAACTCAGAAAGTGTCGTTTCCCACTTTGTGCGTGTTTTATGGGATAGGAAGGAGTGGTCCAGGCAGAGGAGGGTTGCCGAGCTAGCCCGGAAAGACCGAGGTAGTGCGAATTCTGGACCCGCCCCCCCACCTCTCCGCAGCTCAGGGTGGGTGTGCTCTCTGACCGGAGCCCACTGGTCCTCAACTCCAGGCTGTCCTGTCACCTCCCCCCTGCTCTCTCGGGGCCAGCACTTGTTATGTGTGAGATCCGGAAAAGCCCCACAGTAGAGCAGATGGTCCCTCCTGTTTTGGTTCTCTGGGTGGGGCTTTGGTGTGGGCCTCGCTGTGACCTGGGAGACCCCTACCCTGGCACTCATCCCACGGCAGGGCTTCCTGCCATTCACACAAGCATGTGCACAGCTTTCCTGCCAGCGCTGGGATGCCCCGAGGAAGGGAAGTGATCACAGACCAGGGCAGAAAAGCCATAATTTTAGGACACAAGACTTTTGAGAGGCTGGAATAGTCTGCAGGTGCTTGTTGCAGAACTTGGTATTCTTCCCCAGAGCTCAGCAGAGGCTCACTTGGGAAAGGGATGTAGGAAGGCATAGAGAAAAGGTACCCTAAGAAAAAGGGCCAGTTCAGAAATTGTACAGTTCAAACTGGGAGAAACGTTTTTCTCTTAACCCTTTATTCAGGCTGTTACTGTGTTTCAGTCCATTTGGAGTTAAATCAACTTTTTGGACCAGTGAGGGTCTATTAACATGTACATATGAAGTACATTGTGTTTCAAATTCCCAAGAACCAACTGACTGGAATGTTTAGAACTACCAGTGGTATAGAAATTACTTTGTAACACGAAACAATCAGGCAGTATTAACAGTTTCTCTCTGTACAGGAGTATTTTCAGCAACTATTGCAATTAAATATACTACTTAATTGGAGCCCATGTCAGTGGAATAAATCTGTCCATGGGTTTTCTTTTTTCTTTCTTCATTATTTATTTATTTTAGAGATGAGATCTTGCTCTGTTACCCAGCCTGAAACCCGGTGGTATGCAGTCACAGCTTACTATAGCCTCTAAGTCCTGGGCTCAAGTGATTCTCCTGCCTTAGCCTCTGGAGTAGCTGTGACTACAGGCGCAGGTCACCACACCCAGCTTATTTTGTTGTTGTTGTAGTTGGTAGGAACAGGGTCTCGCTATGTTGCCCGGGCTGGTCTCAAACTCCTGGCCTCAATCAGTCCTTCTGCCCTGGCCTCCCAAAGTACTGAGATTACAGGCATGAGTCATCACACCTTGTTCTCCCCCCCACCTTTTTTTTTTTTTTTAAAGAAAAACTAACATGTAGATGTAATAAGTCCCTGCAGTGCCAAAGGAATTTTAAGTTAGAATCTCTGCAGTAAATACCAGCTAGTCCTGGGCTGAGTGAGAGAGAAAACTGTCATGTCTGGACACTTGGTATTAAGTAAATTCCTTTTCCATTATATATGGCTTCTAGACATTTAGGTGGATGCTTCCCAAAAAATTAACTGTTTATGTTCTTATTTGTTGGCCTTTTTTTTTTTTTTTTTTGAGGTGGAGTCTTGCTCTGTCGCCAGGCTGAAATAGTGCAAGCTCCGCTCACTGCAACCTCCATCTCCTGGGTTCAAGCGATTCTTCTGCCTCAGCCTCCTGAGTAGCTGGGACTACAAGGTGTGCGCCACCACGCCCAGCTAATTTTTGTATTTTTAGTAGAGATGGAGTTTCACCATGTTGGCCAAGATGGTCTTGATCTCTTGACCTCGCGATCCGCCCGCCTCGGTCTCCCAAAGTGCTGGGATTACAGGTGTGAGCCACTGCGCCCAGTCTATTTGTTGACTTCTTGATAGTCTACTACAAACATTTAAATAGAGATACGTGGGTTTCTATGACGGTGTTTAAGTTGGACTTTCAAGAGGGCCCTTTCAGAAAACTGCAGATAACTGCAGTAGGGCTCAGGAATAGGCTGCCAGGAAAGGAGGCTGAGTGGACAGAGAGGTCAAATGGGAGGTCAGGGGGGCCAGATCAAGTAGGACCAACAATACCTGGAACAACAGCTTGGTAAGTGTAATGCTGAGAACAAGGTGGTGACTCTGGAGGGGCCTTTGCAGGAGAGGGAAGGAGGTCCTGGAGTGGTCAGCTGAGTGTTTAGAGCTCAGAATATTCAGTGGACTCCCCCTCAACACACATGTACCTTTTTCCAGTTTCTGCTGCCGTCAAATGGTGAAAGCCCACATGTGATTAAGGGGCTGGAGCCCCTGTAACAAAAATATTGATCTGTGTATTTTTGCCCTGAACTTGGCAGCTGCAGGGTTGTCCTACTGCTGTAGATTTTGTGCCAACATCAGGTCACAGATTCTGTATGGCTAGTTTGTGAGTCACCCCGAACGAACCTGGTGACAGTGAGGTCAAGATTTGGACCAGGTAGCTTTGCTCTACTTCTTGGCCACAGGCTTCTTTGTGAATGCAGCTGTCTGTCTCAGAGCTGGGTGCTGTAGCCACAGGGCCGACTAGATAGCACCTGTGGCCCCATCACAGCTAGGAGCAAGGGCACATCCAACTTGGTGATGGCCCAGAATGGTCAGTGTTGATTTAGTGCACCACAAACTTACTTATTGTTTATTCTCATTCTTAATCTAATCTTGTGTTTTCACATACAACAAAACAAAACAACAACAACAAAAAAACACGGTAACACAACAAAACCTCGTCAGGATTGCAGAGGAGTTCTAAAGTTCCAGAATGAGCATAACTGATCAAAGTCCCCTAGGGGCAGAACTGCGCTTGACGGTCCCTTAGGAAGGTACTTTGTTGGACACCGCCCCAGTCAGTCAGTCAGTCAGTCAGTCCTCACTGCCAGCGTTTCCTCCAGCATTAGAACTATCATGGCTTCTTTGGTTAAACACCAAATGGACTAGTTCTCAAACCTGTCTTTAGACGGTAGTGTCACACTTAATATAGTCAGAGAAATGCTCATGCCATGAGAAGCATGCAGGAACCAAGACCAGCTGAGGAACAAAAACCTCCCATCTCCTGCTTGCACACACGTCCGGGCTCTGTGGGAATTGCCTTTTTTTCTTGTTTCCTTCTCCCCACCATACAAACTCACTTTGTTGAATCTACAGAAGTTAAATCTGTATGTGTAGTTTCACTGTGCTTTTTTTTTTTTTTTTTTTTTTTTTTTTTTTTTTTTTTTTTTTTTTTTTTTTGTATCTGAGTGTCTCATAAAGCAGGGATTCTCTTAGCTGGCCAAGAAAGTGCTGTTTAGGGAAGAAACATTATCTTGAGGCAGACTTTTTCAGTGCTACTTTTAAATCCTTGTTTTTCTTTTCTTTCTTTTTTTTGAGACGGAGTCTTGCTGTGCTATGACTAGACTAGAGTGCAATGGCACGATCTCGGCTCACTGCAAACTTCTGCCTCCCAGGTTCAAGCGATTCTCCTGCCTCAGCTTCTTGAGTAGCTGGGATTACAGGTGCGTGCCACCACGCCCAGCTAATTTTTGTATTTTTAGTAGAGATGGGGTTTCACCATGTTGGTCAGGCTGGTCTCAAACTCCTGACCTCGTGATCCACCAGCTTTGGCTTCCCAGAGTGCTGGGATTACAGGTGTGAGCCACCGTGCCTGGCTTAAATCCTTTTTTTCCTTAAGAGACAAAATCTCACTCTGTCACCCAGGCTGGAGTGCAGTGGTGTGATCATAGCTCACTGCAGCCTTAAACTCCTGGCCTCAAGTGATCCTTCTGCCTCAGCCTCCCAAGTAGCTAGGACTGCAGGTGTATGCCACCACACCAGGCTAATTTTTAAAAATTTTTCGTAGATGGGGGGGTCTTGCTGTGTTGTCCAGGCCAGTCTTGAACCCCTGAGCTCAAGCAGTTCTCCCGCCTTAGCCTCCCAAAGTGCTGGGATTACAGGCATGAGCCACTGCATCCAACTTAAATGCTTATTTTTGAGGTAATCTGTCAGAAAATAAAAAAGAGATTTAACAGAGATTATCATTTTGAGGAAGAAGTCAATTCTAAGCGTGGGTGTTCTTATAAGCAAGTGTTTTTTTTTTTTTTTTTAAAAAAAAGCATTTAAAAAAGCGAAACAGCAAGTGGTTATATTGTAGGCATCAGTGTATACCTACCATATTAAATAACAAACAAACCCATGTGTCATCGTGCTATGGGACTGTAGTTGAAACTTGGGATAAAGTTTCTAGGGTTGTCTCATTAAAAATTCGAGTATGGCACTGTAGACATACTGTCCTGAGAATGCGGGAAGAGCTGTGGTCAGCTGTGTGGTCAGCTGTATGACTCAAGATCTAGTGTTGGGAAAGATGCTGATGTCCTCATGAAATGTGAAGCATGGAAGAAGCCTAATTAATATACGCTTTTAAATGATAGGTGATTTAAAAATACTTGTACATAACTGAATTCATACAATAAATACTATAGACGTTTGCTTACTTCAACCCTAGAGGTTTAGGTGGCCACAAACTTTTGTTTTTCCTTCTCATTGGGGAAAATTGCAGTTGATTAAATTTTGAGATTGCCTTGTATTTGTCGCTATTTGGTTTGTGAGTAAAAGTAGCAGACACAGCAGGAAGTGCTAAGCTACTGTCAAGGGAGGAGTAGAGAGGCTTCCCAGAAGGGCAGGAGAAGAGAACGGGCACTGAATGGCCCGGGGAGTCAGGGCAGACTTGCTGGAGGAAGTGACACCCAATCTACCTGAAGGGCAGATAGATTTAGTTAGGTGGAGTTTACAGAGGAGGTGTCAGAGAATGTGTCCCAGGGCCAAACCAAGCGATAGCCCTTTGGGAACACTGCAGATGCTGCAGTAGGGCTCAGGACTAGGCCGCAAGGGAAGGAGGGTGGACTCTGGAATAGAAGTCAAGTGGGAAGTCAGCAGGGCCAGAACAAGTAGGATCCAGAACAACACTCTGCTAAGTTTAATGCTGGAACAAGGCCGAGATTTCATGCTGAGAACAGGGCAGCGACTCTGGAGGGGTGGGAGCAGGGGAGAGAGGTCCTGGAGTACTGGTCCAGGAGCTGCCATCTGCAGTGGTGTAAAGAAAGGACTGAGAGCCCCATTGCCTCCTGGACAGGGCTGAAATTGTGGGCCAGCTGCCCTGTGACCTGGTACTCAGTGCGCTTGTACTCTTGCTTTGTTCCAGGTGTGGACACTGCCAGCGGCTGCAGCCAACTTGGAATGACCTGGGAGACAAATATAACAGCATGGAAGATGCTAAAGTCTATGTGGCTAAAGTGGACTGCACGGCCCACTCTGACGTGTGCTCTGCCCAGGGGGTGCGAGGATACCCCACGTAAGTCAGAAGAAAGGGGGCACACTTCCCAGGTGGTTCCTGGTTACAAAGAAAGTCCTAAACTTTTGGTAAAGGAGTGAAGAGATACTAAATTTATGGAGGCAGTCCCTGTCATTAGGGAGAAATTGCATTTAACACTGTGTCTATTTTAGATGCCTTTCATACTCTGGATAACCTTTAATTCATCAGTGCTGGGTGTTCCTGTTTGTAAGAGAATGTGTTTGCAAGACGAAAATGGTGGCCCCGCCATGCTAGATGTTCACTGGTACATTTTACACATTGTGCGTAGACTGTCATCAATTTTGGCTTGCTTTTTCTAGTGACTCCTATTCGCAAACACCCTTCCTATAGTTCCTTCCCGTGTGACTCCCACAGGGCTGTTTCTGTTGGAAAGAAGTATAGAGTCTGACAGACGATGATACTTACTTCCTTGACACTTAAGAATTTTTTTGGTTATAAGAAATAGAAATTGAAACGTTCTCAATTCTAGAAATATAATTGTTCTCTTATTAAACAGAAAGAAAGGACGATTTAAAAGGCTGTGGAGGAACCTCTGAGACCCAGCTTCAGGGGTCGGGGGTCTGTTTCTGCTGCGCCTCCCTTGAGATGATGGCTTTCCAGGCCTGTAGCTCTGTTTGCACAGAAGGGTCCACCACTCACTGGCCCTGCTTGGCTGGAGTGTTCGTTCCAGGAATAGTCACTGTGGCCAGGGAAACAGGAGCTTATAGCAAGACACATGCCCATTCACACCATGTGCCAAGTGTTGGAGGGAAAAGCAGTTCTTCAAAAGAGAGAAGAAGCTGTTTGTGAAGGAGGTGGAGGGATTGCCGTGGTCACTTCCTTGCTGTTTGTTTCAATTGAGGAGTGAAGTCAATTCTATACAATTTATTGCTTAATTGGGTATTATAGGGGGCCATCAATAAAGCATAAAATTGGAGCTTATATTTAAACCTGGGAGGCAGAAAAGTGGAGGGAGCTCTAGGCTTGAACCTAGAAGTCATAGTCAAATCCCAGCTCTCCCATTTACTTACCACCCAGCTCTGGCCTCATCATTTAACCTGTAAGTAAGGTGATCCTCCAAACATTGTTATGGGACTTACATGGAGTGTGTGCAGACACCAATTTGAGCACACCCAATACATGTTAGGGTTTACCCTCCCATTTGGAAATGTGGGCATTTCCACAAAGGACTCTGGAATTCTTGGTCTTTGGTGATTACTTGCTAATGTAAGTGCCATAATTTGGGTTTACTGTAAATCAGATCAATGGAGATAAAATTGCCTACTATCTGTATCTACATAAAAGCAATAACTCTTGTATGCTTTATAGTATTGCCTTTAAAGTATGGATCAAGAGCATCCCAAAGAAGCAGGTAGTGAGCAGAGATGAGGGTGAGGAGGTGAATGCTTACCTGTGGAGAGCCTGTTGCTGTCAAAGTTCAGGGGCAGCAGGGGTGGGCTGGCTGTGGTGTCTTTCCTCTTAACCTGCTGACCATCTGTGGCCTGAGACTGTGTGCACCACAAACCACGCCATGTGGAAGGTAGCACAGGACCTGTAATGGAGCTAAGAGTGGTATGTGTTAATGGGGCGTCAGAGAAGGAAGCGAAGGCTTCCGCCTAAGCCTGGCCATAACAGCTATCAGCTGCAATATCAGCTATTCCATAGTTGGTATTCACCAAAAACCATCACAAATTTTAAAAGGCCTGTGTTGGAGCATGTGTTTAGATTTTTAATGAGAAGATCTGGTCTCCCCAAGTAAACCATGGGCTGGTTTTGTGTTATTAAAAAGAACAAAAACGAGCTTACATCACATTGAACACAGTTTGGGAAGGAACCTCTGTGACCATCACTGCCCTGCAGAAGCTCCCGAGAACAGATGACTTCCCCCCCCGAGAATGCAGAAGGTGGAATGTGCTGTATGAAATGTGGTCGTGTCGGGGCATCTGTAGATTGACTTGAGTGAGCTTTTACTCCTCCAAGAAAGTACTCATCCCACAGAGTGGCTGTGAGGCCTGAAGCAGATGTTATACCTGCCTGAGTCCAGGCACGTGTCAGGACATGAGCTTTCATGTCATTCTTCTCTGGCAAGTGTAACTGGAGTAAAGGATTGGAGGGGCAGGGAGTTTGGGCTCCCATGCCCCCTAGAGATGGCTGGCTGTGCTCAGGAAAATGTTTTGAGGTCTTCCTGCTGGGCCAGTCATGAATCATGACAGCAGGGCAGGACTGACGGGGGAAACCACCTGTGTTAGTTTCCTAGGCTGCACGTAACAAAATTCCACAAACTGGGTGGCCAGAAACAATAGAAATGTATTCTCCACAGTCCTGGAGGCCAGAGGTCCTAAATCAAGGAGCCAGCAGGGCCATGCTCCCTCTGAAACCTGTAGGGGAATCCTCCCTTGGCTCATCCTGGCTCCTGTTGGTTTCCTGGTCATCTTTGGCGTTCCTTGGCTTGTAGATGCATCACTGCCATCCTCTGTCCTCATGTGCCCTTCTCCCTGTGTGTGTGTGTGTCTCTCTCTCTGTCCAAATTAACCCTTCTTACAAGGACATCGGTCATGCTAGATTTGGGCCCATCCTAATGACCTCATTTTAACTTGAATATCTCTGTAAACACCTTATACTAAATAAGGTCACCTTCTGAGATTCATGGTTATGACTTACACAGATCTGTTTTGCAGGATACAGTTCAGCTCATAACACTGTCTACAGTAATAGAACTTTCATCATGCTGTTTGCCAAGGCAATACCTACATGGGGATTTTCTCCCTGCTGTCTCCTTGAAAGAGGAAACTCAAATGCCCGTGTGGAGGCTTGGTAATAGCAGAAATCTGGGGCAATACTTTGTTTGGGCTTGTACCCTGTGACCCAGTCTCCATCACCTTCCTCACCACCATCGACAGTGAGAATTGAAGTCAGATGCCCCAAACTGACTGGAAGGTCTGGACCACAAGTGCCCACTCTATCCCTGGGCTCTGTGAACTTTCCGAGGAAGAATCTCAGACTTCTGGCCGGGCGCGGTGGCTCAAGCCTGTAATCCCAGCACTTTGGGAGGCCGAGACAGGCGGATCACGAGGTCAGGAGATGAGACCATCCTGGCTAACACGGTGAAACCCCGTCTCTACTAAAAAAATACAAAAAAACTAGCCGGGCGAAGTGGCGGGCGCCTGTAGTCCCAGCTACTCGGGAGGCTGAGGCAGGAGAATGGCGTGAACCCGGGAGGCGGAGCTTGCAGTGAGCTGAGATCCGGCCACTGCACTCCAGCCCGGGCTACAGAGCGAGACTCCGTCTCAAAAAAAAAAAAAAATCTCAGACTTCTTGGGCAGGTTAGAACGATTTTCAGTCCAACAACAAGAAGAGATTTTTTCATTTTTTGTTTTGCTCAAATGAATAGCAAATTACAAAAATCATAGGCTAGGTCTTACTGTATTTTACTTTTAGCAAAGACACAAGGAATGAGTGTGACAGTCCCTGTTCCTTTCCGATGTCTTGAGGATCCACCCATTTCCCTTCCTGAAGAGCGTTGGTGGGAGGCAGAGCTGTGCAGGAAGCAGTTTCTGTTTCCAGGTGCGGAACACACCTTGTGGGAGCCTGGGGAGGTGCCAGGCTAGGTGAGAGGAATCATCTTTGTTACCACAGATGTTGCAGTTGCTTATCATGTTGAACTTCATGAAGTAGCGAGTGTACTGGCCAAATCTAGTTAAGTTTTGGCTGTTTTTTGTGGTTATGAGACTCTGAGCTGCTGAGGAAGCTGGGTGTATGTTTTGCATTGGAGACACATTAGGGACCTTACCTAGGCCCCACGGTACCATCTTAGGTTCTGGGTAAGGCCAGTATGCCTATTTTAATTTTAAAGCCTAATCTAGCCATGTGACTTCATTTTAAGGAGATTTAGCCATTTTTTATGGACTGAATGTTTGTGTCCCCCAGCATTCATAGGTGAAATCCTGATCCCCAAGGCTGACAATAGGAGGTGGGCCCTTAGGGAGTAGGTCATTAGGGTGGAGCCCTCATGAATGGGGTTACATACCCCATGAAAGAGGCCCCAGACAGTTCTGTTTCCCCTTTTGCCATATGAGGACACAGCAAGAGGACGCCATCTGTGAACCAGAAAGCCCTCTCCAGACACTGACTCTGCTGGCACCTTGATCTCAGACTTCCCAGTCTCTAGAACTAGGCAAAATAGATTCTGTTATTTCTAAGACACCCAGTCTGTGGTTTTCTGTTACAGCTGTTGAACTAAGACACTATTGAAACCTTCATGTCCAAGTTTTACATATGTTGCCATCTTACAATTCTGATACTGTACATTGGGCATCTACTCACAAAATCCACATACGTGCTGTAGAAGTGTCAGGGGTGTTTTAGATGAGCAGGCTTGCCAACAAATGGTACTCGGTATTTCTTTTCTTTCTATTAGTAGTCTGTGAATTTGTATCTAGCGCATTAGAGCATGTTTCCCCATGACTGCTGGAGGGATGCAGGAACTGGGAGTGTTCATTTCATCCTCTGGTGATGTCTTTCGCTTATGGTTAAAGAGCCTGCTCCCATATCCTCTCTGCAGATTCCTTCAGAGGCTAACATTTGTAGGAAAAAGAAAAGATGCCTTTCCATGGGGAGGTGAATGGACTGCATCAGTCAATGTCACGGATGTTCTTATAGCTGGAAACTTGAATTCTCAGGGTAACTGGATATTCATGCTTTGCAAGAGTTGAATACCTGCCAGGGTGGCCTGGAAGAATACCTTGATTGCAAAACAACACTGTGTCTACTCCGGTCCTAATTTGAGCACACACAACAACAATTGCTGAAGCCGGGAAAGCATAACGGTAGCTTGCAGGGAGGGCCCGAGGCTGCTGTCCAGGAGCACTGAACACTTGCAGCTTTTGTGGCTTCACTCACAGCATTAGGCTGGAAGTTTTCACCTCATTTTAGTTTTCCTTGAATAAAATCAGAAACTTCTAAAAGTTTAGGATTAACTGAATGTATTACCTCCTGGAACGTTAGTTTTGTTTCCTTTTTATCAGAGAAGAGCAGATACGTGCCTGGCTGCAGACCCTTGACAGCTCATTTTCTCATTGTTTCACTAAATGAGTTTGCTCTCTGGTAAAACAACTTTCTTTTTGCTCTGTCTAATCCTTTGCTATTCTTTCAGCTTAAAGCTTTTCAAGCCAGGCCAAGAAGCTGTGAAATACCAGGGTCCTCGGGATTTCCAGACACTGGAAAACTGGATGCTACAGACACTGAACGAGGAGCCAGCGGTGAGTGCCTACCTACTTCCCTCCCTCCCTTTCTCCCTGCCTACATCTTTGGGGTAATATGTAACGGGTCAGAGGCCAGTTGAGGTTAATGATTCAGGCTGCCATTTTAAAGCAACTCTACTTTTTTTTAGAGCTCATTGATATTATAGGTAAAGATGAACTTTTACAAAAGCTTTTTGGTATGGAAATACCGAAATGTGCACAAAAGTCAAGAGAAGACTAAACCCTCAGCTTCAACAGTTACCACCATTTTGGTGTTTGTCTTTCCCGCCACCCTGCACCTTGTTTGGCTGTAGTCAGTCTTCAGGGAAGTCACTTGTGTGGTCTCACAGATAAGCACTTACTCCTTGTTAACACTGCCACCCTGCCACTGTCACAGGTAATACAGTTCACAACTGTTCCCCAGCATCTGAGACTGACTCTGGACCACCTGGGGTCCCAGGGCCAGGCCCAGCCTAGAATCTCCTATCCAAGCCAGCACTGGAGCCTCCTTCCATCCCCCCGACCTTTGCCCTCCACCACCTGCAGTCCTCTGGCTCAGGCCTAGCCCGCCAGCTGTACCCGCAGGGTGGATCCTTCCTTTTCTTCTCAGTGCTCAGTCCCTAAGTCCCTAATGGGCTTTGCTTATAACATCATTTGTACCGTTAATACTCTGTCTTAATGCACTTCCCATACTGAGGCTAGTGTCAGGAGATTGTAGACGCTTAGAATATTACGTACTAAAAAGAGTTTATAATCTTCCCCCTTCCCAGTTGATGTTGGAAGTCTTCACTTTGTTATAAATCATGATCATAAACCACTGGTAAAGTGTCCCTTTGTGGGTGGTTTCTTCTGATTAATGCTGAGCGCTCAGGCCCCGGGAGTCTGGGTAGAGCTGGTGGGTCATGCTGGTGTGTTGGAGAGGGACTGGAAAAAGACCCGTGTTCCTAAACTGTAGGATCCTGATGAGCTAGGAAGAGCATCTGAAGTCTTTGTAATTTCAATTTCAACCAAGACCTAAGACTACCTTCTTGTACCAGCTAGGCGCCCACTGATTTGAAGGTGGTCTGTGGTGGTCCTTTTGGAGCTTTGCCCCATCTTCTCTGATGATCTAATCAGAAACTTGGCTGCTGATTCTGTACTTCCATCCCTCACCTATAAAGACTCTGTCAACTCAGCTGGGCGTAGTGGCTCACGCCTGTAATCCTAGCACTTTGGTAGGCTTAGGTGGGTGGATCACCCAAGGTCAAGAGTTTAAGACCAGCCTGGCCAATGTGGTGAAACCTCGTCTCTGCTAAAAATACAAAAATTAGTGAGGTATGGTGGTGGGCACCTGTAATCCCAGCTACTTGGGAGGCTGAGGCAAGAGAATCACTTGAACCCAGGAGGTTGCAGTGAGCCGAGATCGCGCCACTGCACTCCAGCCTGTGCAACAGAGCAAAAACTTCGTTGCAAAAAAAAAAAAAAGACTCTGAACTGTGTGGTGGAGACTGTTGGTGTGTGATGTATGTCACTGAACCAGAGACTTACCTAACTTTAGCTTAAAGGGAGAACCACAGACCTCTCAGGAAGTTTGCATCTTTGTCCTGGCGAGAAAGCTGAATAAGCAGGTGTGACTTTCATATAGATTTAAATTTGACATTGTTTCCTTTATGAAAATATTGTCTTTGTGGGGACACGTATATTGGATGGTAGGAAGCCAATTTTAAGGAGGAGTTAATAGCCTCAAATAAATTTCACCAAAAAAGCCAGTCTTCTATGATGGCTTTATTCAAGAAACCGGCAGGCGGTATCAGGATGACAGAAAGATCTCATCTCATGGCCCATTTCCCTTAGTGGAGGTGGTGGCCTCACCTGCAGTTTGGGAAGGGCTGAGAGGCGGAGTCCAGGCTCTGCAAGGGACTTTCTGTCTCCTCGGTGTGGGAGCAGGATGGTTGTGTGGAATCCCCCCAGGCCACCCCGAACCACAGTCACCTAACTTGCCATATTTTAGTGTTTCCCAGCAATAGGAGGTCCCAGATAAGTGCCAGAAACAATGACCATATGCCTTATTGTGGAAAAGGTTAAGTATGCATACTTTATACTGCAAACCAGAATTCACTTAGCTGTTTAAGTGAAAACTTGAAAGAAAGTTCTTTATCTGTATACCTAAGTAACTTAGTACCTACATTTTTTAATATTCAGGTGGGATAAATTTAGATTTTTTTAAAGTGTCGTGGCAATATTCAAGAAACTCAAAAGACAGTTTGTCACTTTGTACATTCTACTGCAATTTTTATATTTCCATGTTTGCTTCTGTATTTTTTCTGGAACAGTTATAATCATACAAACATGTTTCATCTCATTAATGATTTTATATATTTATGTGGTCTTTATATTGACCATGTTTTAACATTATTTTATCATGTGGATTTGCCATAATTCAACTCTACTTCTGTCTGGATATTTAGGGTATGTATACTTTTTCCATCATCAGTAATGCTGTAGGGAACAAGTTTATCGTTGTAAAGGACATTTTCTCCCCTCTTCTTTTGAGTGATATTTTTAGAATATAGTCTTCCCAGACATAAAATTGTAAGGCCAAGAATAAAAAAACAAGATCATTTTTATGACTCTTGATAAAGATTGCCAGGTTGCTTTCTTAAGAACCATATCAGCTTATGCTGCCACTGCAGGGTGATAGGCGACCTGTTTCTGGGATGCACTGTGGTGTTCCCGGGCCGGGGGACTGCTCTGGAGTCTGCCAGGAACCCAGGAAGCAAGTAGGGGCACCCTGCACGTGCCATAAATGAACACTGCATACTGAAAGGCCCTTGAACATCTCATGGAGAGTGGCACACAGTGTTTTATTTCACCTTTTGTGAACTCACTGACTTCACTTAGCCATCCTTCCCTCGGGCATTCTTTTGTGTGGGTATTTAGCACTTTGAAAGTCTTGACACGCTCGCAGCAGAAGGGAAACTTTATGGTTCTTTATGATTCCAGCCCTGCACAGCTTTGAACTGTCAGCACTTTTAAAGCCTTTAACAACTTAGCTTGGATATTCTTTTTAATAGGAATATGAACCCCCAGATAAAAGCTGAGTAATACACACTCGTGTGTCTGCAGCAGAACAGTGATTCCATTATCTTTCTCTCATTTCTGGTTACTTTAGTTGGAAGCCACAGCTGTACCTGGTCTTGAAAAGTCGAGAAATGTAGGATTGTGACTAGACAGCTGCACACACCGCTCTCTGCTTGGGTCCTGTCAGAAGCACCTTTTGAAAAGCCCCTTCCCCCTCTTTCTGCACAAGACTTAGTCATGTGAATTACCTTCTTTCTTGAAGGTGCAGCTTATGTTCATGCCATGGTTTTCTCTCTGTCGCCTTTCATTCACCTGCATTTTCCTTCTCATCACCGCCTTTTCTCTTTATCCGTCTTCCACAGTTGTGTCTTCCTCACAGTTTTCCCTGTCATTTGTATGAAGTAAGGATAACCAGGCCCTCCTGGTCCCTGAGTTTCTCATTCTCAGCTTTGTCCATTTTGCTACCCTGGTATCTGTGTGTTTTTTGAGACAGAGTCTCACTTTGTTGCCCAGGCAGGAGTGCAGTGGCGCGTTCTCAGCTCACTGCAGCCTCCAGCCCTGGGATCAAGTGATCCTCCCACCTCAGCCTCCTGGGTAGCTGGGACTACAGGTGCACATCACCATGCTCAGGTAATTTAACATTTTTTTTGTAGTGATGGGGTCTCACTCTGTTGCCTAGGCTGGTCTTGAACTGCTGGGCTCAAGCAGTCCTCTTGCCTCAGCCTCCGAAAATGCTAGGGTTACAGGCGCAGGCCACTGCACTGGGCACCCTGGTGTCTGCAAGTGCTGTCCCCTTCAGAATATGTCCATCAGGCATTGTATTTTGTATTATTTGTGAAGTATCCAAGTACATTTCAAAGAAGAGGACAGGGTGTAGGCTAAGACTGTCCTTTACGTTGTCTGCTTTGTTTGGTTGGATTTTGGGATAGGGACAGCTATCACTTGGCTGCCGTGGAGCCTCAGAGCTAGAGCTTTCACCGAGGGTGAGGCTGGCGGGAGGCTTTTTGCTGAAGCTTCCGGAGGGCTTGATGAGATCAGTTCCTGACCTGCCCTTACTCAGCACAGCAGCCTCGTACAAAGGTTCCAGGTTGTTGAGTGAGGGAGGCCCCTGCAGGCGGTTCCCCACAGACACAGTCACCTCCTGGATGGTTTCCCTGTGTCTCCACTGACACACTCATGACTGTTTTATTTCCTCCTGTTAGACACCGGAGCCAGAAGTGGAACCGCCCAGAGCCCCTGAGCTCAAGCAGGGGCTGTATGAGCTCTCAGCGAGCAACTTCGAGCTGCACGTCGCACAAGGTAAGGGGGAAGGTCCTGGTGCCAGCTTCAGGGAACCACTGACTATTACTCCTTGGCGTGCTGGGCTTTTCCTTCCTGCCACTCAAGGGCTCTCAGGAGCATCAGTGGCACTGACAAAGGGTCACTCTTGAGGAGCTGTTGGGACCGTTGTTCAGTGCACCTCCTCTTAAACATGAGTTCTCCTTTTGCCTGTGCCCTTACAGAAATGCCAGGTCTAATGCTAAGCACACATGACCCACACACTGGCTGGACAGGGCAGCCTTGGCCCAGAGTGTTTATTCACAGGCTCACCTCGCTTGATCGCTCTGTACTTTATTGCACTTTGGAGATACGGCATTTTTTATGGATTGAGGATTTTGGCAGCCCGGCATTTGGCAGGTCTAGCCATTCTTCCAGCAGCTTGTGCTTACTTTGTATCCCTCTGTCAGCATCTTTTTAGCAATAAAATATTTTTTAATTAAGGTACATTGTTTTTAAAGAAATAATGCTGTTGCACATTTCATAGACTATGGTGTAAACATAACTTTGATATCCACTAGGGAACCCAAAAATTTGTGTGAGTTGTTATATTGTGATACTATCTTTATTGCAGTGGTCTGGAACCAAACCCACAGTATCTCGGAGGTATGCCTATGTATTAATGGTAATCATATGCTTAATGACCTCAGGCAGAAACAAAAGCTTCTCCCTATCTAAACGGAATTGAGATTGGGCATAGTGGCTCATGCCTGTCATCCCAGCAGTTGGGGAAAACAAGGTGGAATGATTGCTTGAGCCCAGGAATTCGAGATCAGTCTAAGCAAGACCTTGTCTCTACAGAAGATTTAAAAAAAGAAAAAAGCTGGGTATGGTGGTGAGTGCCTATAGTCCCAAGTACTCCTGAAGCGGAGGCGGGAAGATCACTTGAGCCTGGAAGGTCAAGGTTACAGTGAGCTGTGATCACACCACTGTACTCCAGCCTTGGTGGCAGCGAGACCCTGTCTCAGAAAACAACCAGACAAAACCCAGAATTTAGTGACACCATTATAACGTGAATCAAATTAGTTACTCTTTCCACTTAAAAGATCTTTCTATACCACATCCTATTTTTTGAAAATGGTCTCCTAATATCAGAATGATCCCCCATTAAATTTCCAGTGTGAATATGTAAGTGTCCTTTATTCACACGTAGATGTGTTTCAGAAAACTTGGCCCAACGCCGAATGACTTGAAAGCAAATTTGGCTTCCTGGCTGACTCCCATTACCAGATGCTACCATGGAGAGAAATCCCCTTAGAAGACTGGGTTGGAAACGTGAGAAAGGGCTTGGATTGCCTCTGGCCTTGTGACTTGTGCCTGCTGGGAGTCAGAGCCCCTCCCCCACCACACTTACTGTCCACAGTAACTTACCGTGAGGCCTTCAGCCATTTCCCATTTTGTTAAAAGTTGTTATTTCATCCGTACCAGTGCCCTGACAGTGGAACTTCAGCCTTTCTGCTACGGGAATGCATTTTCAGCTGGAATTGGCTTGGGCCCTGAGCAGGATGTGTTTCCCAAATCACCTGTTACAGACTGGCTCTGGCAGGCCTCGCCAGCGCCTCCCTAAGTGGGTCATTGCCACACAGCTGTGTCGTGTAGGTACCATGGTGGCTTCCTGCCCTTGCTGGCTTCTCATCAGTACTCTGATTAGGTTCCTGGAGAGCCTGTCTCCATCTTATAGCGCAGGATCTACCGTGCACCTGCACATGGTTTCAGCCTTGCACGTTTTTAAATGGAAGTTAACTTTTCAAGGAAGTTTGTCACCATTTTTTCAGGTGCATCATTGCTGTGCTGATAAGGCAGTAGCTGTTAGCCTTAGCGTGGCACAGTCCTGCTCAGAGGCCAGGCCACATGCCACTGGTTAGTTCTCTCCCTGACCACAGCCTGATTTCAGTTTGCTATCAGCCCGATGTCAGGGTAGAACAGCTAAACACCTTCTGTGTCCAAAGAATGATGCTGTGAGGGCTTGTTTTTTTGTGTGTCCCCTAGCCAAGGGGGTGATGTTTTACTTTTTAAACTTTTTTTTATGACAAAATGTAATACAGATCGAGAAAACAAATGTAGGGCTTAATGAATTTTTATAGAGTGGTTACACTCTATAAACTACTGTCTGGTTCAAGAAATAAAACTGCCAGCCTCCCATGTCCCATCCAGGGCTCAGCCCGCCCTCCCTTCTTCTCCAAGAAGGCACTTTCCTGACGTTTGTGGAAACCACTGGTATTAGTCTGTTTTCAGACTGCCGATGAAGATATACCCGAGACTGGGCAATTTACAAAGGAAAGAGGTTTAATGGATAACTCACCGTTCCACATGGCCAGGGGAGCCTCACAATCATGGTGGAAGTCAAGGAGGAGCAAGTCACATCTTACATGGATATTGGCAGGCAAAAAGAGCTTGTGTAGGGAAACTCCCATTTTTAAAACCATCAGATCTCATGAGACATATTCACCATCACGAGACCAGCACGGAAAAGACCTGTCCCTGTGACTCAGTTACCTCCTACCTGGTCCCTCCCACAACATGTGGGAATTGAAGATGAGATTTGGGTAGGGACACAGGCAAACCATATCACGACTCCTTTTATGGTTTCATCACTGAAGTGTGCATTCCTGAGCACTGTAGTTTCATGTGTGTGTATGTATCTTTTAAGGCTCTTTTAACCTGCATGTTCTCCAGACATCTCTTTCTCTTTCTTGCTGAAGACATAGGTGGTTTGACCTGTAGAGCTCCCCGTGGTCCAGACTTTGCTAATTGTGTCCCCGTAGTGTGGTCTACATGTTTCCCTGATTTCTCTGTTTCCTGTAAATTGGTAGTTGGGTCTGGGGACAGAATCAGTTTCAGTGTGATGTTTTTTGGGGGCACAGGAAGACCTTATAGCTGGTGGGGGCACAGAGTGTCCAGTTGTCTCTCTTTGGGATGTGGGCGACCATGACAGGCAGGGCCTGGGTCCATTCATTCCTTAGGGCTGCCAAGTGCGGAGACTCATTCAAGCGTCCCTTCATTTTTTAACCAAGAGAAACTCGCCCTCATTTATCACCTGGTTGGTTATTCAGTGGCGCAGTGCATATGGGAGAGGTGGGAGGAATGCCTCATTCTCTCCCCTTTATTACAGTTTTCCAAATAATGAGTTGTTGCTGATTGTCCATCAAAGATGACAAATTTGGTTTTGAGTATTGTTATGAACTCATGAATAGAAACACATTTGATGGGAGTCCCTTTGTACCAATTAAAGTGCTCATGCTGAACTGAGATTTGCTAAGCAGGACAAAGATCTGATTCTTCAATTAACTCTCTAGTGAGGTCTGACATAAATTACAGTTCCTCTTTCCCCTGTCTCTGCCTTGGCTCTCCACTCCAGGCGACCACTTTATCAAGTTCTTCGCTCCGTGGTGTGGTCACTGCAAAGCTCTGGCTCCAACCTGGGAGCAGCTGGCTCTGGGCCTTGAACATTCCGAAACTGTCAAGATTGGCAAGGTGAGTGAAAGCCCTTATTAAACTGGAAATGGACTGCTTTGGGCTGGATTAATTAGCAGAGTGGCCCATTATTCATCCTGTGTGCAAAGTCGCAAACTTGATTTATTAATTCCATTTAGTGTGCCACTTGATAATTCATTTCACCTTCACAGATGGCAGCCTGATTTTGAGTTTTGCTGACTTTTCCACAGCCTAGAGATAAATTACGGCCTCGGCTGCTTTGTTTGTTTTGAAGAGATGGCCAGATCTGAATTGGCAGCCCCAGAGCCTGTTCTGCAAAGATACAGGGTCGAGCCTTGTAGAACGCTCACTGGACGAACTTGGAGACCATCCACGTTCGACCTCACCCAAGAGTTCTCTCTAAAAGGACCCTGGCTCTGTGCTCACCCAGCCATGCAGAAGACCCTCCCTCAGTGTGCACTGGGCCTGGGATGCTTTCCAGGGTTTCCCACTTTATACAGAGAAGCCAAGAGTGATGTCTGACAACTTCTGTGTAACTGGATTTTCTGGAAATATCCAGTGTAGCTCCAGGGACATCACTTTTATTCTTGTCCACTTTCCAGCACCCACCAGACACCATGCATAGATTTCCTTTCTTAAAAATCTCGTTTTTCTACCTTGCCACGGGGCTGATTTGTATACAAAAGTAACGCTGCATGTCTAGGACTGGATGATGGTTAACAGGATGATCTACTTGGGATGGTGAGAGGGTCAAAAGCGTAAACCTGGGGATTGGGTAGACCTGGCTGGCTGACTTTGGGCAAAACCTCTCCACGCCTTGGTCTCCCCCTTTGCAAAACTGAGCTAAGATCTACTGTGTGGTGTCTGGGCAGGTGAAAGTACACTGCTTAGTGTGATGCTCAGCACGGGGCGGATGCTTAGTAAGTTGTAATCACTTTTGTTGTCAGTTAAATGGATTTTTCACTGTTGCCTCTTAAACACTTACGATAATATATACTAATTATACATGTTATGATTATCAGTTTATATTTATTGAACATTGCGGGGAAGTAATTATAAAATAATCTTGTCTACTGTCTTGCCCCATTCCTTGTATCCTTACTTAATTATTGTATGAAATTTTATGGGAGATTCTTTTAGGTTTATGTCCATAGAGGATCCTAGCAGACACAAGCCTAGGTGACCATGCTGAGCCCTTCATCCCTGGCACATGTGGCTGGGTTACACTGGACCCTAAAAAATGTCCTGTGCCGACCTTGGGCTGAGGTCTGCTGTACTTCAATTCTGCACCTTAGCTGCTCTCTGATGGGTGTTAGGTGTTGAAATAGTATTTTTACCCCCGTTTGCTGACATAGTGAAAAACAACTTAGTCCTGCCTATTTTCGTGCTGGTAGAAAATAAAAAAGAAAGCAGTGACTTAGAACAAGATGTTTCATGAAAATGTTGGGCAAGCAGAATCTTTTTGAGATTGAAATGAAATAAAAAGCTTGAAGAGCTGTGCTTGTTGGTAAATTCAGTTTATAGAATTAAGGATGGATTATAATCTTGACATCTTTTCAGTCTTACCTTTATTATATACCAACTACTCCTGTTTAAAATTCACTTCTTGCTCCCTCTTGATTTTAAAACCCTCTAAGCCCGAGCATGAGAGGAAATTCTAAGCTGGCATGTGAACTGGTCTGGGTCCCAGACACCAACAGCCAGGCTAACCCCTCCCACCAGCACCACCACCACCACCAAATGTCAAGCCAGGGCCCTGACTCCAGCTACCAGGTGCTGACTTTACTTGCTTGAGTTAAAGTGTTGCTTCCTAAAAATTGGCATGTTTAACTGAGCTATTAATACAATAAATCTTATCTCTAAAGTAAATCTTTCCCTTACTCCCTTTAGCTCAGGTATGCTTTAGCGTAGCTTTTAGGAACATTCTCTTCAAAAACTGCACCTTGCTGGCAGAGTTGCTACAGAATCTGGATTTTGAAAAGAATATTTGTAAAGTACAAAGCATCCAGTAGTCCCATTAGCAAGAAGGTCCATGAAGAAACTGACTGGGAAGTTGATCTGCCTTTATTCTCAGGTTGATTGTACACAGCACTATGAACTCTGCTCCGGAAACCAGGTTCGTGGCTATCCCACTCTTCTTTGGTTCCGAGATGGGAAAAAGGTACGTCTGCCCTTCTTGGTATTGAGAGTTCTTCATCTCTTAACCCCATCAGGCTGAGCTACTGAGTGGTTTAATGGGTACAGTGAATTGCCAGTCTTGATTGTTAGGGCACTGGTTTGGAGAAATACGTGTAATGGAACAAATGTCTTTCTCTTAATTGATAAGATTTGGGTTGTGGAGATAAATTCATTTGTTATACTACCTTGAAACATTTCAGTGGCCCAAGTTATCACTTAGAATAACCCAGATCTTACAGTCATAGGGTTGACTGTGCTCTGGTCATGAATATAAACCTTCAGGCCTTTGGACAGAGCTAAGGCTTGCACTTGGTCCGGTTCTGCCTCTCTCCCTCCTTCCCTGGCCGATGGTCAGCGGCTCAGAGTTCCCCATCAGCACAACAGCTCGCTGGCAGGCCTCCACCCCAGACTTCCATGATGTATAACCCCACGGAGGGAAGAGGGGCCTGTATAGTTCTCTCACCAAAGCCGAAGCATTCACTTATCCTGTCTACATTTCCATCTAAATACGAACATGCAGACTTAGCACCACAGCTAAGACATCTGGGAGATCTGACCTAGGCAAGCAGGGGTTGGAGGAAGGCTTAAGTGATTCAGAACACCTCAGTGGACTCACTCAGCAGTGTGCCCATGTCTCGGACAGGTGGATCAGTACAAGGGAAAGCGGGATTTGGAGTCACTGAGGGAGTACGTGGAGTTGCAGCTGCAGCGCACAGAGACCGGAGCCACGGAGACCGTCAAGCCCTCAGAGGCCCCGGTGCTGGCAGCCGAGCCCGAGGCTGACAAGGTGGGTGCCTGCTGGGGTCGGGATCCATGCAGGCCCATGGCCCCCGGCCCCCCACCTACCCACCCTCAGAGGGCCTTCTCAAATGCTTTGGACAAAATGACAGTTTGGGGACAGAGTCATTCTGATGGTTCGCTATAGCTGCGTTTTCAACACATATTTTTCATTGACTTTTGCATGCTTTCCGGGGTAAATGTAAACAAAAGCTTCCCTTTTAAAAACATGAAATGGATGTGAGACAAATCCCAAGACAATATTTGGTGTCAAAAATCTCTAGAGAATCCTTCCTTTCCTCTTCGTTTTAAAGGATGACTATGCTCGGCAGGTTTCTGCTGTGAAATCTTGGCTGCTGGCCCTGGGGCCCTGATTCTATTCCTGACCTTGTCCCGGGCATTTCCTTCCACCTCTGTTGTAAAGGCCCTAGAAGACCTGTAACCAAGAGGGCATCCACAGGGATCAGGCTAGTGACTGTAGATGTAACCTGCTTAGGCAGTCCTGACACACTGAGGGATTTCCTTCCTCCCCTCAGATAGTAGGAGGTTTTCGATTCGTTTATTCTGCTTTATCAAGCCCTTGTTATATCACAGGCACTATTACTAGGCCACCAGGAAATAAAAATAAGACCGGTTTCCTGCCTCTGAAGCATACAGGTCTCCGAGGCAAGCGGTGAGAAGACACACAAGCCCATGGCAGGGGGCTGGGGCAGAAATGTGTGCAGGGCTGGTTGCTAAAGAGAAGTGGAGGCAAATGGGCAAGAAGTGTCCCTAAGGAGCTGACTGATGGGATCTGTGCTGGACAGATAGGCTGGGCAGGGCTGTCGCTGAGGCACCGCACCAGCAGAGATCAGCCGGCGTTTCCGCAGGGCCAGAGCTGGGGCTGGAGGAACACAGTGGGAGACAGGTCGGGGTGTGGTGTAGGATCCCTGAGAGAGAGAGAGATGGGAGCTGGAGTTGAGAGGATGTGGGCAGCTGGCCAAGGATTACGAACTGTATCCCATATTCACAGGGAGCCCACGGAAGTTCTGTGCAGAGTGGAGTTGTAGGAAGATGACTGGCATGCACACGTGCTGGAGGTGGGAAGCTGCTCTATTAGGCCATTAAAGATGACGCGTCTCATGCTGCGGCTGTGACTGGGGGATGGTGAGGAGGAGAAAGCCAGCATAAGGAGTCCAGCCTGCTGTGCAGCGGGGAGGAGAGGGAGGGAGGGTCAGAGGCGAGTCTGCTTCCTGCATATCTGGTGGAGGACAGTACCTAGCACAGGGGCAGGGCCAGAGCTCGAGGAAAAGGGATGAGCTTGGTTTTCAAGGTGTTGATCTTCACAGCTGTCAGCTGCGTAGGTGGCAGTGTTCAGTGGCAGTTCCATCCATGAGCCTGGGGCTACAGCAGGAGGCAGTGTTCAGTGGCAGTTCCATCCATGAGCCTGGGGCTACAGCAGGAGGCTGCACTGGACGAGAGTGCCCGTGTCATCCTCTTCAGGTGGAAGCCACGCCTGAAGGCCAGGAGATGGGATTTGAAAAAAACAGTGGAGCCACCAACCCCCTTCTCACTGGGTGGGGCCATACAGGGCCTCCTCACCCCCACAGCCCCATCCCTAGTTGGACTCTTGTAGGTCAGGGATGGCCTGAGTGTTGTTTAAAAGTTGATGTTTTGGTTGAAGAAGTAAGCAGCTGGTTTTGTAGTTGTTAGGACCACATATGTTAGAGGAGTATATGTGTCATGGTGGTTACAAAGGTCATCCCAAATTGAGTATAATTATATACCATGGATGTTTTCATCACAGCACCATTTCTATTTATAATACAGTTTTCCACCATGAAGTGGGTCTTTTCAGTGCGTGCGGCGTCATGTTTCTGGACATAAAGATGGTAGTGTTCCACAATGGCCCCGCTTGGCCTCCGTCACTGACATATGTTACTCGATGCCAGACTCAAATGGAGCAGCCCTGGTACACTCAGCCACATGATAAATCATCCCATTCCTGCTCTCCAGAGAGAATCGCAGCTCCATTTTTGGAGAAACACATAGACGTCATTCTGTAAAGAACTGTCAAGGAAGAATGGCTTTAAAGCAGACTACCATGTAGCACCTTTCCCTTAAATTCTCCAGCCAGAGCTTCCATCAACATTTTTCACATTGACTTAGAACAGGCTGCTTTCCATTTGTATGTTCAATATAAAACACATATCATTGCCTGTGCTATTGTAACTCGGTTCTTTCTGTTGCGTAGAGAAGATGTCAAAAAGGGTGCTAGGAGAACAGGGTGGCCAGTGAGAAAAGCAGCTGAGGGTCAGACTTCAGTGGGTATCCTAGAGACTCCAAGCCTAGAGGTGCAGACTCAAGCGTCGGACACCCAGGGCTGCCTAGTCCACACCACAGAGCCCTGGAGCGTTGTCAGAACAGTGGCCTGGGAGTTTTCAACCTGCCTCATCCCCAAAAGACAGCCCCTGCCCCCACCACCCCCGTACAGTGTCCAGCCACCTCCTCACCGCATCTCCCAGCCTTGGGACCCAGGGACTTGTATTGATCTCTCTGCCCTTCAGAGGCTGCCAGCCTCCCTTTGTATATAGCCTATGAAATGCAGATTGTGTAGGTATTTCTTTGTGACTTTGGAGCCTGCATAACGGCATTTTCAAAAAAATTACTGATTCATGTATCTGCAATCCCAAAGCATGGCCCTGCTCAACTTTAAGGGATGTACTTGAACTGTGGCTTTTCCCTCCCTTGAAGGGCACTGTGTTGGCACTCACTGAAAATAACTTCGATGACACCATTGCAGAAGGAATAACCTTCATCAAGTTTTATGCTCCATGGTAAGTGGCTGTTTAATTAGAAACTACTTTATCCATGTGTACTAAGTCACATCATGTTTTCCAGCTCATCTGCCACCCCTCCAGACTCAATGGTGGGCACGTGTTGCATTTACATGTAGGTCATGTTGTAGGAAATAAGGAACTGTTATTATGCTCCTATATTCAAATATGTTAAACTTCAGTGGCTTTAATTATATATGGAGAATGAGGCTAATGTAAAGTTCTATCAACTTTGGAGAAAACATAAAAATTGAGGCAAATTATGATGGCCATACTCAGTTTTGTGGTATCTGCACTTTTCCAAATAAATGGACTTTTTTTTCTTTTTTTTTTTTTGGCGAAACAATGAGTGTCATGATGTAGTTTTTGCTCCTCGGTTCTTTTAAGTAGTCAGATTTCTTTTGTAGAGAAATCCAGTAGAGTCTGTTAGAGCCATGCAGTATGCTACGTAGTTTCCTGAACCTGCATGCCACATGGTCTCGGAGACCAGAGCAGAAGTGGATTGCAGATACTGTGAGATCCAGACAACCTTGGTTCTAAGACTTACCGTGAATGTCCTTTAACTCCTTTGAACCCCAGTTCCCTCAGCTGAAAAATGGGAGTAACTTTTTGTCTTCACAAATAAAACAATCCATTTGGAAAAGCAGAGTGTTTAGGACAACATTAAATTCTTTATCTAAACATGATAAAGGCGCCACTTTTCTTTTTGTTAACGCTCCACATATTCCTGGGAAACTAACCATAGGGGTAAAAAGTTAATAAGCACAGCACTCAAACGAACCGTAGTGATGCCTTTCAAATCATTTTCAACTTTTAAAAACCTAAAGCTCCATAGATCAAGTATCAAGAAAGAGGATCCCCTTTGGCTGAAGGGGAGCCATCCATACGGCAGGAGGGGGTCAGAAGAGACAAGGGAACAGAGTCAGGTAGAAGGGAGGGTTTGAACCAAACTTAGTCATGGCCTTGATGCTCACCCCAGATGGCTGAAGTACCAAGGAGGCCTTAACATGTTTCTGAAATTCTGAGACCCCAAGTGATCAAATCTAAAATGTCTTTGGCATTCAAGTGACTTTTTTAGAAATTGTGTGGCATCTGCTGTCTTCCCTGTTCCTGGTGCTTTCATAAACCAGTTAGTGCAGTTGACCATGGCATGGGAATGGTCTCAGAATCTCAACTTGCTTTCAGACTGGCTTGCTTCTGTCACGTTGTCTGAAAGTCTACCTTGGATCAACTTTTGGGTTCTTCGTTTGGGATGGGAGGAGGAGGAAGAGTGAATGTGCGCCCAGCGGGAGAATTTGGTATTTTACAAATTTCTAGGCAATTGTTGTCTGTCCCATACAGAAGAAACAGGGCTTGTCTTGGCAGCAAAGTGTAGGTGAATGATCTCGACCCAGGATTTCAACAAGCTGTCCTTTTTCTCTTCCTAGGTGTGGTCATTGTAAGAATCTGGCTCCTACTTGGGAGGAACTCTCTAGAAAGGAATTCCCTGGCCTGGCGGGGGTCAAGATCGCTGAAGTAGACTGCACTGCTGAACGGAGCATTTGCAGCAAGTACTCGGTGGGTGCTCGGATGGATGCTTATGGGAGCAGATCCCGAGGGAACTGTGCCTCAACCACGATCACTCACTCTGCCCTCATCTTCTCAACAATGTGGCTTTTATGTCCCTTTGAGTTGTTTTGAGAAGCAAAAGAGATCCTCTCTCAAAGGAAAGGCATTCTTCTCCGCCCGCTTTTTAGTTAGTATCCATGTTTCAGTGCAGGCTTTCAGGCCTTGCTGTCTGAGTATAAGGCCATGAAGTAACAGACCCCACACCATAGACTGGGGGTCTTCCCACACCACTACTCTTGATGATTGACCAGTGGTCTGTAGCCTTCGCCATAAATACCCGAGCCGCTCATTTTTCACACATAAGCCAGCATTCCAAAATGCAGGGGCTGAATCTCACAATCATTTCCACATACCCTCCTTTCTGAAAGGGCCATGCCAGCAAGTCGGTCCTGGGGTTAACTACTGCCTTCATTCCAAGCTGTTAGCACAATCTGATGGCCTGGAAGATTTGTCATTTTTATTTCTCCTTTTGTGTTATTCAGACACTCTTGGAGCCTTTTAGATGGAGAATAGACGTAACCCAGACATAGTTTCCTTATCATTAAAAGATACCAGTTGTTTCTTGTGCCCTAAAATTCTTAGAAACGAGTGGCAACTGAAAAATGTATCCTCAAGAGGATCTTGCTCTCATGGTCTGGTCTGCAGACCACCAGGGCATCGCAAGGGAGGTCGTTGGAAATGCAGACTCCCAGGCCTGCTGAATCCAAATCTGCATCTTCACCAGATCCGCAGGTGATTGTGGGCACAGTAAAGACTGAAAGGGTCTACTTTAGGGTAAAATCGTTCCTTTGATGCTGATCTTTAATGATGTCATTTTGAATTCGGAAGTGCCCCACGGCTTTGCTTTCTAAAGTCTGCTCCTCTTTTAATGGAATATATACCTTTAAAAATTAGCCACAGAATTTTCCAGCCACAACAGTAGGACTGTATCTGGTTTTATTTAGGAAGCAATTTGTATGTGATCTGGACCGCTGGTTTGCAAACTTTTTTCTTTTTTGGTTTAAGGTACGAGGCTACCCCACATTGTTGCTTTTCCGAGGAGGGAAGAAAGTCAGCGAGCACAGTGGAGGCAGAGACCTTGACTCGTTACACCGCTTTGTCCTGGGCCAAGCGAAAGACGAACTCTAGAAACGCAGTTGGAAGTCACCTCTCCTGCCCGGCTCCTGCACCCCGCATTTAGGAGTTCAGTCTCACAGAGGCCACTGGGTTCCCGGTGGTGGCTGTTCAGAAAGCAGAACATACTAAGCGTGTGGTATCTTCTTTGTGTGTGTGTGTTCCAAGCCAACACACTCTACAGATTCTTTATTAAGTTTCTCCAAGTAAATGTGTAACTCATGGTCACTGTGTAAACTAAATATTTTCAGTGGCGATATATCCCCTTTGACCTTCTCTTGATGAAATTTAAATGGTTTCCTTTGAGACTGAAATAGAGTTGAGGGAAATCAAATTGCTGGACTATTTTTGGCTCCTGAGTTGAGTGATTTTGGTGAAAGAAAGCACATCCAAAGCATAGTTTAACTGCCCACGAATTCTGGAAAGGTGGCCTTGTGGCAGTATTGCTGTTCCTCTGATCTTAAGGTCACAGTTGACTCAGTACTGTGGTTGGTCTGTAGCATGGAGCAGATTTAAATGCAAAACCCCACACCTCTGGAAGATACCTTCATGGCCACTGCTGGAGCTTCTGTTTCTGTGAATACTTCTCTCAATGTGAGAGGTTAGCCATAATGAAAGCAGCATTACTTCTGACTGTGCCTGAGTAAGAGAATGCTGATGCCATAACTTTACGTGTCCATACTTGTCAAATCAGTTACTGTTCAGGGATCCTTCTGTTTCTCATGGGGTGAAACGTTTCTTTAGTTCATCATGTTAACACGAAGCCAGAGTCCACATGAACTGTAAGATTGTATGTCTTCCTTAGAAAGGGTAGGCATGGAAAATTCCACAAGGAGTTAGTTGTATTTGTCACCTGGGGCGACAAGACCAGACGGGCTTTCCCAGGCCTGGGTGTCCAGGGAGGCTCTGCAGCCCTGTTGAAGTGTCCTAACTAGCGTTTCGGATTCTGTTCCTCAGTAGTCCTTTTAGAGGCTTGCTATACTTGGTCTGCTTCAAGGAGGTCGACCTTCTCATGTATGAAGAATGGGATGCATTTGAGCTCAAGACCAAAGACAGATGTCAGCGGGACTGCTCTGGCCCTGTTGTGCACGGCTGTGGCAGCTGTTGAGGCCAGTGTCCTCTAACTCATGCTACCCTTATGATTAAATGCTTTTACTGTCTCCTTCAGGAATAAGCACTTACAAGACTAAGCTCTAAGAGAGGTGTTTGTCCTTTTACCATCGAGCTACTTCCCATAATAACCACTTTGCGTCCAACACCCTTCACCCACCTCCCACACGCAAGGGGATGTGGATACTTGGCCCAAAGTAACTGGTGGTAGGAATCTTAGAAACAAGACCACGTATACTGTCTGAGGCAGAAGATAACAGCAGCATCTCAACCAACCTCTGCCTTAAAGGAAATCTTTATTAATCATGTGTGGTTCACAGATAATTCTTTTTTTAAAAAACCCAACCTCCTAGAGAAGCACAACTGTCAAGAGTGGCTTCAGCTTTGCATCACGAGTCCTGTATTCCAAGAAAATCAAAGTGGTACAATTTGTTTGTTTACACTATGATACTTTCTAAATAAACTCTTTTTTAAAAAAAGTCTGGTCTTTCCTTCAATGTTACAGCAAAACATATAAAATAGACAATAAATTATAGTTTATATTTACAAAAAAAGCTGTAAGTGCAAACGGTTGTAGATTATAAATGTATTATTTAATCAGTTTAGTATGAAATTGCCTTCCCAGTACATGATTGTGAAAAAGACATTTAGAAAATATTCTAAAATTTGATCTGAGCCTCACTTTCTACAAAGGAAATCATGATTTCAGTTCATAAACAGCACTCTTATCCCCCTATCGCTATTTTAAGCTGGGCACCCTCATTTTATTTTCTTTGTCGGTTCTAACCTGTGGCATGGTATGCTGTATAGTAAACAGGCAGAGAACCGCTTTACTGAAATAGATATTAGAGCCGGCAGTCCAGAAGTTAATGTGCTGGTCAAAGAACCGTTCTGATAAAGAAGACGTGCAGCATTGCCTTCACGTGTTACACACCCCTTGCAGCCTCACCTCGGAGTGTGATCAGTCTACTTTTGGTACTAGCAAGGAGTATAGCAAATGGAGGATTGCGGTGTAGAAATGGTATGTTTTGGCAGAAATAAGTATATATTCACACCAACAAAACTCCAGCATGAACATATAACAGCAATGACTGAGACAAAGGCGCCCCATGGAGCCCTGGCTGTGGCCTGGGCTGTGGGCCATGTATGAAATGGAACTTCCTGGGAATGAAATCTGAACAGAGGCGTTCCCCCAACTTCCCCAATTTCTGTTCTCTGTAAAATCTACCTTTGATAGACAGTACTGAACCAGCTGATACTTTAACCAAGAATACATTTAACTCCTTTGAGATTATTTTCCCTATTTACTAACACCCCAAATAGCTTGATCTACAGCTAAAACTAATTTTGGTGGGTTTTGGGGGGAGGAGGGGAGGAAGAGCTTCACGGTTGTTTCTGCGGTTACCAGACTTTACAGACATCCAAACTCAGCTTGCTACAGACCAACAACTACTCACGTCATTTACCAAGTGAGCAAATTATTAATGAGGTCCTTTAAAATCTTCTTGGGTAATAAGGCACTGGCATGAGAGAGTTTCCAAGTCTCCTCGTCCCACCTCCAGCTGTGCTGCTGTGTTTTTAAGGCAGATGTAATCTAGGAATCCAAGGCAGACTGTGTGTCCCCAGCATCTGGTTTCGAGTTAGTGGCATCCACAAGCTCTTACAACCATATTCCTGTATTTTTTCAGAATGACATTGGAGTTGTCATCAAAGTAAAGAACCGAGATGGCATTTAGTTTAGTTGGTGCACAGCACGGTTTGGGGACATACTCAGGGTTCATCAGGTGAACCTGTTCCAAAACAGAAGGGGAGAAAGGTACCTTAGAAATGACACCTGGTCTCAGCTTACTCCCACTTAGAAAACAGTCTCCGAAAGCTCACCAAGGTCTGCACGATCGCGTGGTTGGTTGCATTCATGTGTGCGTTGAGTGGGAAGGAGCATTCCCCATCACAGTAATTGGCAGCGTAGCCCTTGGGTGCAATGATCCAGTCCTTGATTTCATGCAAAGGAAGCAAGAAACGATTAGCATGCACTTCTCACACTATTTGTGCTTTTCAGGAATGCTGAAAAATACCTTTTCACATTGGACAGGCAAGGAGACAGATGCAGGAAGGCTTAGGAATTTGATTGGCAATGCTGGGAAGTGAACCTGGTCGATCTGACCCCAGAGCCCTCGCTCCTTGCAGAGGCCCACAGGGCCTCAGCTGCTACCTGGAAGCGTGTAGGTTGCCAGCAATATGTGCTTGGACCCAGGACAGCCCCTCCAGGAGCCCACGGTGCTCCTGTGGAAGTAGTGCCACTTGCATATGGAAGCTATCTTTTATTGCTCACCACCTATGATGAAAGTTGCTGCCTTCCTTACAAACTAGTGGTGGCTCTCAGGTATGGGGCAAACGTGTGCGCTTCTGCATCGTTTGGGTGAGCCAGTTTTGTAGCCATTGGAGAAGTTAACCATCAGTTAATTTTTTTTCCAACCCTGTCTCAATTAAAATTCGTTTAAATGCCCAAATAAATATATGTCCTATGGGCTTTGAAAGGATGAGGTAAGAGTATTGGGAAATGTGGCTACTGATTTTTGAGGGATCACAGAGCTCAGGCACCCTAGGAAGGTGTTGGAGCGCTTGGTCCCCACAGGCTCAGCTTCCTCTGCCTCACTCCAGGAGCCTGAGCGTTTGGGAGGGCTCCTCAGGACTTCCATGGAAGGAAGCAGCTCGGCCTTCAAGCTCTGGGTGTTTGGTGATGGCTGCCACCATTCAGATGAGAGTAAACTGCTGAGAAAGGACCTTTGTCCTCCATGTCTGGAGAACTCACCTGCCATCCCAGGTCTTGGAAACTCACATACAGCTCATGCTTCCTGCAAGCTGTTTTCAATTCATTGCTGTTGTAATCTGTTGGAAGAGATCAAAAGACACACTCACCAACTCATTAATTCCTTCAAAGAGAGTCTGCCACATGCCAGGCGCCGTACTGGGCTCAGGACAGCCTCCTAGACACAAGTGTGGCCACCCAACAGCTACATCAGGTTCCCGACTGTTGGCTTGAATGTCTTATGGAGTCTGTTTTGTCTACCCTGGGGTCAGTACTGGGCACAGGGTGACTTGGACACCTTTAAGAAACAGAGGTATGTTGTGAGCCCTGCTGCATGCAAGGCCTATGGAGAACTGGGCCAACTTGCCCGGTACACCCCGGAGGCGCCTGACTGGAAAGGCATCACATTCACATGATCAGACAATCGTACTAGGCAGGATCTGCTGCCGTCCAAACAGGGACCATTTTGAAGCCGCACAGGAGTTTTAAAGACAGCTGCCAGGCCAGGAGAGTATCCTGAAGGAAGAGTAATGATGGAGTGGGGCCTAACCAGAAGAGGGAGAGGGAGACACCGTGCAGGGGCAATGCTCTCTCTGGCTGTACTCCCACCTCACTGCCAGGGTTGAGCCCTTGTGTGCTAATGCAATAATACTAAGCCAGTGGTTCCTCATGAGACTGCTGAAGTGCACATGCCCACCCTGTGCAGCACAGGAACCGCTAGCCTGGCTTAACTCATTCACCAGCAAGAGCACTGGGAGGGCCCCGATTCACTGAGACCCACTGGAGTGATTCTTATGTGACATGCCTTCTGCCTGGCACCACGGCAAATAGAAGGTAAGTCAGACATGGCTTCCCTTCTCCAAGAACTTAGTGAACAAAGGGGTGGTGCGAAACAGACACCAAATAACTCCAATACAAACCAGAACATGGATGCTACGGGCAAAGGCCATAGCAAATATCACATAGGCAAGGGCCATAGGCGAATGTCCCTTCAGAGAAGGGACAGTTCAGAGTGGGAGTGAGAGGAAGAGAGAGGAGTTCTGCTGGAATGGATTTAAGGATGTGTCAAGCACGGTCCGATGAGATAAAGCTGGAGAAATTAATGGCCTAGGCTGCCAACCACGATGCTTCGGACTTCCCACTAGCAGCTCAAAGTGAGCCTTTGCAGGCTTTTGAGCTGGAGAGCAACATTTCGAGCTGTGATTCTAAAGGATCAATCAATCTGGAGTTGTGTTTGAGAGTTCTAGAGAGGATGGAAGGATAAAAGGCAAGGAGAAGGCTTTAGAGAAAGGTCATCTAATGTGAGATGTCAGTGGGTATAAGAGCCTAGGTCATTTGCAGGCTACCCCTTCCCTTTTCAACTACATAAGCCAATAAGTCACCTAATTGTTGAAAGCCTGTTTGAACTTGATTTTCTAACTTCTAACTCCCAGTCTTCCTGGCTCTGAAGCAGGAGAGAACATGCAAATTTTTTTTTTTTTTTTTTTGAAACAGTCTTGCTCTGTCACCTAGACTGAAGTGCAAGGGCACGATCTCGGCTCACTGCAACCTCTGCCTCTCGGGCTCAAGCAGTTCTCCTACCTCAGTCTCCTGAGTAGCTGGGACTACAGGTGTGAACCACCATGCCCAGCTAATTTTTTGTATTTTTAGTAGAGATGGGGTTTCAACACCTTGGCCAGGCTGGTCTCGAACTACTGACCTTAAGTGATCGGCTCATCTCAGCCTCCCAAAGTGCTGAGATTACAGGTGTGAGCCACCGTGCCCCACCAGATTTCATGATTTTTTAAGGAAAAGGGACAAACAGTAACTCAGGCCAGTGGCCTATACTGGGAGAAGAGACGGGCAACATTTTTAGGTGGTTTATAATTCTAAATTGATTCATCCTCTCCACCTGCCTATGTTACCCAACAGAACCACCCTGCCTGTAACTTCAAGGATCCCAGAGAAGCCCTGGAGGGAAATTTTCACCATGCAGGACAAGGACTCTCAGTAAAACACAATCAACCACTTATCACCATGAGACAGAAACTTCCTACTGGAAAGAACCCCTGAACAAAAATGAATCAACCACACAAAGTCTTGCAAGAGTATGGCTGGAATGCAAGGGAGGACCCAGAGGACCCCGGAGACTGTGGATAAGCGTTGTCTGAACTAAGCTCTAAAGGAAGAATACCAAAACAATAACAAAACTAAAAACAAACAAAAACTAGAGAAGAAAAGGAAGAATACCTAAAATAATGGAAGGAAGAAAAGGAGGACTAGAAGCCTAAAGCAAAATTATAAGGAAAAAACATGAAAAAAGAACAGGTAGATGTAAAAAGAGTCAAATAGAACTTTAAAAAACCATAATCATTGAAAATAACAATGAAATCAGATTAGATATAACTGAAAATCAGATTAAACAGGTTAAACATTAGTTGTCTAATTAACAGATTAAACAGATTACTTAGATTAGTTATACATTAAACAGATGAGCATCAAATTACACACAACTAAAGACAGAATTAAAGAATCCCACAGTATATTTGAAGAAATCTCTTCAAATCTCTTCAAATATATCACAGAGTCAAATGGCCAAAACATATGACTCTCTCTCTGTAAAGAGACATGGAAGAGAGAATGAAAAGTCCAATATATTTCTAATAGGAATTTCTGAAGACAGTAATTGGGGAATAGTAGTATTTGAAGACATAATGACTGGGAATTTTCTAGAACTAAAGAAAGGCAAACATCTTTAAGTTGAAAAGGCCCTGTGAGTTCCAAGTAGATCAGATACATTCTTACCTAGCCACATTTAGTGAAACTATATCAAACACATAAAATCTTAAAAGCAACCCAGAGATAAAAATTATTTACAAATAAACACAAATTGGATAGCAAACTTAACAAAAATGCACATTAAAAAATTAAATAATATGAAAATGATGCCATCAATCAAGAATTCCATACCCAGCTGTAGTGGATATTTACTGCTTTTGCTACCCAGCTTTCAGGAACACTTCCCACATGAGGGAATACCTAGATAGGAGGGATTCAGAGCCCCATTTCCCATGACAGATATCTCCCCTCTTTGTCCCCTAGCATCTGAAGTATGGACTCATGACTTCATTAAAGCCAATCAAATGTCTCCACCCTGCAGTATTTAACCTGAGGGAGTGACTCAAAGGTGAAATCAAGAATGGGTAGAATGGCAGCCAGTATCTAGGGTGATGACCCCATTGGTGGGATCCAAAGCACATGGTCCCATGACTAGATCTGAGCCTTGATTTCCTGAATTTAAGTCTCCAGCCTTTTTGTTGATTGGGTAAGTTCCCTGGTATCCTTGAGTTATTTTTCTCTTTCATTAGAGTCTGCTTCTACTGCGTGCAATCTAGAGCACTGTGATAGTTAATTTTGTATCAACTTGACTGGACTATGGAAAGACCACGTAGCTGATAAAACATCTTTTTCTGCAACAGGGTTTTGCTAGGTCACCCAAGCTGGAGCACAGTGGCACCATCACGGCTCACTGCAGACTTGACCTCCTGGGCTCAAGTGATCCTCCCACTCAGCCTCCCAAGCAGCTGGGACTACAGGAATGGGCCACCATAACAAGCTAATTTGTCACGTAGAGATGGGGACTCACTATGTTGCCAAGGCTGGTCTCGAACTCCTGGCCTCAAGCAAGCCTCCTGTCTTGGCCTCCCAAAGTGCTGAGATTACAGGTGTAAGCTACTGAGCCTGGCAACTGGTAAGACATTATTTTTGGGTGTGTCTGTGAAGGTACTTTTGGAAGAAATAAGTATTTGAGTCAGTAGACTGAGTAAAGTAGACCTGCCCTCACCAACACGGGCAGGTATCATCTCCTCTGTTGAGGGCCCAGAGAGAACAAAAAGACAGAGGAAGGGCAAATTCTCTTTTACTGAGCTGGGTCATTGTCTTCTCTTGCCCTGGGACATCAGAGCTCCCAGTTTCCAGGGGTTTGGACTTCAGGACTTACACCAGCAGCCCTCCCCAGTACTCAGGGCTTTGACTTCCAGCTAGGACTTATACCATTGGCTTGCCTGGTTCTCAAGCCTTTGGACTCAGATTGAATTACACCACCCGCTTTCCTCGTTCTCCAGCTTGCAGACAACAGCTCATGTGACTTCTTGGCCTCCATAATTGCCTGAGTCAATTCCCATAATAAATATCCTCATATATATATATATATATCCTGTTGATTGTTTCTCTGGAAAATTCTGACTAGTAAAAACCCCGACTAGCTAAGTTATTACTCAATAGGGCATAGAGAGTGCAGAGTGACAGTGTGCTATCTCACATAGTGTTGACAAGCTTGTCTGGATTTTTTTTTGTTTTTGTGGGTTTAAAAAAATTTTTTGAGACAGGGTATCACTCTGTTGCCCAGGCTGGAGTGCAGTGGTGTGATCATGGCTCACAGCAGCCTCCACCTCCCAGGCTCAAGTGATGCTCCCACCTCAGCCTTCCAAGTAGCTGGGTGTACATCACACACCCGGCCAATTCTTTAAATATTTTGTATAGATGGTGTTTCTCTACATTGCCTAGGCTGGTCCTGAACTCCTGGGCTCAAGTGATCTTCCTGCTTTAGCCTCCCAAAGAGCTGGGATTAGAGGTGTGAGTCACCTCACCTGGCCTTGTCTTTCTGTTAAGGTATCTTCTAAGCAAAGGAGGAGCCTCGGAGTGAGGCACGAGGCCATCTGGGGTGAGAGAATTTCCTAGAGTGTGAATGACAATGTGGAGGCCCTGAGGAAGCAGCCTGCTTCACATATTCCAGGAACAACCATGTGGTGGCTGCGACGTGTTTATTAGCAACCCACATCCTCTATCAACCTCCTGAGCACACAGCCAGACGACATTTCCCACTGCAGTTAGGTGTGGCTATGTGCCTGGATTCTGCCCATGAATGTGGGGAAGAACGGATGTGTGGTACTGCCAGGCCTGGCCCTCCTAACTACCCGCCCCCTCCTCCATCAGTCTTCCATTCACTCTTTCCTTTCCTGCCAGATGGGTGCAGCGGGGGTTCTCCTGAAGACCCCAAGGTCCTAACATCCTGCACTCTTAAAGGTGTCCTGGGTTAGATGATAAACTGCATGATCACACTACTTACAGTCTGAGTCTAAAATTTTCCCCATCCAACCTCATTCTGCTTGTGAAGTAAGCTTCCTCCAAAACACCCTCTCTGTGCTAGGGACCAAAATCTCCATGAAGCCCATCTTGGCACCATGTGGTCATGTAAAAAGCAAAGATTTCTACAAACAACTTTCTTTCCAAGGTCAAGCAGACATGGGCAGTGTGAAAATAATAAATATAGCTGGTCTTTGTCCCTAGTTCCTGGCACCAAGCTTTGACAACCCTTGGACTTTCCTGAGTGTCTTTGTTATGCTCCTGAGGCCCTAGATTGTACACGGTGAGCCCCACACACTCTCTAGGGCCTCATTAGCTTCAGGATGGGGGCTAGTTACCAAAAAAACCAAGCATAGGATTAGGGGGTTGGAACTTTAGCTTAGCCTGGCCTCTGGGGGGCTGGAGATGGAGTTCAATCATGTGGCCAATGATTCAGTTGTGCAGAGCAACTAAACCTCACATAAAAACTCTAGACAGTGAGGCTCAGTGGAGCTTCTAGGTTGGTGAACATACTGATGTTTCAAGAGGACAGTGTACCCAAAAGGGTGTGGAAACTCCAGCTACCCATGCCTATCCCCTTGACCTTGCCTAAGAGTCTCTTCATTTGGCTGGTCCTGAGTCATACCCCTTATAATAAAACTATGATTGTAAGTATAGTACTTTCTTGAGTTCTGTGAATTGTTCCAGCAAATTATCAAATGTGAAGGGCAGTCATGTGAACTCCCAAATTTGTAGGCAAGACAGACAGAAGCATGGCTGCCCTGTGGACCTCACTTGTGCCTGGTGTCTGAAATGAAAGGAGTCTCCTTGGGGACCTAGCCCTTTAACTTGGGTCTGTGGTTAAACTAACTCCAGATGGCTCTCATCAGAAGTGAACTGAGGCCAGATGTGGTGGCTCATTCCTGTAATCCCAGCACTATTGGAGGCTAAGGCAGGAAGATCGTTTGAACCCAGGAGTTTGAGATCAGCCTGGGCAATATAGACCCTCTCTCTACAAAATATAAAATTAGCTGGGCATGGTGGTGTGTGCCTGTGGTCCTGGCTATTTGGGAGGCTAAGATGGGAGGACTGTTTGAGCCCTGGAGGTTGAAGCTGCAATGAGCCCTGATTATGCCATCATACTCCAGCCTGGGTGAGAGACCAAGACCCTGTCTCAAAAAAAAAAAAAAAAAAAAAAAAAAAAAAAAAATTGGATTGAATTGTAGGACACTTAATCGGTGTTGAAGAATTGCTGGCAGAACAAAGGCAGAGACCACCACTTTATGTCTGGACTTCCAGTTTCTTTTTCTGCTGGATGGAACCAAGATGATACAGTCAAAGGGCTTTGCTTCTAACTTCACCAGCAGTTCTGGGTTTCTGTGAACCTGCTGTTGATCTGACTCTCTTCAACGCTCAACAAAGAGAACCTTCTCTGTAAGAATAGCTATTTCTTTTAGAGCCAGACACTGGCATTTTTGTTGTTAAGTAAGGATCAGGGCCAGAGAGAGGAAAGGGAGGAATTCAACTCTCCTGTTTTTCTTCCTACAGATACTCTCGGGCCATGCTTAAATTTCCTCATAATTCCATGGTAAGTGCTGGCAAAGAACGTATAAATATTTGTGAAGGTTGATGCTCCTCGGAAGACTTGTGTCTGCAACTCAGGGTCGGTACCCTGGGTTCTGCATGGAATGACACTGACACACTTTTTTTTTTCTTTTAACAGATTGACAGATTACAGAAAAAACTTCCCCCTCACTCCCACTGCCCTTGGTATTGGTTTTGATGAATGGGCTGAAGAGGGGAAATGTATGTGGTGACAATTCAACAGGAACACGGTCACTCCAGTGGGACAAAGGGAGGTAACACAGCTTTGCCCCAATGGGTTCACCAGTCAAGGGCAGGGCAGAGAAAGCAAGTGAGAGAGCTAGAGAGAGGCAACAAACCAAAAATCAGAGAAGCAGACCCAAGACAGAGGAGCCTCCCCCGCTGCTGGGACAGGAGCTCTCAGTGTGTGACTTGTGGGTGGCCTATGCCAAATACTGGGGATCATCAGGGAGCTTCTCTAAAGTGCAGAGGTCTCAGCCCAATCCCAGACCCATGAGTCAAAGTCACTGAGATCAGGCCTCTGGCTGTCCACGTGCACCTGTGACACCAGAACTGGAACTGCTGCCCTCTAGACAACAGGCTCACACACAGGTAGTGCCATTGCCCTGTTGAGACACAAAGTCTGTCTTGGGACACCAAGGCTCTCCAGCAGCCCCAGACACAGCTGCAATCAAGGCCCAGTATTGGTTCTGAGAGACATTTGCAAGGGATCTGGCTTTTTCAAAGTTGAATGCACAATGAAATCCGGTCCCCCTCGAGGGCAGGCGCTCCAGCTGCCCAAGGCGATCTTCCATCCTCAAGACAAGGCCCCAGGTGCTTATCCAGGGCAACTTGGACAAGCAGGACCCAGCCATAGGTGGGTTTGGGCAAAAAACTGTTGAGTGATCAGGTGACACAGATGACAAAATCCAACAATCATAAAAGCCCCCCAGGATGAATTCCTTCCATAAGCAGAAGGGAACTCCCAGGCCTGCTCTTACACAGGGAGAAACATTCCCCTTGCCAAAGACTTTTGAGCTTTGAATATATCAGATGTTAATTGCCTTTAGCAGCACAGGTTTCTGTCCCTTTTAATAAACTGCTTCCATAAGGAAACCTTCAGGTACACTTAGTATTAAAAAGCCCAAATCCTTCCTCTCTTCTCCAAATGAACATTACAGATATTTGAACACGGGTTTTAAGTGGAAGTTTTTTTTTTCTAGCACCAGAGTTGATTTTTAATTTGTCCTAAAGCCACTGAAGCAAAAACCATGATAAAACATTCTGCTTTCCTTTATAACCCCTCAACACACACACACACACAAAAACTATTTGTAGGAAAAAAATGGCTTTGGACATGAGATTTAAATGGGTTTCATCTCACAGTGTGGGACAGGTAAGTGGGGCCCATCATACAGGAAGCTTCTAAAACTCCCTTCGGGGATGGAGATGAACTCTAAAGATCCAAGACAGGCCGGGTGTGGTGGCTCATGCCTGTAATCCCAGCACTTTGGGAGGCCGAGGCAGGTGGATCATTTGAGGTCAGGAGTTTGAGACCAGCCTGACCAACATGATGAAACCCTGTTTCTACTAAAAATACAAAAAATTAGATGGTCATGGTGGCACGTGCCTGTAGTCCCAGCTACTCGGGAGGCTGAGGCAGGAGAATCGCTTGAACCTGGGAGGCAGAGGTTGCACTGAGCTGAGATCGTGCCACTGCACTCCAGCCTGGCAACAGAGCGAGACTTTTTTTTTTTTTTTTTTTTTAAATGATCCAAGACAGACATGCCTGTTTCCCCTAAGGAAAGTTCTTCAGCAAGAATCTCCATGATCTGTAGTGGAAAAGAAGGTGGCAGAGACAGGCACCATCCCCCTCAGAAGGAGAACAGAGTTGGGCAGAGAGGTCCCAGCTGTGGTGCCCAAAGCATGTCCTTTATGAAGCCTTCATTTTTCCAATACTTTGCCAAGGGAGGCTTGCGTGTCATTCAGGCCTTCTGCACAATGAAATCAGTGGTAGAGAAATAGGCGTTAAGTGTCCCATCCATTCCCAATGGCGGGACCGTGTGGAAGTACCTGCCGTTTTCTACCATAAGAGACCGGGGTGTTCCAATCCAGAATGCATCTTGGAATAAAGCATCCGGTCCGGCCATGGCTCTGACATCCCTCTCCCAAGCCCCAGTGCGTCTTTCATTATCTGTCATTCCTCCAGGTTACCTGGGGGCCAGTACACCTGGGAGGGGCTGGGGGCCAACTTGAAAGGAGCCATACGGAAGTGCATTTTTCTGGAGTCCAGCGGATGGATGGGAGGGAGGACACAGTGATGGAGTCTCCTTGTCCTTGAGACACAACTGAGCTTTCACATCTGAGAGTCCTGTTCTGAGGGGGCTGGTGGAGGGGCATAGCTCCCTTCCTGGGGGCCATCAGGGGTAAATGCTGCAGCTCCCAGCACACACGCCTCTGGCTGATCCCCTTTCTCTGTCCTCTAGCATCTTCCTGCCCCTGTTCCTCCTGTTGCAGGTGCACGTTCCACACAGGCTCTGCTGAGCTCCTACAGTCCGCTCAGTTCTGGTGGGGAGTTCTCATCTCAGTTGCTGGGCCTTGGCCCTGACAATCAGCTTCCTTGCTGACAGCCTCTGCTCCCTAACCTTAAGTCCTTGGCTCCCCTGTGGTGACTGAGGACACATTCTACAGGAGAAAACAAACAGGAAGGCTGTCTGGGCCCATGTGACAGTGATGGGGCAGGGCATCCTAATCATCCCCAGGCAAACCGAAAACTGCAGAGCAGCTCTCTCATCCAGCGCAGTGAGGACAGGGCACCCTTGGCCCTAACAGAAGGTGGCTAGCTGGGCTGGGACTTCCGCACAGAAGCCATGTCCCCAGGCAGCAGCACATGGACTGTACACATTGCCTATACCCCCAATGCAGGGGTCATACCCCACACTAAGGATAACATCTGGGTTACTTCCATCCAGCATCCTTTTTATCTGGCCCTCCTGAAGAGCCACGCACACAGCGAAGTGCAAAGAAGCCCACTGTTTGTTTAGCTCTGAAGCTCAATCTCTATATGCCATGATGGGCCAGTGACAGGCAGTCTTCCCTGGCAATGGAGGCCAGGAGAGTCCCACAGGTGTGAGACCCAGAGGAGAAGGCAAGGGCGCAGCCACTATCCTGACTCTCAGGCAGGCACTGTGCAGGGAGGTTGCACTGCGGGGCCACCATGCAGCTGCTGCTGAGCATGACGGGACGAGGGCGCTGCAGCAAGCCTGTGGGCTCCCAGGGCGGGTGTGCCTGAGTCACGGCAGCCAGAACCAGCCTGGGTCCCAGTGACCCTGCCTGCTGTGCTTTGCAACTTCAGTAGAGGAGGAGAGAGAAACAAAGGGCAAGACAGGGAGAAGGGGAACGAAGGCAGGAGAGAGAGAATGTCAGGGACACCACAGAAAGCAGGTGAGAAGGAGGGAGAGGGGGAGAGGTGGGCAGGGAGCTGTCTCCTCACCAGGGCTTCTGCAGAGGGGCCACTCGGGTTGCCCTGGGCTGACCCCACAGGCCCTGCCAGCTCAGCCGGGTGTCCCCACTCAGCAGGTCACACACAGCCAAGAAAATACCAGCACGGCAGGGGGCTGGACAAAGCGGCATGCTCCACATGTATTTCCCAGCTTTCCTGAGCTCAGGCTGCAGACTCTTCCCAAAGGAAACTTATTTTTTAGAGGGAATAATTCACTACTTTAATTTCCCTTCTCTCCTAGAATGACAAGGGTAGGGGCCACATAGAGGCTGTTAAAGCGGCACCTCTGTCTTCATGGGCCTGGCTGCTCTTTCCATATCTCTGGGGCCGATCTTATCCAAAGCAAGCCTCTGGCTCCCACTTTCCCAGCAGAATCAATACAGCCATTGAGGAATGCGCGGCAGGTGCCAGCTCCTTGTGTCACCGACACTATGGGAGACCCGGGACCACACTGGGGTTTTGATTTCTGGTGTCAATAATCTCCTAACAGTTGATGGGGTTGGGGTGGGGGTGGACAGTTTGATTTTCAGAGTCTAGATTTTGTTTATAACTTGGATGGTCAACACTGAGAAGCAAGAGCGAGGCCCTAATTTTTGGTTTTGCTCCAGGAGATTTTAGGATCTCATGAGGCCCCATTTAATCTGGGCGGGACTCTGGTCTCTTTTCAGCCTTTGTCTTGATTCTAAAAGAATATGGAACTGTCCTACAAAAAGACAAAGGTCTCCTTTGAAGACCTAGTTCTAACACCCTCTGTGCTCTAAGCACCTTCTATACTCTCTGCCACTTCCTAGACTGAGTCTCCTGGTCCCAGTGCCCTCCCAAGGTTGGCAATGATTGGGAACGACTTACGCATCTCACGGTACCTGCATAAGCCTCTTCTTATTGCCTTTCAGAATTGTTGCCATTTGCACATTTGCAAGGAGTGGACCTTGGGAAGAGGTAGAAGGGAACTTTCCAGTCTCTTTCACTCTTTGATAGCCATTATCCTTGAACGAGAGTTGAGCATTATAGAAGTGAAGCTGATTCTTTTTTTTTTTTTTTTGGTGATTCTAACTTTTAGATCACGATTTGCCATGCCTGTCCTCCATGTCTATGAAGAAGTAAGGTTTGATTTCATATAGGAAGCCCTGAACCAAGCCCTACTTAACCAAGACATCTGCAAGCCAAGCTGCAGGCCCTAAAACTTTAAGATCACAATGACAAATTACAATTTCCAACTTTTCTGGAGAATGATAAACTGCTAGTTTACAGTCCTGAGCCACGTCTATTCCTCCCAAGCTTTGAATGTCCGTGATGGACCAACCCAGTCAGCTCTGGCTATCCCCAACCCATGGAAGCCAATAGTGAAAGAGCGAGGACACTGTAACAATGAGACTCCCACTCTGGGCTGGATCTTCCTTGAAATGTACAGCAAAAGATTGCACAGTTATAATAAACTACTCAAACAGTTGTTTTGCAAGAGATGAATCCTGGTTACTTTATGCTGAAAGCCTACTGAATTGTTCTAACCGGGAAGCTTAAAGGACAGAAGATGTAAACTATCAAGAAGAAGGTCAGCAGAATCTCTGAATGTACTAGAGCCACATTTTCCCCCAAGGTCCTTAAAGATACATGTTTGGGTGGATGGGAAAAGGAGGGAAGGAGAACTTACTCTAAGAAATGCTGGCCGGGCACAGTGGCTCATGCATGTAATCCCAACAGTTTGGGAGGATAAGGCAAGTGGATCACTTGAGGTCAGGAGTTCAAGACAGCCTGGCCAACATGGTGAAACTCCGTCTCTACTAAAAATACAAAATTAGCCAGGAGTGGTGGTGCACACCTGTGATCCCAGCTACTTGGGAGGCTAAGGCAGGAGAATCGCTGGAACCCGGGAGGAGGAGGTTGCAGTGAGCTGAGATGGCACCATTGCACTCCAGCCTGGCCAATAAGAGTGAAACTCTGTCTCAAAAACAAACAAAAAAGAAATGCTAACAGGTGGCATTAGTGCAATGGCAGACTCATTCTAAAGGACAGACAGGGTCTCAAGAGGCTGCTGAGTCATAGACGGTTGGCAGAGCTGGTAGTGACAACACAAACATCAAGACTAAAAGCGACTACTCCAATTTCACAGGAATCATTAAAGTGCAGATGTTTCCAAACTGTCATCTATCAAAACAAAGACCAATTCTGCATCACAGCAGCAGCAGCAGAGCAGACTTTAGACTTACTGGCTGACTTGAAATTGCATTAGCTATACCGTCTCAAGAGAGGTCTTGGAAAGATCCTGGAAAATTAGCCAAATGAAAATTTAGAATCACCCAGTGGAACTTCAAGGCCATTTGTTTATGGACCTTATCATGGATTGGCCAAGTGGTATCACAGTCCCCCAGAAGATAAAATAGTGAACTCCACGTGAGAGCTCCCATAAAAGAGGGTGAATGATAGCAAGTAGAAGGAGACCACCAAACTGGAGCTACAGAACCTGAGGACAGGTGTTATAAGAGCAGCAGGCTGGTAAGAAATGGAGGCTGAAAAGGAATTGGTAGATTGGTTAAAATCCCCAACGAGGCAAGGACAGCTAGGACCAGGACTAGTCAAACATGTGTAAAAACAATAAATGATACCATGCAGAGGCTATCCAAGCCCCCGGAGAAGTGTAACAGAGCCAACATCCAGCCTTCCTTTAGAGCAGCCAGCTGCAGAGAAGCAAGGGCGAGTGAAAGCCATCCAGGGAGACGTCGATCCAAACCACTATCCAGTGCACACGTTTGGAAAGTCCAGCTTGAAAGCCAAGTACAAATGTTCGAGTAGATTTTGGTGGGTGGTGGGGCTCCTGAACTCTCCCCCGTTGTGCACTAGTCTTGCTGTCTCAGGCATAGACAGCTCAATTCCAAAAATAGCCTCTTATTTCCTTGCCATGTTTCGCCCTGATGACAGGCAATTTGATGAATGAATGCTAACTTCTTTACCCAGATGTAGGATGATCCCTGGTGGGCTGCTGCTGGTGGTGGTTGTTTTGGAGGAGAACTAGCAATTCCCTGGGAGCATGCCATGGAAGAAGAGGGCAGCAGAGACAAAGAAATCTTTTCCTTCCACCTTCCAAAAGATTGACAAGCAGCAAGTCTGCCTGCAGTCACGCCAGAGTACACCACTTTTCTGTTACTGTAACATCTCTCCCTGGTTCATGAAGGCCCAGCAACATCTGGCCTCACAGAGACCCCGAGGGAGAGGAAAACCAGACAGCCCATCTCTCCAGGTAGCAGGCCATCTCTCTGGAAATCTTTTCTGGCAGATGAATCTCTTCCTCAGCATGTCTACTCCCATTAATGGAAGAATAAATAAGGAGGAAAGAGCCAAAACATAAAGAAGCGCTTCGGTGGGCCAGACACGAGCAATTTCCCAGATCACTTAGAGGATCTTCGAAGAGAATGAGAAGGAGGGAGCATCCTTCGGCGTCATTCTTTCTTGGGAGCCTTTCAATAGGTGAGGCCAGAGAGATTTGGTAAGAACCCTTTTGCCTTTGGATTGTTGAAAGGGACAAAACAAATTTGGAAGTACTGGCTTGGGAGGTGGGCAGTCGGGGAGACCAAGGGAAAAACAGAGACACTTGCACCTATTACCAATTAGATCAACTTCAATATCCATATTTAATTTAAACTCATCAAATTGAAAAAAAAAAAGTTGAAAGGGACTTGGAAAATAATAATTGGTTGATATTGCTAAAATCAAAATCAGACACAACATCTTTCCTCAATTTAAAAACATTAGTGTGTGCATTGGGTGGGGGGGATGCTGAATAAAATCAAGTGAAATTTTGATTTTAAAAAGCAATCAACATTTCAAGAGATGCCTCTATGTCTGAGGTCCCAATACCAAATTGACCACAGTTCATTAATAAATTGAAGCCTACCATTGGCAGACTTCATCATCATAGCCCGAAGGAAAACACGGAGATTATTAACTCTATTCAGCAGGCTGCCTCTGAAGTGAATCAAGGAAAGCAAGTATTTCTTCTCTTTTTCAAAAACCCCAACCCTGACTGTTTCTAGTGGTGAATACAGAACACCCGTGCTGTGAGCGATGCTTCCAAAAACACCAGGATGACAAGAAGCAAAATGTCACATCACACTGGGTGGTGGATCCTCAAGCTCCACATCCAAGTTACTGGTGAAAGAGACAGTTTACTGAAGTCAGAACCCAAGATGGAGACACTGCTTCCCAAAGAAGAAATCAGTGCTTTGGGAAGCTGCATTAACTTTGGCCACCAAAATGACATTTCCGTACAATTACCTGGAAGAATTAATGCATCCTCCAGATTGTTTTACTTCTTTTCCAGGGATCCCAACATATACCCTGAGAACCTCCTTCCTACAATGGCATATAAATAATCTTTGAGTGCTATAATGAGCCAGATTTTGATGCTTTTCATTTAATTCCAGCAACTCTGCAAGGCATTCATCACCCCCATCTTACAGGTGAGTAAACGGAAGCTGAACAGGTCAAATGTGTCCAAAATCACAGGGTAGCAACGAGGGAAACAAGTTCTCTGCAAATCCCACTGCCAATCTTCACCTTTATGGTTGATTCTCAAGCTATTTAAACAGCCAAAGGACCCCAGAACTCAGAACCTGCCAGCACCTGCACTAGACTCAGAAGTGTCAGGTTTCCGTTCGATCCTCACTAGCTATGGGACTGGTTGTGGGGAGGGAACATCCACTCTCCCTTCTTCTGGGCTTCCATGGGTGGATTTCCATGCCACTTCCTAAAAACGCATTGAGGAGAACTTTTTTTTTTTTTTTTTTTTTTTTTTTTTTGCGATGGAGTCTCGCTCTGTCGCTCAGGCTGGAGTGCAGTGGCAAGATCTTGGCTCACTGCAACCTCCGCCTCCTGGGTTCAAGTGATTCTCCTGCTTCAGCCTCCTGAGTAGCTGGGATTACAGGTACATGCCACCATGCCCAGCTAATTTTTTTAGTAGAGATGGGTTTCATCATGTTGGCCAGGCTGGTCTCGAACTCCCAACCTCAAGTGATCTGCCTGCCTCAGCCTCCCAAAGTGCAAGGATTATAGCCATAAGCCACTGCACCCAGCCAGGGAGAACATTTCTGAAGGACCACTCAGCTGACACTCAGGCAGTAGAGCTGGTTTCTCTCTCTTGCCCTTTGAATGTGTCTGTTCTGAGCAGAACTCACCTTATTCCGTAGCTCCAGGATGAGCACACAGTTCAGGTCTGGCCAATCAGAGCACTCCCCACCCCGCAGTGTGCTTCAGGGTAAGGGACGCAACCCCAGCCAAGCCAACCGGATTGTGCCCCGGATTTCTACTGAAGAAGGGCTCTGTCTGAGGTTGAGGTTGCCAAGGGTAACAAAATCTTGGAACCACTGGTTGCCTTCCTGGCCACCATATAGAGATAGTTTTACTAGGAATTCCACCAACAAAGAAAAATAGAAAAACAGAAAAAGAGAGAGATTCCTGATATCATCTGAGCCCATGGATCCAGCCATGCCTAAAGACAGAACCCCTGGCCAGGCACGGTGGCTCACATCTGTAATCCCAGCACTTTGGAAGGCTTAGACGGGTGGATCACGAGGTCAGGAGATCGAGACCATCCTGTTCAACATGGTGAAACTCCGTCTCTATTAAAAACACAAAAAATTAGCCAGGCATGGTGGCAGGCGCCTGTAGTCCCAGCTACTCGAGAGGCTGAGGCAGGAGAATGGTGTGAACCCGGGAGGTGGAGCTTGCAGTGAGCTGTGATCATGCCACTGCACTCCAGTCTAGGTGACAGGGCGAGAATCCATCTCAAAAAAAAAAAAAAAAAAAAGATAGAACCCCTGAACCTCTTCATTAAATGAGCCAATGAAATCCATCCTAGGGGGCTGAGTTGATCTTCCTTCCCTTCTAGCCAAGAGCACTGACACATACAAGTTCATATTACACAAGTGTACCAAGTTTGCTTGCACATCATAACCCCCCAGCATAACGCAACTAGAAAAAGGAAACTAGGTGCTCCCAGGGTTTTGATAGGAATTTTAAAAAGAGTTGGAGAAATGTAACCAAACAGAAAGATGCTTGTCTGGATCAACAGGCAGTCATGAGGCCTGCAGCCTGGGTCTTCAGGTAACAAGTGTTCCACACTGAGGGCCCTCACAACAAACGTAGATGTTCTGTGACTGTACAAGGTACCATCATGCATATGACGCCTACCTGCCTTTGGATTTGCTGTGCAGAAGCTGCTCAGCATCTGAAACTGTGGACACAACTTTTGTTCTGAGGCCAAGAAGGCTTTCTGGAAATACAGGCTCCCCACAAACCCACCTGAAGCACTGGAGACCCGCGCCACGTCCTGGGACTGGGTAGAGCGATTACGACTCTGTTGTCGGCGCCGGCCAGAGGCTGACCTGGTGGTGCGCACGTGGACCTCACTCACTTTGAAGAAAGCCACCATGAAGGGCTGCTTGTCGTAAGGGCCGTCTCTGCCCACCAGGCCTGCGGCTCGGGGGTGGATGTGGACTCCTTTAAGGCAAATCAAAGCATGCATCTCTTTATTCCACAGAAACTTATTCCTGTAGCTACAACAGTTAACGGATACTTCCTAGTTTCCCAAGTGCTAATAATTAAGAATGAGTGTGAAGAAGAAATCATGTATCCCCAAACCTTGGTTGGCACCCATGGGATGGTACCTTTTGGCAGAATCAAAGCACTCCTTTCCAAGTTTCAGAATCACATGAAGGAGTGGCGTGAACTCCTGGGCTCTCCTGTTTCTGCTAGATTATGCATCTGCCCTCCTTGCTGGACAGATCAGCAGTGGGGACCTCAGGCTGCTGGCTCTGATGCTGCAGGAGGAGCGGGTACTGCAAACCTGTTCATCTGTCAGGATTTAAACAGATGCGCCTGCCTCTCTCTTACTCGCTGCGTTCCCCGCAACCTGCCTCTGCCTAGGAAAGCTGTCGTCCCATCGCCATCCTCTTGGAAACATTACCACTCTCCTGTCTCCAAGTGGCTCAAGCCTGTTTTCAATTCCTGTCTAGGAGGCCTCCGGGAAAAGTTTCGGTTCTCAATGCAAGTCATGGGGGATCAGTAAATGAGGCCATCCTGAAGCTGAGGACTTGACTGTAGCCCGCGGTTCTATCACAGCTGCTGTAAGGAAAATGCATGAACCTGATGACCTGCTGGATGTTGGGGGCTTGCGGATAACAACTTACCATCCCGCGTCACCACGCTCAGCTGAAGCCCCATGTTATGCTGCGGGGTCACAACCCACAGATTGCTAGTGGCCGTGATGTCAAATTCCAGCCAGCCTTCTTCTGAGGCCCACACTACGCGGGTGTCCAACAAAAAAAGGTCAGAGTCTCTGAAAGAAAGAAAAAATGGCCCGGTGAATAGCGCACTGCCTGAAGCTCCTTCCCACTCTGTCCCGTCTCAGAGTCAGGATAAAAAATGCCCGAGTCAGATCACATCCACTGGTGAGGCACAAGCACAGGGACCTGCCGTGGCTCTGAAAGGTGTGGTACCACCCAGGACACAGGCATGACACAATTAGGAGAGACAGGTACACCTGATAAGGTCCTTCCTAGAAATCAGCTTTCACCTGGACACGGGCAGACCCTCTCAACTTTACCAAAAATCTTGCTAGTGCTGCTTATGACAGATCTTTTTGCGAATTAGGATAAATTACAAATAAATGATTTTTTTAAAAAACTATTTTTTGAGACTGGGTCTCCCTTTGTCACCTAGGCTACAGTGCAGTGGCATTTAAATTTTCCTACTTCCATTGTATTTTAAAAATTTATGATACTATATTAGTGACTAGCTTACTTTATGGCTAATAAGCTCTAAAAGCAGGGAAAGTAGGAGACAGCAAGAAACAGCATTAAGAAAAGATAAAAATCAGGATCCGTATGAGCATTCACAAATTGGGCTTTGCTCATTTTTTCTTTTTTTGAAATTGGGACTGAAAATCTTCATGTTTGTTCCTGTGAAATAAGGAGAAACAAGAAGCCACATCACATGCCTGAGTAATCATCTACTATTTTAATTAAGGCCTCTGTATGGTCTGCAGTGAGTATCCAGTCCTTCCCCATATGGACGGTGTAGCCGGGGGTGGATGCTGAGTGATTTTAAAGTTCATCCCAGCACCGCTGTGAGCTACGGCTGGGATTCTTTGAGGCAAAGTCATAGAATCCATTCCTTCCATCAGGCTCCTCAGGGAAGACTATGACATTTTTCACAGTTTTAAACTAACATAATCTAGGGGCTGTGGGATGATGGTGTGAGGGTCTCCTTCTGTTCACCCGCGTTTTTTGATAGGTCAGTGCCACGGACGGTCATCTTTGTGTGTTTTAGGGACAACCTGAATCTGTGTATCCATCCCACGGCCACTAGAATGAGATGGCCTGGGACTCCCATGACAGGGAGGGCTATATTTTGGCCATGGAAAGACTCAAAGCTCCTGGTATTGGAAATATTTTGCTGCAATATCTTACAGAGATAGAAAAATGACTAAAATTAAATACTAAGTTTAAGATGAGCATACATTTACGTAAGTTACAAAGTGCTTTCATCTACTTCTCTTTGCTTGGTCCTTACACCAATCCTAAAAGCTAGGCAGAGTATCACTGTCTCCACCTTGCAGCTGGGGAACCTGAGACTCAGCCATGAGGCTACCATCATATGGTCAAGATCTCAAGCTAGTAAGTGAAAAAACAGGACTTAGTTTTGGATTCAAAAAGCTTTCCATAATAACATACTGTCTCGCTGAGATGATTACCAAAGACAGCCTGTGATGAATGAACGAACTTCATCTCTAATCCATCAGATACTTACGAGGCCACTGAAACATCAAGTTCAAATGGTTAGATTTCTCAGAGGAGGAGCAAACAGTTTCTCCTGCCTCCATGGCCACTTAGAGTGAGAAGGGAACTCTACTGTCTTCTTTTCCAAGTATAAACAGTAGGCACAGCTAAAAGTCGTTTACTCAGCTGCTTAACAGAGTCTGCGGGAGGCCACATTCTGGCCTGCCCGGTTGAAAGCTCTCTGCTATGTGGATGCGTCACACCCCCTGTTGACAAATTACCCCCCATCACTGAGGTAACAACTGTTAGCAGGGAGATGGGGGGACGGGTGTCCATGGAAAACAGCAAGCAGAGATTGGAAGACCAAGGCTTTGAAGTTCAGATGTAAGAGGACATCAATTCTGTTCTGGAAGGTCACAGAAGACCCTTATCCAGCAATAACACAGACAGTACAGACAGCACTGTGGGAAAGTAGCCCCGGCCCCAGAGGAAGCACAGCACACACAGGTGTCATGGGCAGAATGTGGCTGGCACTCTCCAGCATCAAGACCCAGTAGGAATCTCAGGAGTAAGGCTGCCTTCAAGGCAGGGCCCATGAGTGCATGCCGAATTACCTCTGACAACTCGATTAGGCACCTACATTGTAAAGACTTACAATAAGGATACAGAGAAATACAGTTCAAAGTGTGAGGGTAGCACAGCTGGCAGAATGAGCTTTTGTTTTTAAAGATCAGGGTTTGTGATAAAGAAAATGGCAGCCTTGGCCAAGAGAAAGTGGGGAATGCGACAGATGCACATCATCCAAGGAGGAGGAGGAAAACAGAGAAGGGCAGAAAGAGAAGGAATGAATTAAAGAGGGAGAACATGAATCAAAAGTTAAACTTGGGGCAAAGGCAGAAGATTAGGATGACCCATCATGACACAAAGCAATTGCAGTCAGTGCGGATTCTTGGATGTGGGGAGACCAGTTTCCATCCCGACTCTGCTACCGAGTCACTTTGGGGCCCCATGAATTTGCATCATTCTGTGGCACACTTTTTCTAACCGTACAATGAGAACACTGCCTGTTCTCACTGCTTAAGAGGCCTGTGAGGTCAACAAGTGCAGTCACAGTGGCTGAGCCTTGAAAGACAAAAATTCTCTGGGGTCCTGTGGCAGCGAGGAAGGCTTGGACTTCAATGTTTAGGTCTAGAATGCTCGGGGCCTTTGGAAGGGGAGTGAGGCAGAGCATGGACTTAAGATAACTGGGCCAAGTGGGATAGAGGAACAGGGAGTACTGACTGTGTCAACAGCCTTTATTCCTCAGGACAGCCAGAAAAGGCAGGACCTATGATGTCTCTTGTACAGCTGAGCCCCAGAGAAGCTCTCAAGGTCACATGGCTGTTAAGTGGGGCAAATGGAATTTCATCAGAGCCCAGGCCCTTAGCCGTCACATATCTAAAAGGTAGAGTCATGAAGCAGACAGGGCAGAGGCTGAAAGTACTGTCCAAGGGCTCAGAATAAAGTAAGGGACCAAAATCTACCACATACAAATGCTAAAGTTAGCTGGATACAGAAAATACAATAAGATACACAGGACAGGCACAGGTTAAAAATCACCAGTTGGGAAGGCTGGGTGTGGTGGCTCATGCCTATAATACTACAACTTTGGGAGGTTGAGGCGGGAGGACTGCTGGAGGCCAGGAATTTGAGACCAGCCTGGGCAACATGGCAAAACCCTGCCTCTACAAAAAAATACAAAAATTTGCCAGGCATGGTAGTGCACTCCCGTAGTCTCAACTACTTGGGAAGCTGAGGCGAGAGGGTCACCTGAGTCCGGGGAAGTGGAGGCTGCAGTGAGCCATGATCGCACCTCTGCACTCCAGCCTGGGCGACAGAGTGAGACCCTGTCTAGATAGACAGACAGACAGACAGACAGACAGACAGATTGATCACCAGTGGGCCTCCCCCTTCAGGGTCAGGTAGGTATGAAAGGTGCGTGCAGGAAGGTGCCCGAGATGGCTGGTGTCGGTTGCAGATGGTGGCATTGTGGTGGAGCCTCAGTGACCCTCTCAACCTTGCCCTGCTCCTTCCAAGCAGAATGCCGTGTCCAGCATGAGAACATCACTCACGTGCTCACACCACCAGGGAGAGGAACTTGAAAAAAGAATGAAGCTTTAAGACATAACTTCATGGGCTCACCCTCAAAGCTTCCAACAACTCAGATACTGAAGAGATGCTATTGATGGCAAATCACTAAAACAGTTCTGGTCTAACCCGCATCTACTAACATTGCCTCAGGGATACATGGCCTTCCTAGTCTGCGGACTGTAAAAGCATAGCCTCGAAGAAGATGCATGTGAGTCTGCCACGTGAAAAACAAGCTTTCCCTTCTAAATCTCACTTCAGCAGAATTGAGAAGAGATGTTCTCACCTAAAATGTGTGTCACTGATAAAGAATCCTACAGACTGGCCAAAATCATCACCATGCCTACATTATTTGGACCTTCCTATTGAGGTGGCACACTCTCAAGTTGGCAAACCATGAAAGAAAATCTTGAAACAAGGGAAGATAATTTTGAATGCAGTTATTAACTCTTTTGTTCTCGACTAACTCAGACCCTATATTTGCATGATGAATACGCTTCCGATTTTTCAAGGATGTAACAGTGTCATTCTTCTCAATGTTATTCCAACCTTAGGGCATGATATTCCTCATACTGTGGTCATCCTGGGCAAATGAGGTTCTTAACAAATTAATGCAGCTAATAAGAGATTTCTGGAAATTTTCAAAAATTCACCCTGGCATTAGAGTTAATGAATCAGAAAGCCACTCACAAAGACTTGTAGAATGGGTGTTTGTGGGCAAGATTTATCCCTGCGTATCCCTCCCATCACACAGCCTCCAAGGCGCATGCCCACATCAGTGATACACCACTGGGCCAACAGACCGAGAGCACCATTGCCAAAATACAGCAGGCCTTTCTCTTCTTTGCCCTTGGAGAAGGGCAGGAGGTGCCTGAGCTCCTGGTGGATAGGCTTTGACTCTTTCCTGACAAACCACACACCCATCAGGTCACAATGCCCGGGTCAAAGTACAACACTGTTTACTACTAACCATTTTGCTAGAAAAATGCTTTTGATAAAGTGGCATTTATATATTCAAAATGAGATTTACAAAATAATAAGGTGACTCTGTGGTCTTGTTCTTTATTTCTTCATAACACATTCCTTTGCATTTGTACATCTGGACTTGATGTTAAATTAAAATGCAGAACAACTTTCAGACACAGAGGAACTGACTTTCTGCAATAAGAAAAATTCAATTTTCAAATAGAATGAAAGTAAAAAAAATCCATTTGCATTTTAGAAAATTAAAGAGTCAAGCTCATGCTTTTTCCTTTTTCCTTACATAAGGTACAGTATAGATTATGTTTAAACTTTTACCATTAGAAAGATAGAAAAGGCATCATGTGTTTGAAAATAGAGTACTACAAACAGGAGCAAGCTGCTGCATACATGTACACATACACATTTGAGTAATGAAGATGAATGAACGTCATTTGGTTACTCTTGCATTTTTTTACAGTCTTTGATATTATTCAATTTTCACTCAATGGTTAGCATGATATGAAGAGATGTTTCAAATATCAAATGTACCTTGATTCTGTAGCGGCTATTTCATCTTTAACAAACCAATATAAATCACATTGCTGTCAGAATATTAACACAGCAAACCTTAACATGGTGTTTACTATGTGACTGTTCTAAGTGCTCTTACATATATTAATGCCTCACAACAATCTTTTTTCCATTCTCCTGCCTCAGCCTCCCAAGTAGCTGGGACTAGAGGCACCCGCCACCTCGCCCAGCTAGTTTTTTGTATTTTTTAGTAGAGACGGGGTTTCACCATGTTAGCCAGGATGGTCTCGATCTCCTGACCTCGTGATCCGCCCGCCTCGGCCTCCCAAAGTGCTGGGATTACAGGCTTGAGCCACCACGCCCGGCCCACAACAATCTTAAGAAGTAAATACTATTAATGCTATTACAGGTTTATAGATGAAGAAACTGAGGCACAAAGAGATTAAGTGGGCAGGGCATGGTGGCTCACGACTGTAATCCCAGCACTTTGGGAGGCTGAGGCAGGCAGATCACTTGAGCCCAGGGGTTCGAGGCCAGCCTGGGCAACATGGCAAAACCCTGTCTCTACAAAAAATAAAAAAATTAGCTGGGCATCGGCTGAGGTGGGAGGGTCTCTTGAGCCTGGGAGCTGCAGGGTGCAGTGAGCTGAGATTGTGCCACTGCACTCCAGCCTGAGTGACAGAGCACAATTCATCTCAAAAAAAAGAGAGCGAGATTAAGCGGCTTGCACGTGGTCACACAGCCAGCAAGTGCAGAGCTGGAATTTGAACTCAGGCAGTTTGGCTCACGTGTTGTACGTGCTCTTTTACCAGTAGTTCTCAAGTGTGGCCTGCATCAGAATCCCCTGGGGGGCTTAACACACGGATTGCTGCCCCTTACCCCTGGGGCTTCTGACTCAGTAAGCTTGGGGAGGGGCCTCAGAATCTGCATTTCTAACAGGTTCCCACGTGATGCTGATGCTGCTGTTCTAAGAACCACACTTTGTGAGCCAAGGACCTAATAAAGCCAGACTACCTCTCCATGAAATATGAACAGTATCACCTGTGCCTGTTTTGTGAACTTAGGGTTGAAAGCTATCTGCTCTCAAGATTTCTTGCTCCTCTCCCTAAAACAGTGCAAACCAAATGTAGGCTGCTCCGCAAGTCAGTGTGTCTTATGGATTAGCTTAACCCTCAGGGAGTCGTCGAATTAGGCTAATAAACAGAACTGCAGGTAAGATCGAGTCCAAAGTATCAGTGTTATTAGAAGTCTTGGTTCTATGTGCCCAAGGCAGGGTAAGAGCGGGAAAGAGGATGGTATCTTTATAGAAATTCACGGCTACCCAGTGTGTTCTCTTTGGCCACATAAACACAACAATGCTTCCATACACTGGGGTATACTCTAACCTTCACTAGTGATCAAGTGTGGAGTTTGCCACCTGTTGTTTTTATTTAGTTTATTTATTTATTTTTGAGAGGGGGTCTTGTTCTTTCGCCCAGGCTGGAGTGCAGTGGCGTGATCTTGGCTCACTGCAACTTCCGCCTCCTGGGTTCCAGTGATTCTCCTGCCTCAGCCTCCTGAGTAGCTGAGATTACAGGTGCATGACACCACACCTGACTAAGTTTTGTATTTTAGTAGAGACGGGGGTTCTCCATGTTGGTCAGGCTGGTCTTAAGCCTCTGACCTCAAATGACCTGCTTGCCTCGGCCTCCCTAAGTGCTGGGATCACAGGCATGAGCCACTGCCCCCAGCCCCCACTACCTTTTAAACATGGGACATGCAAATCTTACATGTTTTAGTTCTCATCACCAACCCTACATTTCCACATTCCTGTCCAAGGTGGGGAAATGAAATAGTAAAAGTGCTATTGATTTTTTTAAAAAAGATGTTTTACAAAGTAATCTTTTACAAACGTTTTTTATTTTTAGTTTTTATGGGTACATAGTAGATGTACCTATTTATGGGGTTACAAAGTAATCTTAACCACTGGCATGGCCTGCCTCCCACAAAGCTGGACAACATAGTGTGGAGACATACATAACCAAAGCGATCTGTTTCTGGACATGAATGATAAATATAAGGCATAGTTTCCAAAATAAAAATCCATTTTCTTTTCTCTTCACGTTTACCAAGTAGATAAGCAGTTTCCAAAGAACAGCATCTCCTGCCCACAACCCACTGACTCTCCCCGCCAGCATAAAATGTTTTAGCATTGAGTGTATATGATTCTTTATAACTTTAATTCCTCTCCATAACATTCTCTTCTACCCTGTGCCTTACAAAGAACAGAACATAGGCTGAGGAACAAGAAGGTCTGATAGCTCCTTGAGCTTTTTTTTTTTTTTCCAAGTAGACCGTTCTAGGTATAAGGCATATGCCCTTGACTAGGAAGATGAAACTAACCAGTTACATAACCTGAACCATGGGTCACTTGTATTATCCTTTTCAGGGGCAAAGGAACAAATACTGAAAAGCTCACTGCTTGCCTGAGGCCCACACAGAGGGAGCCAGAGATTATCAAGTCAGCAGTAAGATTTCAGGAGTCCCTAAGGATCATACCTGTGAAAGCCAGAGACAGAAAGAGAAAAAGGTGTGGCTGGGCACAGGGATAAAAGGCTTTGGTTTTCTTCTGCCCAAACTATAATAGTGTTCTCCCATCTTGGCTTTCTCAAATTTGCCCTTCTCTTCAAAAAAGAAACCCATCTCAGGTATCTAAAAAGGGTGAACTTTTGTCTTCATTTCAGCAGGCAACACTGAAAATCCAACAGATTTTATAGAGCAATCAGTCCATAGGTAATGCTTTTCCAAAGAAACTACTCTCCACCATCCTAGCACTGGATCAACTACTGGGTTCAGATCTTGTTTCCAGGTCTATGCCATTTCATTACTGAATCAAATGTCAACATTTGTTGGGATTCATTAAAAAGATTTCCAAATGAAAATGATAAAACATAGACTCAAAGACTTAAGCTTCTGGTCATGATGTATCAAACTAACATTCCCACCAACAAAACTGAATTAACTTAAAAACAAACTTGTTTGAAGTTCTCTTAGAGCAACGAAGCTCGATGGTTCAAGACCTCAGGGAAAAAGGAAGTGCATTAAGGTGAGCCTTGTGTTTGCCGCTGCCTTTTCCTTTCAGGGCATTTGATAATTCTAGAATGAGGCACAGACACCAAGCAGCAAGTGGTAGCGGCCTAGAGCTTTACGCAATATCACTGGCTGGGGAGCAAATCAAAATTCAAGGCAGCTAGTGTGTGAGAAGAGCTAAAGTCTCAGAAAAAAAGGGGGCTGCATGGAAATGGGCTTATAAAAGTGAGCTCGTAGAAGTTTGGTTCACTTCGATGTAGTCCCTTTCCTTTAGGACTTTGGCTCCTCAAGTCCTGGCCTCCTTGAACTCCAACATTTCCATCTGAGGTATTTGCCAGATATTAAGCTGTGTTTATATGGGATGAGGAGTTGAGAAAACAAGCAGAAAGAAAGTGTTTAGAGGCTTAAAAGCAAAGCAGAGGGTTTGGAAGTCTCACAGTGCTGAGGAGCTAAAAAATCGAGTGCAGAGTCCACCAAGGAAGGCGGGCTCTTGTAAACATTCCAGACTTTTATGTTTTTTTTTTTTTTTTTTTTTTTAAAGATTTTTAAAATTAAAAAAAATGTTTTGAGACAAGTTCTTGCTTTGTCACCCAGGATGGAGTGCAGTGGTGCAATCATAGCTCACTGCAGCCTTGACCTCCAAGGCTCAAGCAATCCTCCCACCTTAGCCTCCTGAGTAGCTGGGATTAAAGGTACGAGCCACCGTGCCTGGCTAATTTTTTTTTTTTTTTTTTTTTTTTTTTGTAGAGACAGGGTCTCCTCAGGTTTCCCCAGTCTTGAACTCCTAGGCTCAGGCAATCCTCCCACCTCGGCCTCTCAAAGTGCTGAATTTATAGATGTGAGCCACTGTGCCCAGCATTCTAGACTTTTAGCTGAAAGGGATAAACTCTAGGAGAAAGGGACAACCAGAAACAGATAAGCCTTAATACATCCTTAAACACTGCCTAAACTGGAACAAAAAGAAAAAGGTGATTTGACCATATTTTGTCTGCCTTACAGAAGAACATTGAATCTAGTCTGGAAGGAGAGAACAGTATCTAGAACTTTTTTTTCTAAATAATGTCCAGAATTTCATAAATGGAAAATTAGCAGGCTTGCCCTGAAATAAAACCAAATAAGGAAAAATTAAGGGAAAAAACAGATAATGGAAATAGACCCATAGGTGATCCAGAGAGCAAAGTTATCAGATATGGTCTTTGAATCCAGCCTTATATAAAAAGAATGATAAATCACAAGCTGAACTTGCTCCAGGGATGTGAGGTTAGTTTAACATTTAAAAGTCATTTAATATGGCAGACACATAACATTATAAAGGAGAAAAATCATGATTGTCCCAAAATTCAGAAAAAAACATTTGATAAATCCACCCCCATTCCTAATTTTAAAAAACTCTTAGAAAACTAGAAAGAGAAGAATTTCCTTTATCTACTAAAGAGTTATCTACAAAAATATTTAGAGCAATCATCATTCTTAATGATGAAATGCCCTGAGATTAAAAAATCTGACAGAAATCTGAACAATTTCAACATTGCACTGGACATCCTAGCCAGCACAATAAAACAAGAAAAAGAGAAATAGAAAATAGAATTGAAAAGGAAAAAATAAAATATTTAAATTATATTCACAGAAATTCCAAAAGGCCACGCAGAAAAACTATTTGAATTAACATGTAAATTTGCAAGGTTGCTGGATACAAACAAAAATCAATGGTATGCTATATGTGAGCAAAAACCAATTAGGCACTGAATTTTTTAAAAAAACTAATAATACCATTTATAATAGCATCAGAAACTTCAATACCTAAAATTAATCTAATAAAAACGTTTAAGACATACAAAAACTATATTATTGAGAGTTATTAAAGAAGGCCTGAGTAAATACCACATTCTTGAATTGAAACACTCATTATTGGTGAGATGTAAACCCTTCCCAAATTGATCTCTAGATTTAATGCATTTCCAATCAGAAGCCCAGCAAGTTTTTTGTTTTTATTTTTTGTGGAAACAAACTGATTTTAAAATTTATATGGGAACGTGAAGGGCCATTAACAGCCAAGAAAGTCTCAAGAACAATTTTGAGGTTACACATCAGATATCAAACCTTATTATAAAACTGAAGGAATTAAAATAGTGGAGTATTGAAGAGAAAAATTAACCCATGGAACAGAATAAAGATCCAAAAAACGGACTCACACATACACAGTCACCTAATTTATGAGAAAGGTGCCACTAAAGCACATGAGAAAAAGATAGTATTTTCAATAAATAGTACAGGGTCAATTAGGTTTTCTATTCTTACACATCTGGTCTATGTAATCTACTTCAGTGGCTTACCTATGGTCTCAAAAATCTCCTACTGTAGTTTAGCTCATTCTGCTGAGCTCAAAACTTCTACATCCCACATCGTCTCGGGTACTCACACCATGACTCAAACGTGCACATCTGAACTCATCTTCATTCCCCTGCTTATTCCTGTGTTCCCAATCTCTGTGAGTGGTTCAGAGTGCGGTATCGAACTCAAAATTCTGGAAAATGTATTTTTACTCTTTTCTCTCCTGGGACAATTATATTCTATCTGTAAAATAGGTAAGATTTTGTGAATTCTGTCAAAAATTAAAGCAATAATTCAGTCTGGGATTGTTCCTGGAGACTCTAGCAGCAACCTTCTGTGCTGGCCTGAGGAAATCTTCCCGTTTTAGTGAGGAGGGAGGGATGAAGGGGGAAGAAAAGAATATAAATTTATTACCACTGAACTATACACTTAAAAACGGTAAAGATGGTAAATTTTATACGTAGTTTTAACTTCAATAACAATGTATTAAAAACATGAAAACCAACTATAGAGCAGCATTTCCCTCCTTGATTTTAAGATGCATTTCTTCAAATCCTAAGGATTCTGAAGTTAAGATGAACATATAAACCAAACTCTAAAACCAAATGACAAAAAACATCCTTGCCTATTTCTACACAGAGGAGTAAGTTGGAATATAGCTTAAATGGAACATAAATTTTAGATTTGGTAATTCTTCAAATGTCTCCCAAAAGACTGTACCGTGATAGAACATGGAGAAGAAAAGTTATCGTACACACAGAAGATGGATCATCACTGCCAAGCAACACAAATGCCAAAACACAGAGAGCAGAACACGGAATTTCAAAACTAGCAGAGATGAGTGTGGCCGATTCACGGATCAAACAGGACCATTACTCAGATATTGAACGTGTCTGTTATAATTTCTGGTTGGCTTTCAAGAGATGCTCTTTGACTTCTAGGTCTACAAAATTCAATTACAACAGTAAAAGTATGCCTTTAACCAAATAAAAAATGTAGAAGAAAATGATATTCTCTAAAGACCTCAAAATGTCACTATTAATATAAAGGTGCTACAGAATAAAGGTCATGAGTGCATGTTGTGAAAAGCACGTACTCATGATGCTACCGTGCGTGACTATGGAAGGTCAGAAGTTATTCAGAGCAGTCTGTACTCTCGGTGTGAAGTCAGCTTAGTATGTATGCAATACAGACAAAATAGTAAAGAAGTAAACTGACAAATATATCATACTTTGTGTAAATTTATTCCAGTCTTTCTTCCCCTCTACTCCCTCCTCTAGAAAAGCTGTTAATAGACCAGTGGTTGATCAAGAGATCAATCAAGTTTTGCAAAGGTTTTCTGTGGGAAGGCCTTAGACATCCAAGTACCAGAGTCTGAATTCTAACAGACCAGATCTTCACTACCCATGAAACTCTCTCATTTGTATTCAAACAGAAGCATCCCTGGGATGTCTGCTTCAAACCTAAGGAAATGGAGGTGTTAATGTGTCATAAGGAGGTTGCTTACCTCTTTCCAGTACTTCATCTTTATCTTGAGACTGTACCCACATCATCGAAGTGACTTTTAGGAAGCATAGCAGACAACAGTTTAGGAATTATTTGGTCTTGGCAAAATTCATATGTGCCATACTTTGTTCTCTCAAAGATAACATGCCTGCCCTGTCTATCTGATTGGGTCATGGTAAAACCCTAATGAGAAAACATAAGAGAAGGCCTTTTCCAAACTGTACCTACTATATAAATGCAATTTTTTACCTGCATCATCACAAGGACACAATGATTTATAACACCAAATTTTAACACCAAAGTCATCTTTTAACCACTATGCAGTACCATGGAGTAAACGTCTAAAAATAAAAAAAGCACAAAGGCATCCTGTGCTACTCAAGCTTAACGATGCAGACTATTGTTGCAGCCTGATGGGTTCTTCTTGCCCGCTGCCTAGAAAAGCCAATGCACTGAAAACAGCAGGTATTACAGCAAAGAGAGGTTAATAATCACAGGGCTAGCCAACTAGTAGGACAGGAGGTATTTCTCAAATATGCCTCCCCAAGAATTTGGAGGCTAGGGTTTTTTTAGGGTACTTTGGCAGGCAGGGAGCTGGGGAACTGAAATCACTGATTGATCGAGGATGAAATCACAGGAGTGTCTAAAACTGTCTTCACACAGCTGAGTCAGTTCCTGGGAAGGAATCTCAGGACCAGGTGGCATCTCGTGGACTGCCAAAACACTAAATCTGAAAAATACCTCAAAGACCAGTTCTTTAGATTTCACAATAGTGGTGTTATCTATAGGTGTAGTTGGGGAAGTTATACACTTTGTGAGCCCCCAGTTACACGATTCTGGGGCAGTCAGCAACTTATGGACAAGCAAGCTAGTCAATGGCAGGTCACTGTTTAACTCTGCCTCTTCTTTAGCAAAGCCCAACCCCCTACCATAATTCTAACCTCGTGACCTCTTTACAAATACAGTTTCAATTTTTAAACATGGAGGGGATCCATTCCAGGAAAGGACCACCATGGCCTCTGCACAAGAATGATCAAGAGCAGTTTAGCCAAGTAGAAGCAACATGGAGTCAGTTAAGTCAGATTCCCATTGTCACTACAATTTTTGCAAAAACTGTTTCACTGTTAGGTTGCTTATTCCATTCTAATCTATGAGTTACTTCAAATCGTCCATGACTTAGACTCCATCTAAAGGCTTATTCTCAAATTTTGAGTGAAGTATCAAGTGTTTCCTTGTTCTTACTAAAAGCACCATCTATTCAAGTATCCACCTTTTTTTTCTTTTTAAAGTTACCTGGTCCAGTGATTTCCTTTCAGTCAAAGGAACATGTTTGTGCAGAGTTCACAGCAAAAGCCCATCTTGCAAGAATCTTCCCTGACGCTCCCTGGGTCAGGCTTCGTAACTGCCTTTAATATCAGAAGGCCCAACACATAACTTCTGCCACCCCAGCTGAGTGTGTGACTCAGCATTTAAAACCCTGACTGTTTTTTCTTTTTCAAGGAGGCCAACTATTTTGCAACACAAACACTTGTTAAATGGAGTTAATCCATCAACTACTACAAATTTCACTTAAACACAGATTGGACAAATATGTTTCTTCACAAGCCTGGAGAATTGTTTTCAGCCAAGACACCCCAAGACGGTACAGATGGGGAGATCAAACCTTCCCCCAGAAGGAGTCCTGCAGCTAAATCTGGAAGTCTCTGGAAGATCGCTAGGAGGCGGCAGGAGGCCTGGGCTCCTGGCCCACAGATAAGAAAAGAAAATCTCTTCCTGGCCAAACTAGAGCCCTTCAAAAGCATGAAACTCTCCCAATTCTCCCAGAATTTCCCCTCTCCTATGCACAACAACGAAACACACAGGTGCCAAATGCTCCCATCCTAGAAGGCAAAGAAACTACAACTCTCTGCTTTGATAGAGAGTCATCAAAGGTTCGGACCATTCAGGGTTTTATTTTCCAAACTCACTGCTGGCCTCGAGGAAGTATGACACCACCATCCTAAGCACAGGGCAGCTGTTCTTTTTTGGCTGGAGTTCAGTATAAACCTTACAAATATTCTGCTAACTTTCTCTCTCTCTTTTTTAAAACAAATAACAATTTTTTAAAATGCCATAGTCACTTAACTCCCACCCTAGGGTTTTCACTATAAAGGTTTTCCTGCAGGACGGAGAAAAACATGTATTCCTAATATATTTCTGAGCCAAAAAGATGCCAGTAGGTTATACTAACCAGAGAAATATAATGGAATAAATAATTAGGCAGATTGAAAATCAATGGCTAAAACAGTTCCAAAGAGTCAGTGAATTCCAATTATCTCTGAAGTATTAACAGACAAATCTAGCAACAAAAATGTACTTTTCAACAGAGGCCTTCAGTAGTATAGCCACTGAATATACTTTTATTTAGGAGTGAGAATCAGATATCAGAAGACTTCCCTTTCATTCCAGGATTGTGGCCCATTATAAAGATACCACAATGGCTATATTTTACTCATTATTCAGCTGTCCTAGCTATAAATTACCTATAACCATCAGCATGTACGTTCACACCATGAAATGTCCCAAAGCATGGCATCTGTCTTTCCTCTTGTGTTTCCCCATTACAGATTTAAATATGCACAAGGGCTGGATGCTGGCAGTGCTTTCAAAACGAAAACGAACCTTTCACAGGGCAAATTAATGTTCCTTATGAGGTCAGTGTGTGTATTTGTGACAGACGCACACACAGATCAATATATTCAGGAAAAACAAAAGTCATTCTTAAGCCTTTGGAAATTCTTGGGAAATCAATAGACTCACAAGACCAAAAGCGGGAACCTAGACTTGGTTTTGTCAAAGCTGACAAATCCCTTATGGAGTCTGGAAGTGTGGAGTTCCCTCCCCCTATATGTTCACTTCCCTCATTTTTACCCTTGTAGCTGCCATATGATTGCCAGACCATCACATCACCTGCTTAATTTCCACCTTGTACACACTAAGAACTACATGGTAATCCTAATCTACTGTGCATAAAGGCCTTGATTCTCACTGACTTACTAAACTGACCCCTAAATGCTAAGCAAAATTCGAGGTCACTGGCTTCTGTGTATTGACTTCTTCTATACTAACTACTCTAAAACTTCATCCCTCAGCCCTTGCAGTCCTCCAGCAATCACTCGATGGAAGTTTTTCTGTATTGCTAGGCAGCTCCATGCACATGCTTCACTGCGGTTCTTTTGTAAAATGGTCTGGCCTTGTTTCAGGAAACAAGAATAATACAGACATGGAAAAAGTCTATTGCTCCCTTGTATGCAAATTTAAAAAAAAATCCATCACACACAAGCTTATTCAAAGATACATGTGTGTATGTGTATCTTATGTGCACAAATACACAGCCTGTATTCCCTGGAATTATTATCACTTATAAGCATCATATGATTTTAGTGTATGAATTTATTTTAGCCACCCTCACCTATCATTCAAAATGAGGACTAAACAATAGTGGGAACATTTTATCCCTAATAAATTATGGAGTTATCTGATCACAAAGGACACTTATAATCAATACATTCACCAGCTTTCTTAGGAAAAGATAGCCATTTGGAGAATCAAATAGCAAAAGATCTCACCAGCGAAACACTGCCATTTAGAACACCCACCTCATCGTACTCACACGCTACCTCTGAACTCCAAGTCACCCTGCACTGACATAGTTGGGATTTATTGTCATGACAAAAGGTGGGAAACAGGGGCCAGCCCCACCTTTGGGGCTTTCTCGAGACTTCATACCTGTGCTGATGCTCCTGTAAGACTTGATAAATGCTGATAAGAAAAGTTTGGTTTTTAAAACTCCCCATAACACAGTCCTTGTAGATGCGGAATTCTGCAGCCGTCACCGCCTCACCCTCAGGAATCTGGGATAAGTTGAACTTGAACTCTTTGTGGTGTCGCTGACGAGGGGAGAACTCCTTGTCGTACTCCACTATAAGATTAAACAAGAGAGAGTGACAACTATTGTTACTTGACTAAGTGCCATGGGCTCACCTCACCAGTTTCCCCGTTTGACTTCACAGGTAGATTACCAGTTACCCACAGCTTATTCAGGGGATCGGCTAGTGAACAGACCACTGGCTGGCCCATGAGGAGGAGATGAAAATCCTTCATGCTACCCAAGATTAAGCAAAATTCTTAGATTTTATTTAGTTTAAATACTTCCGCTTGTATAGTTATTTGAATGAATTTGCATAGACCAAGTTATGAAAACTCTTGGCTTAAAAAGTTTTCTCATCTGCAAAAATGGGAAGAATATGACTTCACAGGAAAAGGTGTGAGAATTAATGAAGCAATGAAGAAGAACCCGTCTGCCCATCCTGGCCCCGTTATGCCCTCCTGGCCCCCTTTCCTCCCAGCTACTCTTCCCTCCTCAGGCTGGTTCACGTGTCACCATCAGCAGTCGACATAACCAGGGACAGCCCTGAGCTGAATGTTGGTGGGGATGGCTGAGGGTGGGGAATGGGGGTAGGCAAAGCATTCTGCCTGGGCCTGAAGTGTAAAGGGTCTTCACATTTTGCCTGTTCAGTGGAAATGTTTATGCCCTCCTCCTACTGGTAGATCCTGAAGGCCGCATGACTCTGAGCGGCGGGGACTCTCCACACCGGGAAGTTGCTGGAACCCCCATTTAATCTGCATGTAGATGCCACGAAGATGTGGAAGGAAATCACCAACAGAGCCACTGCCATTCTCTCATGGTTCACATTGAAAAAAAGAAAACACTGCAGGGAAAGGATAGACTCTAAAAGGTTTTTTCATATGGAATCAACCTATTGTGCACTGAAGGATGAATGAAGAAAATGTGATATATGCATAAATGCGTTTGTATTTGGTCTTAAAAAAGAGGGAGATTCTGCCACTTGCAACATGGATGAACCTGGAGGACGTTATGTGACGTGAAATAAGCAAAGCACAGAAAGACAATCACTGCACGACCTCACTTATATGCAGAATCTGAAAAAGTGGAACTCACAGAAGCAGAAAATAGAACTGAGGTTACCAGGAGCTGGGAGAGGGGAGGAGTACCAGGGAAAGGGTCAAAGAGTACAAAGGTTCAGTTATGCACAACGAGTGAAGTCTGGAGACCTAACGTACAGCAAGATGACAAGAGTTAATAACACTGTATTGTATACTTAAAATTTCTAAGAGAGCAGATCTTGACATTCTCACCACAAAAAAATAAAGCCGTGTCTCTGTGAGGTGATAAACACATTAATTAGCTTGATAGTGGTCATCACTTCATAATGTATAATCAGTATATCAAATCACATTGTACCCCTTAAATACATACAATATTTGTCAATTACACCCCAATGAAGCTAGAAAAAATACGTTTTTAAAATAAAATCTTTTTCCTGCATGAAGACAAATGAGAAATTGCAATTACTGATGATTTTTCAGTCAGCTTTTAGATGTCTATACAAAGTCCTGTGTGAGAAAAGTGATATCAAACTTCAGATGCCTCACTTATAATTGCTGTAAAAGGAGAAAAGGAGTGCTCTGCGTCCCACCACAAACCCTTGACACTTCTCCCCAGAGTCGGGAATACTTCTGCCTTGCTGTTCCTGTTCGTTTTTCCTTAATGGCAACCAAAGTGAAATCTCATGAGCAAATTAATCCTTTTAGCAGAGTTTTCCCAAGGTTTGTGGGTAGAAAAAATAATTATTAGCTACCTCCAACTTCCCACTTTCTCTTACACATGTTGTTTTTCATAATTACCAGAGAAAAGCTTTGGAGATATAGCTTCTTAAAAAAAAAAAAGAAAGAAAAGAAAGAAAAGAAAGAAAGAAAGAAAAGAAAAGCTAATAACTCCCCGGAAGAATCTAAGTCCTCAATGGCATTTGCAGAAGCTAAGTTAAGCCATCTATAGGTACACGATTTTTTTAAAAAGGATTTCTGAAACTGCCATGTAATTACACAACACATTTTTTAGATTCGAGTTCTTTTTTTTATTTTGAGGGTTAAAAAAGAATAAGCTTTGGCTTCTGTAAAAGCTTGAATGTAAGCAAAAAGAAGTCCAGCCAGAAAAGTAAACCACAGTTTAGCCCCAACAAGAGAGCAGGTTTTCTAATTAGTGGCTACGCATGAAAAGCAATATTGTTGGGAAGTTCACCCGAGGACACCCACACATGACAGCGTATCACTTTTCCTAAAACCGATCTGCCTTTTAAGTTTGATATGTTATCATCATTGGTTAAAAAGTGAATCAAATCTGATTTTCCAGAGACTTTCTAAAAACAGTCACACAGCTTTTCTTCAAAGAGCCTTTTGGAGGCCTAATTGTAATATTACTAAATGAAAATAATATTTTAAGATTCGCTGGAGAGCATGTATAAGAATTCCTTAAAGAAGTCTTTCAATAAACTTCCTTACTATAAACAATGAGAAAAAATATAAGAAATAAGATGTAAGACAGTAACTTTAAGATATTTCAGTTATAAGGAGCAGAGAAAGGGGCAGACATTTTTAATAAAGGAGAAATGTGGTAGCTGGTCTTTTGAGAGGTATGCCATCCCCCATAAACCACTCCTCCCAGCATCCATGCCCGTGGGTGGTCTGCTCCCTTCGGGTGACTCTAAGCTGGCTCTGTGGCTGGCTCTATGACCTGTTTTGGACCAACAGAACGAAAGTCTTCAACAGTGGTGCTGAGTGACTTCCAAGGCTGGGTCATAAGCTTTGAACTTCCTTCCACTTAGGCTTCTTGGAATGCTTGTCTGAGGAAAGACAGCTGTCATATAAGAAGTGTGACTACTCTGAAACTTCCATGTTGTGAGGAAGCCCAAGTTAGCCATGTAGCAAAGCTACACAGAAGGGTGGAAGAGGCGAACAGAGATGGGGGGTGGGTGGGAGAAGAGAGAGACAGAACACACAAACTGTCCAGCCTGTCCCCAAGCACCTCAGCTGAGGCACCAGAAGTGTTATGAAGACGCCATCTTGGATGTCCTTTGCCTGACTCAGCCCCAGCTACCATCTGGCTGCAGCTGCACAAGAGACCTTGAAGAACCACCTAGTTGAACCTGGTCATTCTACAAGACCGTGAGAGATGGTAACTCGCTGTTGTTTTAAACCGCTATGTTTTGGGTGACTTGTCACGCAGTAATAGGCAACTAACACAACAAGGGAAAGGGGGACAGGAGGACAAGAGGAGGGAGGAGAGAGAAGGGAAGTCTAACCATGCCAGGAAGGGGATAAATTGCATGCAACTCTTAAGGATAAGGATTGTGCAATGCTGGGAGGCAATATGTACGACTAAGGAAGAATCTTGGCAAATGCTCACAGATTTGAAGATGTGAGGAGATAAAGAATCTAAAAATGAGAAAACAGAAGCACAGTTCAAAGCATTCATTTTATTACAACGTAAAATAGAACCCATTGCCTCATATGTGGATTTTCCAATTTTTCCTCTACCAAAACAACGTTATCGTGAAGCACTCTGAACTTTCTTTTCCTTTATCCTCCTTGGAAGAAAATGCATGGCTTCCTTAGTGCCATCCAAGAGATTCTGATTGCCACCCATACCCCTTTAAGCTCTCACACTCATCCCATTACTCTCTGGTCTTCTAAGCTGCTCCTGTGCCTCTTAACTCAAAGCTATACCACCTTCCTCACTCCCCTCATGAAGTTTGCTCAGAACTCCTCCCTTCCCCGCACTCTTTTGCCTGCGATTGAATTTACACAGCGCGTTTGCTAACATCTCATAGGGATATAAGAAATAAATACAATTAGGTTACTGCCTATATATGCACTCGAACACCACAATGGTAAAACAGTAATGTTTCCAATGAGCTCAGCAATTCAAGCTATATGAGTCAAGAGTCCTCAAATGCCAGACAGTTCAAGAAATATCAATGGGAGAGAAAAGGAGAGGGCTGAGTTCCAAATTCAGCCCTCAGTACCTACTTTATACCCATTAGCATTTGGCTTACTGATGATGGGGTCAGATGCGGTCACAATTAAGTCGTAGTCAAGAGTGTTGGTGACATGTCAAACTGCTACACTTGTGTTGAATTCTAGCTTTTCTTTTTCTTACCTATATGATGCTGAGTTAAAGTTATATTAACGTTTCAGTATCAGTTAAATGGAAATAATAACACTTCTAAAGATTAGGTGAGACAATCTATACTAAATAGCCAATGCCATGGTGTCAATGCCCAGTCAATGTTAGCCGTGATCATCACTGGCTGTTATTTGAGAATCCAGGTTCTCGGAGCCTGGAGTATGTCTTTGCTGAATAATCCAAATGTATTCACGAGTCTACAGATAGGGCTGATGGCTGCTCCCTCTAAATTAGCTTTTTCAATCAGAGTGAGGCATTCCGTGAAAGTGCAGTCAGTGAAATCTCACTGAGCATCAGCCTTGGTGGCCGGCTCCTGAATGCAGTGCTGTGTTCTCTGAGGCAATAATTCCTAGAATTTTTAAATTTCAAGGACCAGTCAAGACAGTTTTTGAAATGGTAGTCACCTTACACAAGGTTATCTGCTTCTTCTGTTTGCTGTTTTTAAGGACAATAAAGACAAAACAACATATTGCATGCTCTAACTCTACCACTGCATCTCTAAAAGTCCTCTCACTACTAAATAAAACAGGGAGGACATAACGCACAAATGTGGCTTTATAAAACTCACTTCCTTCTCTCCTTTCTGCCTCAGACTAGACCAGTGGAAATTTCTGATCTGTCCTAGACCTTTGGCCAACATGTAGGAACAAAAGCCTTAAGGAATAAGAATCGCTGGTTTAAGATTTTAAACGTAAATTATGTAATTATACACACAAAAGAATGTATGCAATTTATGGAGGTAATGAAGCATAATAATAAAGCATCAAGGAAACCATCACCCAACTTGAAAACCAGAGAGTGACTGAGACTGTTGTATTCGTTCCTGATCCTCTCCAACTGCTTCTCTCCAAAGGCCCCTCACATCAGGAATAATGCTTATCCCTCCCCTGCCCTTTAAAACCTAACAATTCTACTACATGTGTGTATCACTAAATCATACAGTGTTCCATTCTCCTCCTTTCCCTTTCCTTTTTAGAGACATGATGGAAGTTGTACAGGCAGGCTCACATGGAAAACCTAGGCCTGCTTATGGTTAAGAGCAAGGCAGCCTGTGCGGAGGAGGGTCGTCTGCCTGTCAGCGGGTGAATGGCTTATGTGTCATAGGTGGGCATGGCTGCTGTGCAGGCAACGGTGACCAGTAACTCCTCTCCTCCTTCAGCCATACTTCATAGAGATCTATTAAAAATATGGGCATTTTCTGACAAGTGTTGATAAGGATTTAGAGAAACTAGAACCCTTGTGCTTTGCTGATGGGAATGCAAAATGGCACAGCACTATAGCAAATAGTGTAGCAATTCCTCAAACAAACATAAAATTAGCATTGACCCAGCAATTGTCTTTCTGGATATATACGCAAAAGCATTAAAAGCAGGGCCTTGAACAGATATTTGTATACCCATGTTCATGGCAGAATTATTCATAATAGCCAAAAGCTGGAAGTAACCCCACATGTCCATTGACGGATGAATGGATAGACACAATGTGGTATAGACCTATGATGGAATATTCTTCAACCTTAAAACGGAAGGAAATTCTGACACATGGCACCACACGGATGAACCTCGAGGACATTATGTGAAGTGAAATATGCCACCCACAAAAGGACAAATGCTGTATAATTCCACGTATATGAAGTATCAAGCCTAGTCAAATCCATAGAGATAGAAAGGAGAATGGTAGTTACCAGGGGCTGGGGGAGAGGGGAATGGGAAGTTCATGTTTAATAAGTACATAGTTTCAGTTTGGGAAGAGGAAAAAGGTCTGGGGAGGAAGTGGTGATAGTGGCACAACCAGTGTGAATGTCCTTAATGCCACTGAACGGTACATTTAAAAATTGTTAAAGCAGCCAGGTGCAGTGGCATTGCCCGTAGTCCCAGCCCCTTGGGAGGCCGAGGCAGGAGGACTGCTTGAGCCCAGGAGTGCGAGGCTGTAGTGAGCTATGATTACACCACTGCACTCCAGCCTGGGCAACAGAGTGAGACCCTGTCTCCGTAAAATAATAATAATGAAATTGTTAAAGTGATCAATTTCCTCAAATATCGAAACAACTGTCTAAATTTTGTTTGTTGAAATCAGGAGCCAAACAGTGTTCACTCATGACACTTTATTATTCTATCTCTTAAGTCTCTTTTATGGCAAACCAGGAATAGAAAGAACTCCATTAACCTGATAATGAGTCTATATTAAAAACAAAAACAAAAACAAAACCTACAGCTAAGGACATTCTTAATGATGATACATTCACATCACTGTCTTTGAAATCAGAAGAGTGGCAAGGACTCTGACTTTCAGTCTGATGTTAGAGTCCAGTTCAGTACTGTTAAGATTAAATAATAGGAAACAAGAGACATATTGCAAAGCGTTGGACCTAATGAGAAAGTTTAGAGGGTTGCTTTCATATGTACTATTTGGAATTTTTATGTTTGAGTTCATAAGTGAGACTGGCGACATTCTCATCTCCTACGGCATTGTGTGGTTTCAAGTTATACAATTTTCCCCTCTTATCTGAGGGAGATACCTTCCAAGGCCCCCAGTGGATGCCTGAAACCATGAATAGTGCCAACCCTATATATACTATGTTTCCTCCTATACATGCATGCCTAGGAAAATAAATGTCAAGTTTAATTTACATTAATTAATTAATAATAAAACAAATACAACAATATACTGTAATAAAAGTTATATGAAAATGGTCTCTCTCTCTCTCAAAATATCCTACTGTACTATACTCAACTGTTTTCAGACCCCAAGAACATACTGTGGAAACCAAAACCATGGATACTGAAACCGTGGATAAGGGGGAACTACTGCACTTTCTCTTAGAATGATTTGGGGAGCCTTTCTGCTCCTTCTTTTCAAGAATATACTTCCCGAAAATCTGGCAGACTTATCTCTAGAATCATTTGATTCTGGTGTTTTCTATTGGGGGACATTTTAAATTACTCATTTTCCTTTAAACACAAACATTGAATCTGTTTCTTTTTAAGTCTGTGTGTTTTCTAGAGGTTTTATTTAATTTTTCAAGTTTGTTGCCAAAATTTGTTTAAAATTTTATTTTATTTCAATAGTTTTGGGGGAACAAGTGGGGTTTGGTTATATGGATAAGGTTTTTAGTGGTGGTTTCTGAGATTTTGGTGCATCACCCAAGCAGTGCACACTGAACCCAATATGTTGTCTTTTATGCCTAAGCCCACCTCAGTCTTCCCCCTGAGTCCCCAAAGTCCATTGTGTCATTCTTTTGTCTTTGCATCCTCATAGCTTAGCTCCCACTTATAAGTGAGAACATACAACATTTGGTTTTCCATTCCTGAGTCACTTCACTTAGAATAATGGTCTCCAACTCCATCCAGGTTGCTGCGAACTAGTACCATAAACTTTTTCATAGAATCCTCTCATTATTTAATCTCTGCTCTATCTATGGTTGTTTCTCCTTTTTCATCCTAATATTAATTTGTACATTCACTTTTCCTGGGTCTAAAGATTTTTCTTTTTCTCACTACTGCTTTGTTTGATGCTAATAAAGATATTTTAATATAGATATTTTCTGAATGGTATCTGACTAAGTCTGAATTATTTCAATTACAATTGTCCAGAGAAAAACAAAGACACTGCCTATCTCAAACTACAAACATAAAAGAGAAAATAAAAAGGGGAACAACAGAGAGGGAAAAGAACAGAACAATCGATTTAACACATTTACTTTAAAAGTAATCACATATTCATTATTCTCTCACTAACTGGACTTACTCTCTGGTTTAGTCTAGATAAGACAATTACAATAATTCCCAATAAATCCTACATTTTCCAAATATTTCACATTTCCATTTACAGTTACATACCAAACTTGAAATTGTTTTGAAACATGGTCATTCCACTGACTAATGTAAGCAATTTTTCATACTATGGCACAAGCTTATTTAATTTTAGGCAACAAGGACATTTCTGGCTGGTCTTCCAAGGGTTGTAATGACAGCGGCCTTTTGACTTTTATGTTGCAAGCATATAACCTTGAATAGTAATACTGACACTGAGCTGAACTTTCCAATTCACTTTTGACCAAGGTGAAATGAAAGACTTTACCCTCCAGGGTTCATCAAATATTTCTAAGTACTTGTATTCATGTTCTATAAGAATCACAAATATCAAGAAGAATTTATTTTTTCTGGCTGCCATGCTACAAATGACATTTTTAAACTTTATTTTTTTATCGCAAACAATTCTAGTCCCACAAGTAGTTGAAAAATCAGTAGAGAAGCCCCATGCACCCTTCACCCAGTTTCCGCCCGTAGTAACATCTTACATAACTGAAGTACAAGATCAAAACCAGGAAACTGACATTGGCTCAATACATTCACTAGACCACACCCGCTCTGATTTCACCAGCTTTCACAGCGCTTTTTGAGTATGTATGTGTATTATTCTATGACTCCTTATCCCGTGTATAGATCCATATTACCACCACCCAAATCCAGATCCAGAACAACAAAACTCTCTGGGGCTACCCTTTTATTCCAAATGACTTTTTAAGAAGATATCCAGTGCACGCATTGTAAAGAGCTTTAGGACATTAAGCACCTATATATCATTAGTAGAAAGGGTTAATAGTCATTTTTTATTATTATTATCATTTAAAAAAAATTTTTTTTTGAGATGAAGTCTCGCTCTGTCGCCCAGGCTGGAGTGCAGTGGCCCGTGGTCTCTGCTCACTGCAAGCTCTGCCTCTGGGTTCATGCCATTCTCCTGCCTCAGCCTCCCAAGGAGCTAGGACTACAGGCGCCCACCACCACACCCGGCTAAGTTTTTGTATTTTTTTTTTTAGTAGAGACAGGGTTTCACCATGTTAGCCAGGATGCTCTTGATCTCCTGACCTCGTGATCTGCCCGCCTCGGACTCCCAAAGTGCTGGGATTACAGGTGTAAGCCAGTCATTTATTATTTTTAAAAAATCAAGTTAAAACCATTTTCATACCCAAATATAGGTATTAATGTCACTTTAAATTGGGGAGATAGGCCGGGCACAGTGGCTTACACAGGTAATCCCAACACTTTGGGAGGCCGAGGTGGGCAGCTCACCTGAGGTCAGGAGTTTCAGACCAGCCTGGCCAACATGGGGAAACTTTGTCTCTATTAAAAATGCAAAAGTTAGCCAGAAGCACTTGGTGGCACAGGCCTGTGGTCCCAACTACTCGGGAGGCTGAGGCAGGAGAATCGCTTGAACCCGGGAGGCAGAGGTTGCAGTGAGCCGAGATCACGCCACTGCACTCCAGCCTGGGCGACAGAGCGAGACTCCATCTCGGAAAAAAAACAAACAAACAAAAAACTGGGGCAATGCTCGTAGCTACCACTATACACGTCTCATTATGGAAATTAGTAGTAGACCTTGGCTTCTATGAGGGAGCACACTCAGGCACTGAAGTCAATAAACATGCGTCAGGAAGAAAGATTTCAAATGAATAATCGCAGCCTTGATAGAGTTCCATTAATGTCAAATAACCACATTTTTGCCCCCTTACAAGGGCTGCTTTCAAGAAGCAATCAGACCACATTTAGTAAAAATCAGTCTATACAACACGCCTTTTTTCACATTTGAGAAAAACTGCTACCTCTCCAGTCAAAATACAGATGGGCCAGCCTAAGAGAAAAAGAAAGCTCCTCCCACACCTCTGATTTCCACTGCAGAGGAACAACCGGCTCCATATCCTCCACATGACTAAGAGAAGAACTCTCAGCCTGTATTCATCCCTTCAGACTCAGCATTCCCTCCTGGCGGATCTGGGTTCTGTGGTCCCACTGACAATGGCACTGTCTTCCCACTGACAATGGCACTGCATTTGCTACAGTGTTTTGCGCCTACTTGTGTGTTTCTTTTTATTCATCCTGCCCTGCTCAGATTTCGTCGTAGTTCATCTGTCTGTGGGTTCCTAGCTCCCATCGGTCCTGGAAAATTCTCAACCAGTCACTCATCAATTATGGCCTCTCTGCCATCTGTTTTAGAGTTTCCTTCAAAAATGACAATTAGATATATATTAGACTTTCTAATGTTCATATCTCTTAGCTACTGATTTTATACCATTTATCTCCTGATCTCTGGACTAGATTTAGATAATGTCTTCTATTTATACGTTTACAAATTCTCTCTCTCACTGTTTAATGTGTAGTTCAAATCATCTATTAGTGAGTTTTGTTTATTTGCTCTTATTTTTTTTGTGAGTTGGTGCCTTGCTATTTTGCCCAGGCTGGTCTCAAACTCCTGGGCTCATGATCCTACCTCAGCCTCCCAAGTAGCTGGGACTACAGGCACATGTCACCACACTCTAGTTTCTCCACCTTAATGATTAAAAAAAAAAAAAATTCAAATTGCTCCCTTTTTGTTTGGTTTGCGCTGTCATTTTCAATGGCAAATTGTCATATATTTACTATTATTTATTATACTATCATTCTTTTTTTTTTTTTTTTTTTTTTTTTTTTTTTTTTTTTTTTGAGACGGAGTCTTGCTCTGTCGCCCAGGCTGGAGTACAGTGGCGCGATCTTGGCTCACTGCAAGCTCCGCCTCCTGGGCCCACGCCATTCTCCTGCCTCAGCCTCCCGAGTAGCTGGGACCACAGGCTCCCACCACCGTGCCCGGCTAATTTTTTGTATTTTTAGTAGAGATGGGGTTTCACTGTGTTAGCCAGGATGGTCTCGATCTCCTGACCTTGTGATCCGCCTGCCTCAGCCTCCCAAAGTGCTGGGATTACAGGCGTGAGCCACGGCGCCCGGCTCTTTCTGTATTTCTATATTATTGTCTTACATTTTCTAACTTGGTGCCCGTTCTCCCATATGTGAAGTTCTTCATGGACTGAAATTACTCTCCCATCACTCTGAGGATATACATTTTGGTGGTATATTTCCTTGTGTGTTTGAAGATTTTTGATTTTTTGGTAGTTTTTAATTGAAATTCATCCTGAATGTTTAAATTGGGTTACTTTTTTTTCTTTCCTAAAAAAAAAAAAAAAAAAAAAAGATATGCATTTGTTTTTGTGAGGACCACCACCAGCCAGAACCACTTTATCTCCCTTTGACAGTCCCGGCTTAATGTGGGAACCTCAGGGACAGCTCCCCCCCTACCCTGTCCCAGACTCCGAGCTGGTCTCAGGATCAGCGGTAGTGTTGGTCTTTGCATTCACAGAAACCCAACTTTCATGTTTGTTTGCTCATGGAAACTCCCACAGGGGAGTCCTGAAAGCTGTCCCTGAGCCCGTGACACTCATACTTTAGGCAAGTTTGCTTTTGTTTATCCTGGATCTTGTCGTTTTTTAGCAGGAGGCCCTGCAGATGATCTACTCTGCAATACTTCCAGAATTTGAAGTCTTTGTTTTATCTTTCATGTTTGGAAAATAACATGTGGGACACACTCCTCTCCACTCCTCAAGATGTTGTAAACTCTGCCTAATGTCTGAAGAGTTTACAAAGCATTTTCATGCACGTAATCTCATCTAAATTTTTCAGAATAGTCCCAGAAGGTAGACAGAGCAAATATTATGACCACCATCAAATCAACAGGAACCTGAGGCCAAAAGTAGTGAAGTGGCTTCCCTGTGCTACTCACTTTTATGATCTCACCTCCCATATTTAACACTGAAAGCTCTCAAATTTCTATCTCCAGCCCAGCATTCTCCAAAGAGGCTTTTCTTACTGCTGGGCATACTTCTTCCCCCAGATACTCTTGCACTTGGAGCCAACATTAACCTGCCTCTCTGTCTCTAGCTCGGTCTACCCTGCCACCCTCAATTGCCCAATTAATCATCAACTCTTGTTGCTTTTACCTTCTAGAACTACACTGTCCAATATAGAAGCTACAGCCACAGGGAGCTATTTAAATACATTAAAATGTAAAATTTGGTTCCCGTCACATCAGTCACGTTGAAAGTGTTTAAGAGTCGCACGTGGCTGGTGGCTCCTGTATTGGAGAGCACATCGTTGGATGCTTCCATCAGCTCAGAGAGTTCTACTGGACAGCACCATTCTAGAAGTATCTGAAACCCAGTGGGTCCCACTCCCTTCACTACCACTGCCCTCATGCAGAGCCTCGGTCCCACTGCCTCACGTTTTGCCCCATGTCCATCCACTCTCCACACTGCAGCTAGTACCAGGGTCACAAGTCTGACTTGCAACAGGCCCGCCTGCCTACAGCCCTTCAGCCTGTATCCCACAGCCACTTCCCAGCTTTATTCCTCACCTTTTTCCACCTTAAACTCTACCTTTGAAGGTCTTAAATTGCTCTACTTGTCCCGCCCAGGACCTCATGACTTCGCCTTCCTCATACAATATCCTTGCCCTTGAAGTGACCTTTCCTTCTCTCACTTCCTGGATTGAGACTGTCACAGAACCCAAATTTTCAAAAGACTTGGTGCCCCTATGTCATCCTAAATAATTAAAGCCATAAAACAAGGGTAGGTACATCAGTGTTCTTACTTCTCTTATAATTATTAATGCTTTGGTGCAAAATACCAAACTGAAACTCTTCATAAGCATGTTTTCACTCAGTTTTAACAGTTCCTGTTTTGCTGCTACTCTAACCACCTACTTGCAATACATAATGGGTAACTGTCTTAGTCCATTTGGGCTGCTGTAACAAAATATCATAGACTAGGTGGCTCACAAACAACAGAAATGTATTTCTCACAGTTCTAGGGGCTGGAAGTCTAAGATCAAGGTGCTGGTAAGGGCCTCTTCCCTGGTTCATAGATGGCTGTCTTCTCGCTGTGCCCTCACATGGTGGAAGCAGTGAGGCAGCTCTCTGGGGCCTCTTTAATAAGGGCACTAATCTCTTTAATGAGGGCTTAATCACCTCCCAAAGGCCCCACCTCCTAATACCACCACCTTGGGGGTTAGGTTTCAAGATACGAATTTGCAGGGCAGTGGAAACGAACATTTGGTTTATTGCAGTAATTCAGCAATATTTTAAATCTTTCTTTAAGACTGAATCCAGGAAGCCTTCCTTAGTTACCTTCTTCCAGCAAACCTCACCCCCAGGTAGTTGTAGTACCCTCAACTCTAGACCTCTATAAGTTCCCATGGAGATCTTCAGCATCAAACCCCTACCTCATACCAGAACGATCAGCTGTTTGCGTGTCTACCTTACCTGCTGGGTTGCAAGTCTCTCAAAGGCAGGGTCCATGTCATGTTCACCTTCATACACCCCATAGAGGGCTTAGTACATGGTGCCCAAGAATGTGTGTTGAACACATGTATGAGCCAGGACTGGGTCCTGCTTCGTGCTTTTTCCTGAGCTCTACAGTATCCCCCATGGGCATAAGGAGGCAGAACAGAACTCAGGCTTCTGACCCCAGCCCTAGTGATCTTCCCCCAGGACCCAGGACCAGTTCTCCAAGATGCAAACAGCTAAGCTGGAGAACCTGCTCAACACATCTGTCCGGGTTTGTTTTTTTAAGCAGCAGCACTATTGGCCCAGAATACTAATCCACATACTGCTTTGTATTCTAAATTCAGGATGCCAACTTCAAGCATGTTAAATTTTAAGAAGCCAAGGAAGGAAATTAATCCACTCAAATCACTTCAATTATACTCAAGCCACATCACAAGGTCACCATGCATAGGAAAGTCAGGCCAGATTTCTAAATTGCATCCTTAATTCAAAGCAATAGACCTCTAACACATTCCTTCCTTTATCTTTCATTCTTTTCAATGAGGTAAAATTGACAAACATAAAATTAATCATTTTGAAGTGGACAATTCAGTGGCATTTTAGTACATTCATAATGTTGTGCATCCAGTACCTCTAAATGGTTCCAAAACATTTTCATCGCCTCCACAGAAAGCCCGTGAAGCAAAAGCTCCCCACTTCCTCCTCCCCTGCGGCCTTGGTAACAACCATCATTCTGTGTTCTGCCTCTCTGGATCTGCCTGTTCTGAATATTTCACATGAATACAATCATACAATATGTGATCCTTTGTGACTGGCTTCATTTAGTATCATGTTTTCAAGGCGCATCTATGTTATAGCATGTATCAGCATTCCATCCTTATTTATGGCTGAGTGACATTCCATTGTGTGGATACATGCCACATTTTGTTTAGCTGTTCATCCATTGATGGACATTTGGACTCTTTCCACCTTTTGGCTATTGTGAATAGTGCTCCTATGAACATGCATGTACTTGTATGTGAGTATGTGTTTTCAGTTCTTTGGGGGCATATACCTCTTCCATTCTCTTCTGCTCTTCCTCTTTGATATGGTTTGGCTGTGTCCCCACCCAAATCTCATCTTGAACTGTAGCTCCCATAATCCCCATGTGCTGTGGGAGGTACCCGGTGGGGGGTAGTTGAATCGTGGGGGTGGGTTTTCCCGTGCTCTTCTTGTGATAGTAAGTCTCATGAGATCTGACAGTTTCATAAAGGGCAGTTCCCCTACACATGCTCTCTCTTGCCTGCCGCCATATAAGGTGTACCTTTGCTCCTCCTCTGCCTTCCATCACGACTGTGAGGCCTCCCCAGTCATGTGGAACTGTGAGTCCATTAAACCTCTTTTTCTTTGTAAATTATCCAGTCTTGGATATTTCTTCACAGCAGTTTGAAAACGGACTAATACACTCTCCATCTCTCCTTCTCAGCCACTGATTCCTCAGAGGTCATTCTGGAGGGGCTGAAGATGGTCCATCAGAGCTCATTTACAGCCCACCCCAAACACAAGGGGATTAGCTAAACACCCTCACTCCAGGGCTAACTATGTAGGATCTCTGAGCAGAAAGAGGCTGGAGAATCAGTGAATACTGAGTGATAAGCCCAGCACAGCACCTGGCACATAGTAGGCTCACAATGAATATTGGCTGAGTCTGAGCAGAAACAAGGCTTAATCCAGGGGAGTCACAGAGAGACTAAGAGAAGGAGAAATAGACAGAGTCTGTAGACTGAGGATAGTCAAAAGAAAAAAGGATACCTCAGAGGGCAACACTGTAGGAAGAGGGGAGGGGGAGGAAGATGGAACGTGGATATGAGAGGGAGTGGAGAGAGCGAGCTCACGTGTGAGACAGAGAGGGTATGCTCTTGCCAAAAGAAATCCTGGAAAAGTTGAAAAGTGATAAGCCCTGGTCAAATGGTGACTGTCTCTGTTTTGAAAGTCGGGAGTCTAATAGGAAGAGAAGAACACAGGACCGTCAGGCTGAAGGTGTGAGATCCAAAGGCAGCAATGTCTCTTTGTAACTGCATCAAATGACTTAACTGTTTTCAGTGCCTTGAACCTTCTCTAGAGTGACCATAAAATCTGGAAACAAAGACAATAGTATCTTGGATGTAATATCTATTACATACTATTACATGGATGTAATAGTATGTTGGGATGTAATATCAATAACCCATTTAGTATGGATTTGCCCATGTTTACTGATTTGGTGACCAATCTCCCTCTACTTGTGGGGTAGTAACGTCTATATATGAAGAGGTGGGAGGGAAACGAGACCCTATGACCAAAATGCTCTGCAGACACCCAACAGTGCTACATGACACCAGATGGTGCATTTTTATTTACGACAGGGTCTCCCTCAGTTGCCGAGGCCAGAGTGCAGTGGTGCAATCACAGATCACTGCAGCCTCGACCTCCTGGGCCCAAGCGATCTTCCCGCATCGGCCTCCTGAGTAGCTGGGACTACAGGCTAATACCACCATGCAGAGCTAATGTTTTCCTTTTTAATTTTTGTGGAGATGGGGTCTCACTCTATTGCCCAGGCTGGTCTTGAACTCCCTGCCTCAAGCAACCCTCCTGACTCAGCCTCCCAAAGTGCTGGGGTTACAGGTGTGAGCCACTGTGCCTGGCTAACTGCATTCTTTTTGAGAGCCTTACTTCTCAGGATCCCTACCATCAAGGTTTTTCTTCATATACACCCTTACCTGGCCAATAAATTTTCCTGCTCCCATCAACATTTCTGGAGGGAGGTAGGGAAGGAAGGAAGGAAAGACAGAGAGAAGACATGCATAAAAAGTCCACAGGATGGAAAATCATCCCTTGAAAAATTGAGAGTCAAACTGCACTGGGCAACAGTTTCTCTCATTGGGTGGCAGCTTAAATCAACACTAAATCCTGCCTTTCTCCACAGTGGACTTCTGACCATGACAATGGAGCTATTTGGTTTAAGGAAACGTTCAAGTTTTGAAAGTTAAAAGTAACTGAGAGGCCAATTCCTTGCTTTGGTTCCCAGGGCTACTGGGGATTCATATTCCTATTAAGTTACACCGCATCAGACGGCCTATTATTCGCAGCACAGCCAAGCCCTGGGACACAGGGAGAGTCCTTTCTCATGGTTCTGTCCAACCTCTGGTCCGCGTGATGGGCCCAGGCTGGCCTGAGCCCTGGGTAGCTGTGGCCAGGACACATCCCTAATCGGGGGCGTCTGCACACGGCTGTTCCTCTTTACCTCAACAACACCGAAACGGTAGCCAGTGAGACAGAAAACAGGCATGCTCCCACTGAGGGTTAAACTCCCCTCCAATGTATGCCCCACAAGGGAAGGCAGGGAATTTTGCTTTGTTTCGTCATGCAGTCCAAGTGCCCGAAACAGTACCTGCACATAGCAGTGGCCAGTACGTATTTGTTGAATGAGTGACCTGAAGGAGCCACATTTCTCAAGAGCTGGCTGGCCTGGCCTGGAAGCAGCAAGGGACAGACACTTGACTCTTTCCTTGGTTTAGAACCAAGACCTCAGTTCTAAACCACCATGTGATCACAGATGCTGAGCTGTGGGCAGGACATGTGTCTAAATGCCCAGGGGTTCGAAACGAGAGGATGGAAAAATACCACCGCAGGGTGCACGAATGTCTCCGAACACAGCCGTGCGCTCTGAACACACAAACAGAACAGGGCCATTCCTTTCCTTTAATAGACAAAACTTGGATCCCCACGTCCTTGCAAAAACACAACAAAATGCTTCTCCCAGGACCGTTCTTGGAGAATATCTTTCCTTTTCTGGGGCAACCAGGCCTCCTGGTCCCTTTTGAGCAACAGCTGTGCTGGTGTGTTCAGCCCTATTTGATTGTAAATGTCTATCTGAATAGGCAATGCTTCCTAAATGACCAAAAACAAGCAAACAAAAAATTCACCAGGCTCGAGTATTTGAATATATGATTTAGAAAAAACAAAAACAAAAACAGAAAACACCTGTAAGAAACTTAAAAGAGTGGGAAAAATAGTGCCTTATCACTCCCATCTTTCTGTTCTTAAAAAATATAAATCACTTAACTTCTGAGTTAACTAAATAATCCCCGCCTGAATCCTGTCATTTCTCAGGCAGTTTTATTTATAAGACCCAAATTGACTCCAGTCTACCAAGGTGCTTTTGGGTGCTTTTACTTACAGATGACGAGAATGATGGATAGGATAAAGTCAGAAAGACAGAAATAAACTGGGAAACATTCAAGTATGACAGATTCGTGGCATGCGCTTATTTGCATTTTTCCTTTGGTTTTGATTTACTAATTAACAAGTGGGGCAAGAAAAACATATTTGGGTTGAGTTGGAAGCTTATGCTCTCACAGTTCTTCATCTCCACTTCCTGGGGCCTTTGGTGAAATAACAATCTTGGATTTGTTGCTCTGCAATAATTTCCATGTCTAACACGGCCTTGTCGTTTTACTGCAGGATTGACTTTGGGAAATACTGGGCTGGAGAAGAAAATTCTTATCCAAGCATGTATCTGAGAGAAGGGAAGGGGGAGCTACAAAAAACAACAAAGTGACCAGCCAAAGGTTTCTCAGTTACTCTGTCTCCCTCCTCTAATTCAAAACATTGTACTTTATTATTGGTGTAGCACCAGAGAGCACATTCTTTGCTCCGGTGATTCACTTCATCTTCCTGAGAGCACAATGGAGAGAGTATCTAAAGTTACTTGATTTGCCTCCGGATTAAGTCCAAGCTAAACTGCTCACTTAACATTCTGTTTTCCCGTGAAGCGCAGCAGGTCCGCGCAGGGCGCTACGGGGGTGGGGCAGGCACAGGGTGGGGCTACATGGCGGGTAGCTCCCCCTGCTGAGTCACAAGATCTTGGTTCTTTCAAGATCTCAAATCACAGATTGATGAGATCAGCAAGCAGGCCTTTCTGCAGGTTGGGGAAAAGGTGAAGAAAGCTGTAGAGATGGGCAGGAAGGCCCCAAGAAGAGCTGCCTTGGTTTCCAGGTTGATGCAGGGCTGGGGTGGATTTGTACCAACATTCCAGCCTCATTGAGGCATGGAAATTCTAAAACATCATGACTTATAGGGCAAAAAGAAGACAAGAGATAGGAGAGGAGCGGAGAGGGGTCTGTCTGGAGATGCCAAGGAGTACCTCCCCCACAAAAGACAGGAAGCATATATCAAGAAAGGAATCAGCCATGCAACGTGGACAGACAAACACACAGGACTGTGCTCCCACAAGAGGTGACTGTGTGGCTGTGCATATTTGGGACAAGATCCTGCTACATCTTGATTCACCTGCAGCAGACGCTTTGCTCTGCCTTTTGCTCTTCCTATCTGGTGTTGGCAATAAGCAGTCAAAAGAAAAATCGGAACGAGGTCAGTCACAGGTGATTATTCAAACCACCTTTGACTATTAGTGTCTTTCCCACAAAATCTCCCACCAAAGTGATTAGTAATCAGCGCAACTGATGGTCTGAGTTTTGATTTTTCTCTTTTTATAACCTTCAAATGCCCAGAAGTTGGCAGTAAGGAGCCCAGTGCAACGTAAGTCTTGAATAACATAACTAGCCTGCAGGTCATTCAAACCTGGGCTAACAGAAGGCACTTCCTCAGGCCCCTCCAGGTGTGTGGTCACACTGCTCCTCTGACCTCTGGTGCATCCTGAGGATTAGGAAGCCACCTGGGAGATCAGTACATCAAAGGTGTATGCCACAGAGGACAGTAAGAACAGGAGGAAGTGAACGTGAAACCTACAGCGGAAGAAACTTGACTAGAAGCGACCTGTAAGAGAACAGGAAGCTAATTCCTGAGAGCTTTTTGAACCAAGTAGAAAGTCCACCCAACCAGACTCGCAGACAGAGAGAGAATGACACATAACACAGCCGGCCATCACTGCCAACCGCCCTCAGGCACCAGTGCATGCTCCTGGGGGACCGTGGTCTCAACTCACAGGGTACCCGGAGCCCACTTCATCCCTGGGGGTCCTCTGGCTGCAGAGCTGGCATATGTGACCAGGCAGGGCCAAGGCAGGCAAAGGAAATATTGGCCACGTGGTGGACAGAGGAGTTATTTTACATCAGGGTCTGGAGTGACTTTGCTGTCGTGTGTCCCTGCCTCAAAATGCCAACAGGGAAGAATGCTGGGGAATATTCTCTCAGACATGCAGCCTTTTGGTCATAGTGGAGTTGCTGATGCCCATGTGGTTGGAAGAAGTGGTGTGTACTTCAGATGACAATTTGGGGAAATACTTTGTCTCTGGAAAACCGCTAAAGTTTGTTTTTTTTTTTTTTTTTGAGACTGAGTTTCGCTCTTGTTGCCCAGGCTGGAGTGCAATGACGCAATCTCCGCTCACTGCAAACTCCACCTCCCGGGTGCAAGCAACTCTCCTGCCTCAGCCTCCCGAGTAGCTGAGGTTACGGCACGCACCACCATGCCCAGCTAATTTTGTATTTTTAGTAGAGATGGGGTTTCTCCATGTTGGTCAAGCTAGTCTCGAATTCCTGACCTCAGGTGATCCGCCCGCCTCGGCCTCCCAAAGTGCTGGGATTACAGGCATGAGCCACTGCGCCTGGCCTAAAAACCACGGAAGTTTTATAAGTTCTCAGAGATGGCCAGATTTTGTTGTGACATAACAATGTCAATAAAGGTCAACCAAAGAAAAACTTAGAAGGTCAGTGTGAATTAAAGTCTATACATTTTCATTCATTCTTTCTTTCTCTTTTTCTTTCCTTTTAGAGGTGGGGTCTTGCTCTGTTGTGCAGACTGGAGCACAATGATGCAATTACAGCTCACTGTAAGCTTGAACTCCTGGGACTACAGGTGTGGGCCACCACACCCAGCTAGTTTTCAAAATATTTTTTGTAGAAATGGGGTCTCACAATGTTGCCAAGACTGGTCTCGAACTCCTGGCCTCAAGCAACCTTCTGGCCTCGGCCTCTCAAAGTGCTGGGATTGCAGGTATGAGCCACCTTATCCAGCTGAAGTCTACGCATTTTTCAATGATACAACAGGGTGTGAATCCCGATAGTGACTGCCTGGGATATAGCAGGAAGATTCTTCTGCCTGTTTGATCGACAATGAGCCAGTGGTGTGAAGTGCCTCGGTTAAATGCCTTTTCCCCCTTTTCCCATCTCACTTTCCTCATCTGGAAAATACTGGAAACACTGACACTCATCCCACCCGTGACTCTAACCACAAATATAGGGAAGAGAATTGAATACAAGGTTCCAGAAAATAGCAACACTCAATATTCAACCACAAATCACTAAATGCAACAAATACTAACTGGATATCTATTATCTACAAGGTATGTTAATAAGCTTTTGGGGTTATCAGATAACCTCTGTGTAATTCACATTTGCACATGAAACAGACTTTAAAACATACTACAAATAGACTGAATGGTATCTTCCCATTTAGCTGGATATTCACTTAGGGCTTCCCCTCCCCTTTGATGTCCTTGAGATAAATTAAAAGATCACACAACCTCCTCCCTCTATTGTTTATCAATCAGAAAGGATCAGTAAACGTCTGTGGTCAAAGGTGGGTTGACAGAGACAGAGTCCCTTCTTAGAGGACTCACAATAGCCTCCAGGAGAAGGTGCCAAGCCAGACGGAGACCCCTGCTACTCACTGCCCTTGCTCAAAGTGGCTCTGGAAAGATCGCCAGGAGATCTGGGCCAATCAGGAAGTCTAGATCTGTCTTCAGCCAACCACAACATGACTATACAACTTCTTGAATTCTTCTGAGCTCAGGGTTCCCCTGACTCCTGTCTTTCTTGGACACCTGCCTCCACGACACCAGCAAATCCTGCCTGCCCTAGCTTCAAAATCTATCCGAACCCAATCTGCTCACCACCTCCACCACTACCACTGTGGACTAAACCATCACCATCTGTTATCCAAACCACTGCAAGAGCCACCTAACATGCCTTTCTGGTTCTACTTTGCCCCTCCAGCCTATTCTCTACACAGTGGCCAGAATGATCCTTTTGAAATATAAACCAGATGATATCATTCCCAGCAGGTAACCCTCAAAAGTCCTCCTCCTCAGAGCAAAAACCTTTTCAGGATATTTTTCGCAATCACTAGGGTGGTGCACAAAGCCTAACCCAACACAGGGCCCTGGTTTGCTCTCTGACCTAGCTTCATTCTACTGACGCAGCTTCTCAGCAGGGAAATGCTGAAGGCTCCAGCCAGGCGCCTGCCACAGGACCTTTGCAAGTGCTGTTTCCTCAGTGCAGATGCTCTCACCCTAGACAGCCACACAGCGTTCTCTCTCCCCTTCTCACATCTCTGCTCACATATCATCTCCTCGGAGAGACCTTCCCTGCCCACCTAACAGAGCGTGTCTGGTCATACTCCATCCTCTTAAAATGCCTGCTTTTTAAAATACACATCTCCATAGCATTGGTCACTATCTGGCATTATATTGAATTTATTAATTTACTGTTACCTCTTCCACTAGAACGCACATTTCATGAATGCAAGAAGTTCGTGTGGTGCCTTTTAATATCCCATGTGTATGGCACATAGCTGATAGTCAATAATTCTTTAAGAAACCTTCTCAAATTTATTTTCACCATTGGCTAAAGGGAGGTGATAACGACTCATCTGCCTCAAGGAGCTGTCCAATGCTAAAATGAAGTAATAAACGTGCCAGCATTTCAAGAAGTATCGAGTACAATATTTTGTAAGTGGAAGGTGTGATTTGTTTGTCCACTGCCTTGGAACAAAGCAGAGCCCACAATTCGGTCAGCCTCTACAGGAGATGCTCAGGAAATGTTGCTGGGGATGTGTTGTGGTGGTAACAGCCATCCCCCAACTCAGAACATTTTCCATGGAAAAAGAAAGTGAGGAGTCTGGGAGAATATAAGACAGAAAAACTTGGGGTTCAGAATGTTACAAGAATATTAAGCAGGCCTGCTATAATGTGTAATTATATATTCAGAAACTTCAAAATAGACCAGTGCTAGAAATAAAGGAGCCCTATTTACCGACACACACACACACACACACACCAGCACCAATCCTACTATAGCATGGGGGGTCCTGCTGAGGTTTCCATAAGGGAATGGCCTGGAGGAACTAGCTACTATGGCTTAAGATCCAAAACGTTCTCAATGCTGGCACTGGTGCCTTCTGGAATTCAGGTTTTTGAAAGTCTCATCACCCTTTTGGTCACCTGTACCATTTTGCCTCATTTTCTACTGCTGTTCTCAACAATTAGGATGGAGAATCTAAAAGGTAGTGAGAAAAAAGAGAGCGTCTGGGTTTCAATAGCACCGTAAGAAAAGGATGGAGACCTCAGAGCCATGGTGGGTTTGAGGGAGGGGAAGAAGGTATTTGTACATACACTCCCAGGATAGAAATAAAACCCACAGAAATAGAGCAGTGAGGTGGCACCACTGCTGGCTGCAATCAGAGCCAGACAAGGTGGTTCAGGAACTGGGCTGCAGGCATGAGGAGGGAAGAGAGGCAAGAAGATTTTCAGGGACCTGATCCAGTGCACAAAGGCAACTGCACAAAGACGGCAGAGAAAAGAATGCACCCTGTTTCTGCGGACCACATCCCATTTCAAATGCTGGGGCTGCTTAAAAGTCCTTCCCGGGTGCGATGGCTCATGCCTGTAATCCCAAAACTTTGGGAGGCCGAAGCAGGCAGATCACCTGAGGTCAGGAGTTCAAGACCAGCCTCACCAACATGGTGAAACCCCATCTCTACTAAAAATACAAAATTAGCTGGGCATAGTGGTGCATGCCTGTAATCCCAGCTACTCGAGAGACTGAGGCAGGAGAATCACTTGAACCTGGGAGGTGGGGGTTGCAGTGAGCCAAGATCGTGTCATTGCACTCCAGCCTGAGCAACAAGAGCAAAACTCTGTCTCAAAAAAAAAAAAAAAAAAATGTCCTTCCCACAGTCCATGGCAACGTGCAGTCAGTCGATGGTTTCACTGGGTAGAGGGAACGTGGATAGTTAAAATCCATAACCGTAAGCCCTATTTTAGGTTAAATCTCATTCCCTGCAACTTTCCCCTTCACATTCCAAACAGCCAAATCCCTTTGTATAGACTTTTTCAATGTGCCTTGTGTTGAACAGTCTTAGATGGTGGAGAATGTCTTAAGAATGAATATATTGACTCCTGACAGTATGCCAAATAGTTTGCAAAGTGGCACACATGCACTGTCTTACTGCATCTTTATAATCACCACACATGGTAGTCACCATTACTATATCCATTGCAGTTTGGGAGAAAACTGACTCTCAAAGAAGAAAGTAACTTACTCAAGGTCATGTGACTGATGAGGGCAGAACTGGGACATGACCCCAAACCTATACATTCATCATGACACTATGATGCATACAGGCAACTACAGGAGTCATTCTTTAATTTTTCTTTTATTATTTTTTCAGTTTTTTGTAGAGATGGGGTCTCACTATGCTGCCCTTCTGACCTCAAGTGATCCTCCCGCCTCAGCCTCCCGAAGTGTGGGGATTACAGGTGTCAGCAACCGTGACCAGCTCACTTGAGTAATTCTGAGAGCAGAGATGACAAAACAGTTGGCCCAAGGCTCAGCGGTGATAGGCACAATGCAAGAACCCAGAAACAAACATCAGTTCTGCCACTCGGCCTAGGTGAAGCCACTCCTGGGTGGGGACAGGAGAGTCCTTTAGGGCCCCAATTCCCACCGTCCTTGGGTCAAACTGCCAGACCTGGATAGTAGAACAAGGTGGAAAGCTTTTAAAAGGCTGGTGTCATGTTCAGCTCAAGAAGGCTGAAGTTGCCCTGGAAGAAAGGGACCACTGGAGAAACAGCCCACAAGAGGCAGAATGATGTCCCATAGAAGAGGGGTCCCCAACCCCCCCTCTCCCCCACCGCGGGTTGCAGACCGGAGGCACTGGTCTGTGGCCGGTTAGGGATTGGGCCCGTGCAGCAGGAGGTGCATGGCTGGCGAGGAGCATTTCCGCCTGAGCTCCACCTCCTGTCCGATTAGCCTTGGCACTAGCTTCTCATAGGAGCACAAACCCTATTGTGAACCAGGCACGCAAGGGATCTAGGTTGCGTGCTCCTTATGAGAATCGAATGCCTGGTGATCTGAGGTGGAACAGTTTCATCCCAAACCATCTCCCTCCCCACCTGGTCCGTGGAAAAATGATCTTCCACAAAACTGGTCCCTGGTGTCAAAAAGGTTGGGACTGCTGCCTACGACACACGTGCTAGGGGATAAGGGAAAGACGAAGAACGAGCAACTCAACTCCTAGAAAAATGGGCCGCAGGCTTCCATCCAGGGCATGCTCACCTGCCTTGGGGAATGAGCAGCTGGGCCAGGCTCTGGTTCACTGTCCCCACCTGACTCCCTCCAGACCAGGAAACAGAAAGATGCTGAGGGCTCCCAGGTCACAAGGCAACTGGAGCGCTGGAAAGACCGCCAAGCAGAGCTCCCTTTGTTGGGGACAGAAGGGGTCACGTGAAGCAAAAAGAGCCAATGCACAGTCATCAGCACGTCCTGAGAGCCAGAAAAACACTTTTCTCAGAGCTTTCGATTTGTGAGGTCTGTGGAGTTTTGGTCAGAGCTTCCCAACAGCTTCCCAAACCACCACCAACACACCTGGGATGGAATCTATCAGTGTGAGGTGAAAGCTTTAGTCCTGTGTCAGGAATGCTGTGATACCCAAAGCAATCTCAAAACAAAAGAGAACAAATCTTTAAAAATTTACTTACAAAACCACAGGTATGGGGTGATGCCACTTGTATACGCACACGCATTTTAAAAGGTACATACACACACTTTTTTAAAGGCTGAAACAAAATTGTAGTTAGCTAGATGATGGAGTATGAATAATTTCTATTATCTTATTTTTGGTTATCTCTGTGTTATCAATTCTTCATAATAAATACATTCTATTTGTAATAAAACACACTTACATTATTTAAAACAAAACGTTTAAAAGTATATCACTTAAACAGACCACCAATATCCCCACTTTCACCAACTCTTAACTTTATTCCTTAAAGAAGTTGTTAAATACTCTCAGATGACTAGAAACATATTTGGAATGCCTCTTTCCATCTGATTAAAAGATTACTCACTGTAGTCCAATTTATGGTAATGCCACTAGGAAAAAAAAAACCCCAAAAATGCAGCTTCTGTTTCTGTTTGAATATCACAGTATTACCTCAACTCCAGCTGGAAGATGGAAAAACAACATTTGGGATTTAAAGACCATCTTCACTTACATGATGAATTTTGGAAGAAAATGGTAACTGGAGGGAAAAAACTTTAATACAACTAAACAGGATTTCTAGAGCAGATTCTTGGTTCCTGTGGTTGGGCTCATGTTGGTTCAGTGACATTACCAGGACCTTCCCAATGGGGCTTAGAGGCCTTTTCCCCTTCCCTTTCTTCCTTTCTTTCACCTTACCATCCCTTTTTTACTTCTCCTTCTCCCTGTTTATTTCAGTTTGCCAAATTCAAATTCAACTGTTTTTTGGATCTGATAGTAAAAAAAAAAAAAAAAAAAATACAGTTATCAGCCATGCAGTCCCTAAAACATTAGCACATAAATTGACCAGCCAGTAATTTGTGTAACCTACAAGTTATACAAATTCATTGTGGAGACAAAGAAATATATATGCAATTATACCCGGTACACTCAGGTTTGAGTTTCATCCGATCATCCTCTCCAGCTGCTAAAGCTGGGACAGACTGATAAGACTAGGACAAATTGGTCACCCTACTGTCATAGAACATGTCTTCAATAAAGCCTCACATGATATGGTAGACTAGAGGTCGCACATGTACGCATGAACACACACAGTCACTCACATATGTACTCACACACAAAGACACCACATGCCTGTAAGTGTGCCTAAATCTCACATTGCAGCTTGTCTTTTTCCCCCTTTCTGCTCCAGCCAATTTTCACATTCCACCTTGTCATTATGAACAATGTTTCTCCTTCTAATTACTCATGTCTTACCCTGGTTGGACATGGGATATCCCTCTCTGAAATCTGGAAAGAATGTCTTGCCAGTATCACATGTTTATAAAATGCAATCATTGGCTCAAAAAGATCTCCTTTCCCCAGATCCTGACGGTCTTTTCCTTTCTCTGATAGTATCAATGTGCCTAAAAGTGATGTGCCTCTGACCTAGGCGTCAGGCATGTGACAGTTGTATGGGGTGTCAGATCATAAGTGACTACACATCCCCTGTTTGCTTGGAAAGCAAGGGCTATAGGGCAAGGCTCCAGGACCTCAGGCCCTGGAGGAGGCCCCTTGGTTTGAGCCAATGTGCTGCCTTTGTTTGTGATGGAGACAGCTAGAGGCACTTCCCTCTAGGGGCTGGTTCATGATTAAACACCGTCTAGCAGGAAGAGAAGCCTCTAAAAGTGCCAGGCCACTCTAAAGAACTTGTCCAGCTATCTATGTCGACATGTGCAACTTATATAAAGACGTCAGTTACTGCCTACAGCTGCTAGCAAGTTGGAAGGAAAAAACAAAAACACTTTCCAAATCAGAATTACAAGTGCTGAAATATTCCACAAGTTGTGGCCGTAAGATAAATAACATGATTCTACAGGGAGTATTAAAGATTCCAAAATCTTTCCTATTTTTTCACCCCAAGTCCCCTTTAGCAGAGTGGAATATAAAATGTCCCAAAAGTATAAAACAAACACGAGGTTGCCACGCTCATCTTGACATTAAAAAAAGAAATGTTTAGAAACACGTTTTCACACTTGCAGGGCAATGAGATCAGAAAATCTGGAAAGCTTCTCCGGCTCTAATTCGTCTGTGTTTGCTTATTTTTGATCTGCTGCAATCCTTTGTATTTTGTAAATTCTGAGAAAAATCGGCAGAACAAAACAGTCTAAGCCACGGATTTGGTCTATTTTATGCTTTTTAGAAGTTTTCAAGTATCCAGTCCATTTGTAAATGTGTTTTTAAAAATGTGTGACCTGATCTAAATTTACCCACCTGTTGGGCCTGCAACATGACGACCCAGACACGCTGACTGATGGCTTGCCATCCACAAACCTCAGTTTTCTCACTTTGCAATGTGAGGCGTTTGTGCAAGATGATTCCCAAAGCCCATCGCAACACCACGTTTCTATAATTACAGGAGACGTTCTAGATAATAGAATATCCTGGTTAGCAAAAGGCTAAATCTAAATTTCAAAGTACGCTTTTAATTCAGCTTTAAAACGTCAGGCAGTTTTTGACCTTAATATATAAGCACATCATTTTTTAATAATTGAGCATCCTGCACCACCCTCCACATAAGCATCCACTGAAAAGGTAAGAAGGCCAGTGTTGTTTAGTTGACAGAACTTTGAACACCAGAAGACCTGGGAAGAACAGCATATGCCTATTTTTTCTCTCATATAAAAAACGTGAGAATCAAAGGAGCTTATTCACACGCTTAAAAGCATGTTGCAAATTGCAAAGTTAAAAAGCAAGTCATTTAAAAAATAGACTGAACTATTTGAAAATTGGTTTCTCTCGAGTGGACTGGTGATGAGAAGGTGAGGGCGTGCATCTTTGTTTGCCTTTGTTTCTGAGTTTATTGATCTCTCTCTTTTCCGAGTAGAGTTCAGAACAACAGACAATCCTGGTTAACTGAAGGAGCTGATCTTAGTAATTGAAATATTGCCACAATAAAAAAGAACGACCAGCTAATAATCCATATTAAAGACAGTAATAACTTCTGCTTACATAGCATTCTACACTATTTTCCCCTAATGTCATAGTGTTGTTTTTTTTTTTTATCTAATATATTATCCTTGCAAGGGAAAACTGACATTAAGTGGTTAAAAAATAAAAGAAGACTAAAAGAAAAAACAATCACTACCAAAACAAAGTATATTCTGCTGTGTAATCAAGTAAAACTAGTTTTCACAGTTAATAAACAAACCATTAGTCTAAAATAAAGGTCAACATGAACAGAAAGCAATTATGGATGGGGATTTAACTGACAGCCCTTCCACCGGAAGGGATTATCTCAAATTTTGCTTTAACTTCATCTCCCCCACCAGTGATGCCATGGCTGAAGGCACTGATACTTTCCCAATTTCACTTCAGCTTCAAATCTAAAGTCAAATTAGTGGAAAATGCATGGGATCTGTAGTCACACAGACCTGGGTTTATATTCCAGCTCTACCACTTATCAATGAGTGTGACCTTGAACAGTTTTTTTTGACCCCCCAAGTTGCTTACCTTTAAAATGGGGAGGATATCCATTCTGTGGGTTATGGAGGGGATTAAATGAAGAACCTACAAGTTACACAAATGTAAACTCCATTCTCTTCAACTACTTCTATGTATTTCTCTGTTTCCACTATTTCCTGCTCCCTTCTTAATCCATTTGTCAGAATACATCCTCAATTAATGCTGAACAATGGTGTAAAAGTGCACACACAAGTCTCTCCAGCAATTTTCTAACCTACTAACTGATGGCTTTGCAACCTAGGAGGCCAGACTTTCTCAGTCCTTTACTGTGTGAAATATTCTAAAATAAAATCGCAACCCCATCCTGAAGAGTCACCGAGTCAGACTGGAACAATTTTGCCAACAAGCACAGCTTAAGCCATATCAATACACCAGTGATTAGTAAAATGCCCCTGCCAACCATTTGGTTTCCAGCCAGAACTACTATTTATTTCTACAATGCTACTATGTTCTATTTCCTCTTGCTCTATTTTTGGATAAATGGGTTGTATGAGGAAGTCCAGCAACTGGAGACAAAGGAAAATGTTAACACGAAGCACATCTTTACTGTTAAACGCCCACTGTTAATTATAACAGGAATGAATTAAGCCATTTTCTCCCCTTCTTAGGGGTCTAATTACAGTGTGTGTTCTCTATTTTTAAAAATTTGGTATTTTGTATTTTTAAATTTTAGTATTTAAAACTTCTTGAATTTCTAATTCAACTGTGTGATCCTTCTATGATCATTTTAACCTCCAAAATGTTTTCATAATACTGTAATTTCAACCAAGACTAAGGTTTTGCCACTGCCATGTTAATTCTTAGCAACAAAAGTAACAGTAGGTACTATTTATTAAACATTTATTATGTGCCAAGCATAGTGATAAGCTCTTTATAAACATCTGATTTATTTCTCTCAATTCCATTATCCTAATTTACCGACGTGAAACTTGCTCCAATTCTTGAAGCTTGTCAGTGGCAGAGCCAGGATTCAAGCCCAGATATTTTTTCTTCAGAAGTTCTTGCTCTTAGTCACCCTGCTAGTCTGCACCCATAGAGGCAGTTGCTGCACATCCAAAAATACCTCCAAGTTCATCAGTGTTTAGGTGCCACAGCACTTGGCAGAGGTCTGGAGTCCTCAGCTTCCAGGAGGTATTTTGAGTAATGACTAATAGCTTGGTAAGAGAAACCAAGGCTGACCCTTTGATTAAGTCCCAGGAATTCTTGGGCATATCATGAGAGAAGGGATTCCAGAAAAGGAAGAATAATCTTACAAGAGGTGATTTAGGAACTTAGCATCACATAATTTGAATATTTTAAAAGACATTTAAATAGGCTCATTTTATACTCTAAACAGAGAAAATTATTATTTTACTTTAAGTTCTGGGATACATGCGCAGAACGTGAAGGTTTGTTACATAGGTAAACACGTGCCATGGTGGTTTGCTGCACCTAACAACCTGTCATCTAGGCTTTAAGCCCTGCAGGCATTAGGTATTCGTACTAATGCTCTCCCTCCCCTGCCCTACCCCCACAGGCCCCGGTGTGTGATGTGCCGCTCCTTGTGTCCATGTGTTTTCATTTAAACAGAGAGAATTTGATTTGCATTTCTCTGATGGCAAGTGATGATGAGCATTTTTTCATGTGTCTGTTGGCTGTATGAATGTCTTCTTTTGAGAAATGTCTGTTCATATCCTTTCCCCACTTTTTGATGGGGTTGTTTTTTTCTTGTATATTTGTTTGAGTTCTTTGTAGATTCTGGATATTAGCCCTTTGTCAGTTGAGTAGGTTGCAAAAATTTTCTCCCATTCTGTAGGTTGCCTGTTCACTCTGATGGTAGTTTCTTTTGCTGTGCAAAAGCTCTTTAGTTTAATTAGATCCCATTTGTCAATTTTGGCTTTTGCTGCCGTTGCTTTTGGTGTTTTAGACATGAAGTCCTTGCCCATGCCTATGTCCTGAATGGTACTACCCAGATTTTCTTCTAGGGTTTTTATGGTATTAGGTCTAACATTTAAGTCTCTAATCCATCTTGAATTAATCTCCGTATAAGGGGTAAGGAAAGGATCCAGTTTCAGCTTTCTACTTATGGCTAGCCAATTTTCCCAGCACCATTTATTAAACAGGGATTCCTTTCCCCATTTCTTGTTTCTCTCAGGTTTGTCAAAGATCAGATGGCTGTAGATGTGTGGTATTATTTCTGAGGAACCACAATGAGATACCATCTCACACCAGTTAGAATGGCAATCATTAAGAAGTCAGGAAACAACAGGTGTTGGAGAGGATGTGGAGAAATAGCAACACTTTTACACTGTTGGTGGGATTGTAAACTAGTTCAACCATTATGGAAAACAGTATGGCAATTCCTCAAGGATCTAGAACTAGATGTACCATATGACCCAGCCATCCCACTACTGGGTATATACCCAAAGGATTATAAATTATTCTACTACAAAGACACATGCACACGTATGTTTATTGCGGCACTATTCACAATAGCAAAGACTTGGAATTAACCCAAAGGTCCATCTGTGACAGACTGGATTAAGAAAATGTGGCACATATACACCATGGAATACTATGCAGCCATAAAAAAGGATGAGTTTGCGTCCTTTGTAGGGACATGGATGCAGCTGGAAACCATCATTCTCAGCAAACTATCACAAGAAGAGAAAACCAAACACCGCATGTTCTCACTCATAGGTGGGAACTGAACAATGAGATCACTTGGACTCGGGAAGGGGAACATCACACAACGGGGCCTATCATGGGGAGGGGGGAGGAGGGAGGAATTGCATTGGGAGTTATACCTGATATAAATGATGAATTGATGGGTGCTGACGAGTTGATGGGTGCAGCACACCAACATGGCATAAGTATACATATGTAACAAACCTGCACGTTATGCACATGTACCCTAGAACTTAAAGTATAATAATAATAAAAAAAAAGAATCATAAAATAAATAAATAAATAAACAGAGAGAATTATTAGTCACTACTGATTGAAGAGACCAAGACACTAAGATCAAGCTACATACTTAATGTAGGGACAGAACGGGGACTGGAGTGTGGGTCTCCTGACTCTCACATCATTACATTTCTCCTGCCAATGGCTTGAAGGAAGAGAATGAGAGGAAGAGAAAGGTAGAGAGAGATACTTCCTACAGTTACTAGTGAAGAATTCAGAGACTGTAACAAAAGATTTGAAAGGATATTGCACACTGGATGTGAAAGAGGAAAAGAAACTCCAAAACTAGAGCAAAAGTTTGCAAACAACAGGAAGACAGAAATGAGGGAGTACAAGAAATACAACCTTATGAATGAAGAGAAGCTAAGAGTTTTTGACATCTGGCTGTTTTAGGCAAATGCCTGAAATAGTCTCCTAAGATTTCTTGTCCTAATTCCCAGGACTATAAACATGACGAGATGTCATGTACTGATTATGTGACGTGGCAATAGGGATTCTGTAGATATAATTAAAGTTACTAATCAGTTGACTTTGAGTACAATCAAAAGGGAGATTGCCCATGTGGGCCTAATTGAATCTCAGCAGCTCTTTAAAAGCACACAGTTTTTCTAGCTGGTAACAGAAGAGAGAGGCAGAGGGATCCCAGGCATAATAAGCTGCTACTGGCTATGAAGATGGAAAGGGCCACTTGGTGAGAAATAGTCAGCTTCTAGGATCTGAGAGCAGCTCTGGCTGACAGCAAGAAAAGGGGGACCTCGGTCCTATGACCGCAATAGCTGAATTCTTCCAACAACCTGAGGAAGGACTGGACTAGCTAGATGCCCCCAAGCTGGCCACTGGTGGTCGCAACATCTAAGAACAGCTGGGCTTTCCCTCCATAGAGGAAATCAGAAAAGGGAGTGACTGATGAGGTAGTAGGGTTGAGGGCGTCACCCCTCAAGTGACTGTTTCCAACTCAAGTATTCAGAATCAAGGGAATTACCAAGATAAATTGCAGGGAGATGCTATGGAGTAGCTATAGAAATTTTCAAATATATATTTTCTATACTGGGTTTTGTTGGTTTTTTTTTTTTTTGAAACAGGGTCTCACTCTGTCACCTGGGCTGGAGTGCAGTGGTGCGATCACAGCTCACTGCACCCTTGAACTCCTGGGCTCAAATGATTCTCCCACCTCAGCCTCTCTAGTAGCTGAGACTACAGGCATATGCCACCATGCCCGGCTAGTTTTTTAAATAGTTGTTTTTGTTTTTATTTTTATTTTTTGTAGAGACAGGGGTCTCACTATGTTGCCCCAGGCTGGTCTCAGACTCCTAGGGTCAAGGAACCTCTTGTCTTGGCCTCCAAAATTGCTGGGATTACAGATATCCCATCATGACTGGCCTCAAATGTATTTTTATGTAATGATTTACTTAAAACCCATGTCATTCCACAAAGTATTGGAGGTGTTTCATAAAAATCAAATAATATATCATAAAAATAAATGAGAAACTAGAGAAGAGAGAAGAGAAAATACAATCAGAGATATACAAATTATGTGTCATGAAGATCCCTTATCTACCACCATACCCGCTAATTTTTTATATTTTTTTGTAGAGACAGGGCTTTACCATGTTGCTCAGGCTGGTCTTGAACTCCTGGCCTCAAGTGATCTGCCTGCCTCAGCCTCCAGTGCTGGAATTACAGGCATGAGCCACCACACCTGACCCAGCATGTTTTTTTTACCTTTGCGGAAATCACTGAAAACACAGATACGTAGCCAGTTCCAGAACTCAGAGAAAGGTAGCCCAGCCCTGAGGGAAATCCTGGTGTGGGTCCTCACAAATGGGACATCATATCAATGGTGTGGGTGAGGTCCCCACGGCACTTTCAGAAACACAATAATGAAATTCACAGAGCCGTTGAAAATACACCACAGGCATTTGGAATTCTTTCTCAATTTCTTTTTCATGTGTTCTACATATTTTAAATTCAACTTTTCTTCTTGATTTTCTTCTTGATTTATGTGGGCTTTTCATATAAGAATAGGTCTTTGTCATATTTATTGTCTATCATATTTGCAACAAATGTATCAAAGGGTTAATGTGTGTATGTTTAATTTTGTTTATATTTTGACGTGAGTTTGAAAATTTTATGTCATCTAATATCTAGGTATTTATGCATACTGTATGTGTAAGAAACATATCTACATGCGTACACGTACATTATACAGTCTATTACTTATAGCCAGAAAGCTTTTCCCCATTGAGAGACCAGTTAAAACCATCACTTTTATTTTCTTCTAGATTGTAGTAGTTTAAGTGTGTAAATTTCTGTTGCCCAAAGTCTACTGAATTTCAAATGTGTCTAGGCCAACGTTCATAAGAACTGGAATGGATAGTGTTCATCAAGCAAACCAAAGGAACCTTTTTTTTTTTTTTTTTTTTTTTGAGGCGGAGTCTTGCTCTGTCGCCCAGGCTGGAGTGCAGTGGCCGGATCTCAGCTCACTGCAAGCTCCGCCTCCCGGGTTTACGCCATTCTCCTGCCTCAGCCTCCCAAGTAGCTGGGACTACAGACGCCCGCCACCTCGCCCGGCTAGTTTTTTTTTTGTATTTTTTAGTAGAGACGGGGTTTCACCGTGTTCGCCAGGATGGTCTCGATCTCCTGACCTCGTGATCCGCCCGTCTCAGCCTCCCAAAGTGCTGGGATTACAGGCTTGAGCCACCGCGCCCGGCCAGGAACCTTTTTCTAAGATTGAAAATTTAAAATAGTTACTATGTGGAATTAATTCACTGAGTTCTGAGAACACACAGATGGATTCACTGATTACTCCCTCTCCCTAAAGTCCTTCCATTTTTCTCAATCCAATTATAACACAATTCTGTCAAAGTATATAAAATGTACAAGCCTTGATCTAACTCAACCCTAACCCAAAACAGCTAAATGTTGAATTTGGAAACTCAGTCTCCTCGGTTTGGGCCCCCCACCCTGTTCTCTCCATTTGAACACCTGCCTATGTTGATACAAAGCTCTGAGCAGAGGCACTACCCTGTTCTAACTATTTGCAGAGCAGTAATTTTCATATATACATTTTTCATTTGGTTAAGAATCCCAGTTTTTTTAAGTAAATATTTTCATCACCAGAGGCTTTTTATCACCCAAAAAGAAAATTAAGTGCTTCCATCACTAAAGTTATCTGCAGAAAGCATTCTCATCTCTGCAAGAATTTAACTGGAAGTTTAACCAAGGGAAATGTGAACTGATGTGAATTTAATAAAGAAGGGAGGAAGATGTTAGAGAGACAATGAAGATGCCTGGAATCAATTAGGTCAAATTATACCCTGTGTTACTTGTGTAACTCCCGTTACAGTCAAATGAAACAGCAGAAAAGAACACTACCCTGAACTTAGGCCCCATTTCAGAGTGGAGAGTGCTTCATAAACAGTATCCGAATCAAGTTGTTTCAAAGGGTGGGTCTGAAATTGCCGACTGAAAATGCTTTTCTCCGGGAACATACATTTGCCAGTGCTAGATCCCTCCAAATCAGACCTTCCTTCCAGATAGTCTCCCATTTTCTCCCCCAAGCAAGTATTTCCCAACCCAAGACCCCCAGAGGAGCTTGGGAAGCCGTGCACCTAGGAGAGGTGTCCTGGACTTCTGGGGCCAGGAGCAAGGGGGCCTGGGGGAGCAGCTTTGTTCACCTGGGAATCATTGCTACAGTCATTGAGACTGTAGGCTGACAGGTGCCAGCAGCCTGTCACATACTGACAGGTGGATGCCTTCTCAAGACGAGAATAGCCCCATTTACACACTGGCCTTTGGTGCCCTTGAGCATGAGCCTTGAAATTTACTAAGTGGGACTGGTCAGTAACAAAGCATGAGCTGTCCTGAGGTAACGGGGCACCTATCAGGCCCCGGTGGGGGCCCTGGAGGCCACCTATCAGGCCCTACACATTGAACATACTTCAATGAGGGCCCAGTTTCAGACTCAGGCTTCCAAGTATGGCTGTGGTAGGGTTTGAATCACAGGCCCACCTGACTCCACTGTTGACATACCCACAGGATCGTGTAGCTAAAGATGGTTCCTCTCAGAGACCCCATTGCCAAGAATCAGTGTTGGCCTACGTACCGCAGAAGCAAGATAAGAAAGAGCCAAATCTAGCGTATACTTTGAATGTTCCCTTCTCTCGAGAACAAATGTATTTTCATGCTTTATAAACATTCCTTTAGTAAAATACAATGAATACGATTAAGTATAATGAATGACTCAGAAAATAATCTGAAGGATTCTAAGATCCTTTGGTTAATTTTCACACTTCATAAGCTTCCAGTTTGTAATATCCGAGGAAGAAAGATCTAAGACAAATATGAATACCATGAGCTACCCAAGGACAGGGACTTCCCATGCACCTGTCTGGAACCAAGTCAGTACCTCGGTAAGAGTTTAATGCATGCAGAAGACCTGGAGGGAAACACAAGAAAAGACCAACCATGGCTCCTGGGATTGGCTCTGCCACCAACTGCGTCTGGAGTCTTGGGGAAGTCACTTGAGCTATGATTACTGGGCCTCGGTGAGCTCTTTTGCAAATTCAAGATATTGAACTGATGTCTTCTAATACCCCTTGGAACTTTAAGAATTCCATAATGGTATCTATGTAGCTGTTTTCTTAAAGTATGAGGGTGGGTTGGGGGGTTATCCCACAACTTGAGTGACATTGTTTTGCTGTTTATGGATAAGATGAACAATTGGCCTGGAGCAAATGTCCAATTCTTATCCTCCAGTGAATCAAAGAAATCTATTTGAATATAATAACTTTAAAAAATTTTCCCATCAATACATACAATTAACCAAGAAAATAAGATCCAACTTTAGGAATTTGTAGAGGATATAGAAACATATTTGTTTTAAAAACATGGTTTGAAAACTTTGGGCTAACATTCTCTAGCTGTGCATAATAGATAACGATGAATATTTGCTCAGTGAACAAATATATGAGTAAGTGGTCTCTGTACACGATTTAATGATCTTACTCAGTTTCCCTTAATTTTGCTGTCTTTGATAATGTTTTGTTCCCTAGAAAAATTCCTAAGCGTTCAAACCGATGAGGTTACTTTGTACATAGCAAGTCTTTTTTGCAAGCTGAACGCAGTATGAATTCATACTCAATCATGCACTGTTCACCCATTGGGCTGTCAACTCTAAAAAAACCAACAAATAGCATTTGCAGTAATAACCATGTCAGCCTAGTTTACAGAGTCTGAAGCTTCCGACTGAATGGTGGTGGGTGGAATGTGGTCAATGGTCAGGAGTATCTCCTGGATTAAATGTTTTCTGGCATTCTTCGGAGGAGGAAAGCAGTTAGTCTGCATTTAATTTTTAAACCGCATTTCATCCTTTTCCGCCTCTACATAGCCACACACAGGAAAAAAAAATCCTGTTGCTCATGCTACGCATTCTTTTTACAATTCTTCTGGGCTGTTCTTCCATTTCTGTTTAGAACAGCTAATCTTCCACAAACCTGGATTGAGTGCAAGAGGCACATTTTGCACATCCCTAATCACACAAATATAAATAAGGTTTGGACACCATTAACCCCTTGAATAGCAGCTTTTTTCCTGGCCACGGATCCAAGGAAGGCTCAGGAAACATATGATATCTATTTCCCACTCATTCCGATGAGTTTATTACAGGTTGCGAAAAGCTACCAGAAAGTTCCACTGAAATAAACTCAAGCCAAAAGTTTTTAAAGGATGAATGTTTAAGTTATCACTTTTACATTTTTCAGTCAACATATTTTAAAAGGGTTTTTTTGTGTGTGTTGGTGGGGGGGTACTATACACCCATTGGAAGAAATGGAGCCCTCACCAAACCCCTATATTTTAAAAAATTAGCCCTAAATTTTCCTTATGATCACATGTGCTCAGGATTCTCATGTCACAGAAGCGCTAATAGGAAGCGGATGCCTCTGATCAGAGTAGCTGAACGTTCACCTAGTTTGCTTTTTTTTTTTTTTTTAGAGAGACAGGGTCTTGTTCTGTTGCCCAGGCTGGAGTGCAGTGTCACTATCATAGCTCACTGCAGCCTCCACCTCTTGGGCTCAAGCAATCCTTCTGCTTCAGCCTCCTGAGTAGCTAGGATCACAAAAGCATGCCACCACACGGGCTAATTTTTAAATTTGTTGAGACATGATCTTGTCGTGTTACCCAGGCTGGTCTCAAACTCCTGTACTCAAGCAATCCTCACACCTTGGCCTCCCAAAGCACTGGGATTACAGGCATGAGCCACTGTGCCCAGCCTACATTTTGAAGGTAAATAAAATCGGACAAAAGTTTGGTGTTAGTTGGAAATGAAGAAGGAAAGCGTTTCCGGGAACATCCAAATCTTCTTTAGACTTCCCATGTCCTAAGAATAAATGCCAAGTTTAAAATGGACAATTCAGAATTGGCAGTCTGAAGAAGTTACCTGCAATGCAGAAATTTCAGGCAACTGGTTTTGTTAAGTTTGCAGTGGTCCCCCCAAGAGGCTCTGAGTAGTTTCTGGTAAATGAAATGCGTGATTAATAGATTTCAGAAATACTTCCTCATCCACCTATCAGTAAATCTTCAGATTTTGCAGAACTTTGTTTTCTACCAACCAAAGTCCAAGCTGACTAATTTTAAGTGCAATCTCTTTATATGCATATTTTCATTTAACATTTAAAGACTTTCCCTTAGTAATACAAAAAGAACTGATCAACTGCGGGCATAGGCATTCGCAGACTTATGTCTGCATTCTTTGGTTGTCGTCAAGATGTACCTGAAGTACAACGGAAGGTGAAGGCTGTCCATTCCTCTTAGGGTAGTTGAATTGTTGTCTTCTTTCTGACTGATTCTCTCTAACCTCCAATATAACAAGGGGTTTCAAACTTAGCATGCATTAGAACCAACTGGAGGGCCAGTAAAACCACAAATTGCTGGGATGCACTCCCAGAGTTTCTGAATTGGTAGGTCTGGGATTGGGCCTCAAAATGTGCATGTTAAACAAGGTCCCGGCTGGGCGCAGTGGCTCACGCCTGTGATCCCAGCACTTTGGGATGCCGAGGCAGGCGGATCATGAGGTCAGGAGTTGGAGACCAGTCTGGCCAACATGGTGAAACCCCATCTCTACTAAAAATGCAAAAATTAACCGGGCATGGTGGGCTGTGGTCCCAGCTACTCTGGAGGTGAGGCAGGAGAATCACTTGAAACTGGAAGGTGGAGGTTCCAGTAAGCCAAGAGTGCGTCACTGCACTCCAGCCTGGGCAACAAGAACAAAACTCTGTCTCAAAAAACAAAACAAAAACAAACAAAAAAACAAGGTCCCAGGAGATGCTGATGCTGCTGGTCCGTGGACCACACTTTGAGAACTGCTGCCCTGTGTGTATCGAAAGGATGGAGATGGAACAGGAGGTCTAAGATTCTTGTGGGGCACCATTTTCTTCCCCAACCACAATCTTAAGGAGAGTATTACATAAGAGAAGGACCCTCTGTTTCCTAACAATAACAGAAAAATTGACAAGCTGAAGCAAGAGATGCTTAGACTTCTAGAAAGTTGTTAAATATTGAAATGGGATAGCAGAGAAACAGTGGAATCCTCTTGTCACGAGGTTATTAAAACTAGGGACAACTTTCAATTCAATGGTATGATTTAAACGGAAGACAGGGAATGTCAACCAACCCATTCCTATCTTGTGATAGGTGAAGTTTTCTTTCCTACCTGCCTCGCTGTGCTACATTAATTGGCCTCTTGACAAGGCATGAAACTTTAATCTTAAACTACATTTTTCTCATAAAAATTAGTTAGCAATCCAATCACAGTTCAACAAGATGAGCTATTTTAAGTGGAAAATACTAATTTCATCAGGATGTATAAAATATTTAAAATTGTCCAACCCAAGAAAAGAAAAAGATAACTAAGAATAGTCCATACCAAAAAAAAAAAAAAATCTCTGTAATGACTTTGTACTTGCTTTGTTTAAACACTTTTTTTTCTTTTTTTTTTTTTCTGGTTGTCAGGATCAGAAGTATGTGTTTCTTAGAATCAGAGAAACCATCAATAGCCAATAGAATACATCCATATAATTACAAAAGCCATACACATATAAGTCAAAATTTCAGGTAGGGGAAGAAAAAGTTTAGCAATTTACACATGAGAAGAGCTACATAAATTCTCAACAGGAGAATGCAAATAGTTATAAAGATGTCTTCACACAGGCAATAAGCTGGTTAGTAATCCTAAAAATGGGACATAGGGAATGTAACTTATAGATTGCCTATTCACATGTAGAAGTGATAGGTACTAAGAAATCAATTTCATCACGTTGAGGTGGATCACAGCGTGTGTCGCCTGCACTTGAAGACCCTGATCCGCTATGTGTGAGGGTGAGGGAAAGACTCAGGATGCTGGAAATCCCCAGAGCAGTGCTTGCCCCATGTCCCCTGGGCCCCCAGGAGGCTGGCACCAAGTGGTTAACTTGTTGAGCAGGCTTTGTAGAAAATATGTTCGATGTTAATCTCCTAAAAAACATCCAACCACATTGCTGACCCCACATCTCAGAATGCAGCAATCTTTATGTGTGAAAGAATGCATTCTTTCAAAGTGGACACTTCACACTTCAGCAGTAATGAGGCTGAATGTGGCTGCAGTCATGTGTTGTTCCAACCCGAGATAAACAGATTCAAATGTGCCTTCTACGATGACCTCGCTTAGTGTGGGAAGCCTCACTGGGACATTTTTTCAAATCATGGCATATTTAAGATTTTAATGGTCTTTTGATTTCTGTGCTAGAATATTTTATGATCTCTACTGACCCTCAAAATTCTCTTTGTGGGGTTTTATTTTGCTGTACATGGCCCTTACATGGTGCTCTTTTAAAACGGAAAAGCTCTTGTACCAAATATTGACACTGTTTGTTTTCCCCCAGTCATAACGAAATAGGCGCTGGTTGATTCACATTCATTGCTGTTACTTGAAACCTCTACAAAACTCTAATGGGGGTAGATCTGGTTTCCTTCCAAAGGATCTGCTGCATGTATACAATTAAAATTCCATCCTTCCTAAACCATTAAAATAAGACAGCAGGACCGGCTTGCTTCTTTAAATGAACCTGATAGAAAGCCACAAAGAATAGCAGCATCTCAGTGTCTCTCATTAAAATAACACAAATTTCATTCTACTTTTTAAGGTGACTACAACCAAGATAATAATCGTGTGTGTGTTGAATAGATACAGATCTCTTCACATACCTGTGTGTCAGTGCAGCTCTGTAATCCAAAAGATAACATTTATGAAGTCCACATTGTATAAGATATGGACAGTGAGCTCAGCGATTATTCTGGCTCCACTGAAAAGATGACAGATGAGCAACCAACAAAGCTCTTTTACACGGGAAAGACCTCAGGGAGGATTCATAATCCTTCACGTCACTCCTTGTCTATTGGATCTAACAGAATCTGTAGACTAGGGACAAAACATTGAAATGGGCATAGAAAATTTACATCACATCAACAACAGTATTATACAAATAGGGTTAAACTTTCAACAATAAAATTGCTTAGGATTTAATAGTAATTTGTTTTCTATAAAATATTTCATCCCCCTGGTGTGACCTGAGAGGGCGTTTACAAGCATTAGGTTGGTTGGAAAGTGGGAGATTATTTCTGTGCAATGGCTGTGTTTTTTAATACACTAAGAAAAAAAAAAGTCAGTTGTAGAAAGAGTTGGAAAATATTCTTAAAATCCTCTAGTCCCACCATGGAAATCATCTAATTTAAACCAATCCAGTACAGAAGGTAGTCTATACATCTAGACATGACACTGTATAAATAATCCAGTAACAAACTCTCTTTGTATTTAGAATAGAAGCTGTGTGAAGGGACCGAGCATATTTTTATCTGTGTATTCTTCAAACCCAGCACAGTGACTGGCATGTAAAAGACACCAGATGTTTGCTAAATGAATGAATGAATTTTCCATTCATAGGGAAAGAGAAAAAGACTTCCAGCATTACCCATGTGTCTTCGGGTTCTAAAATCTTCATCCCCATTGAAGTCCAGACTGAATGTGAAATTGGTCATTTAAATGAAGGACTTTGGCGACTGGTCCCAATAGTCATAGAGCTGCCTGAAAACTCTGTTCTGACAATCACTATGCATAAAACCAGCACCTCTACTGAATAATAAAGGAAAAAGCAAAGGAAAGAAAGAAAGGAGTGTTGAAAGCCAGTTTGCATAGCCAGATGGCTAATGAGAAGAGGAGGTAATCTTTTAAAATATGTAAGTTTTAAGTGAGAGTTAAAAAAAAATAAGTTACTTTAACCTCTGCTTTAATTTCCTACCCAATGGCTTTGCCTGTAACTTACAGTCTGGGATAATCCTTGAGAGATCAGAATTCCTTAGCTTGACATTTGGGCTCACTACTAAACAGGTCACCCACCCCTCTCTAGACGTTTCCATATCTTATAATGCTCCAATTTAGTGTGTTGGATCCAGCTGGAACAAATCCCTTATTGTTTCCTGCACATTTTCCTCTCATTTAGCATTTTATATTCATTGGAGGGCACCAACTTTGCATGTCAAAAAGTATGCTTACCTTGGGATACAGAAAGGGGGACCATGTGGTCCCATGCTCAGAGATCTGATTTCAAGAGGGGAAAATGCAATTATATGGATTACTGTAGTACCTGGTAAAAATTAATTACCATGTTTCATCCAATCTAAGATGCCAGTGATGGTAAAATGCAGCATTCATTTATGTCACTGCTAAGAGAAGAAAAGCATGGCCAATTAAACGACAATACACTAGCAATTGTTAGGCCCGACCTGACTTCGGAAGTTTAATGTGGGGAAAAAAAATGTGCATCTTGAAATCAATGAAATATAGTTGTATTTATAAGTTACAAAGGGCTGGTAGAGAAGGGCAATCACATCTGGGCTGAGAAAACTACAAAAGAGAGGCATGGTGAAGGGGAAGACACATGATCCGGGCCTTGCAGGGTGGGGAGTTTTCTGTAGGTGGAGACAGTGGCATGGACAAAGGCTTGAAGTAGAATGTGTGTAGGGAGCAGAGGTTGCCATTAGGTTGGAGCTTAAGGGGCAGGATGGGAAGAAATGAAAGATTAAGACAAGCTGATGCCAATGAGAAGGCAGTGGGGAACCCCCTAAGATTCGAGTGTTGTATCATAACCCACAGAAACCATTAATACGGTAGTAGTATCTAGGATGACATCGCAGCTATACTCCAACCCTTCAGTGGATTCGAGTTGGACCAAATCCGGACTCTTTTTCAAGAAAGCTAAAACTCTCAATGATCTGGCAATCAACTCCCTCTGCAGCCTATCCCACACCTCTCTTGACCACGGATGGTCTAGCCAAGCTTGAGCCAGTCACGGTCTCTCTACCTTGAGATGGATGTACGCTGCTCCCTCTGCCTGCGCCACTCTTCCTTGGGAAGAAGGGACCCGCCCTGGCCAACCCCATCCCAAGTCTACTATCTTCCCACTGAGGCCTTTGCAGGCTTCCTTCCTAGCACCCATCACAGCTTGAAGTGCTTTTCTCCCCAGGTCGACTTGCTTTTGTCTCCCTCCTTGGAATGAAAGGTTCATCGGTATAGCAACCACATCTCTCTTAGCATCTGTTGTATCCCACAGCACCTGCAGGGAGCAGGCATTCTCTGAGCATTTGGTGGATGAATAAGTGAGTGTCTGATCCCCTCCTCCCCTACCGCATGTTCAGCTCTAAGCCAGAAGGCCAGATGGGCCCCAGACCTACTCAGTCTCACCATCTGGAAAGAAGGCAATTGCCTAAGAATGTCTCTCTGGGATGAGGAAACCGTTCACTGTCAGGTGACAATCCAAGGACTAGTCTCAGTCCATCCAAGGACACTGCCACCTCCCTCTCCTTTCAGTGACCTGCTCAGAATGTGCACAGGTTGTTGCTGATGGCAGCACCCTTCCCTCCTCATCAAGTGACTGCCCTGCCTTCCTGCCTCCCTGATGCAAGCCCATCAAATAGTGTTGTCCTCACTCAACCCTGCCACAAATCCAGTGTTGTGCTGAACACCGTGCCTATTCCATTCATTTTGACTGCTTTATTAAAAAGCCCTTACCTGTGAGGATTACAACCTCTGGGAAACAGTTTAAGAGAGAACAGCTATTGGGCCCATCATCGGTTTCTGAATGCTGCTCCATCATATGACTGAATGGGCCTCAAGGGAGGGGTGAGGGACCACACCTGTTTCATTACCATCATAGCTGGTGCTGAGAACACAGAGGTCCTCAATTAACAGTTACTGATTGAATGAGGGAAAACATCAAATAAGACACTCTTCCCATTGGGCTCCGTTATATAATCAATCATACTTTTCTCTTAAATCCAAAATCTCTGTAAGCAATAGAGCTTTTTCTTTAATAACAGACACAAAGAGATGAACTGAGTTAGGTAGCAAATTAAATGGCTCACATAAGGTTCTCATTCAGGCTGCATTTCTCTTGAGCATTCCACCAAATGCCTTCTAAATGGCCTGTTGGCAGGTCCTCTGTGTTCAGGAAGCAGATTTGGAATGTACCCTCTGGATCTCTGTCTGGTTGGGGGCACTCCACATCTCCCTGACAGAAGGGGCCTTCTATGAATTTCTGGGCAGTGCCTATGTCTCCCTGACCTACAGCAAGCTGACCAGATTCATCAGTGGTAGTATAGGACCATCTGCACCCCATATTGCTTGATATCAGTCAGGCTGTTGCTTCTGCCAACAAGAACAACATCTGTTGTGTCTACCGTGGCTCAGAAGCCCACTAAATCATGAGCAGCACCTCCATGTCTCAGTTCTCCATAAACATTGCAAAGATGCAGAAGGCATCTGTGTTCATGCTGCGTTTTGCAAGCCACTACTTCAGCTTCCCACCCACCCCAGTGTGGCACACATCTCCCAGACGGGGAGGGAAAAGTGGTGAGAAAATTTTCCTCTGACACTACTCTATTATCTGGACAGATTTCCTCAGCCCCTGAGCTATTTCACAGAACCCCTTGAGGTCACAGGTGATGCCAAGCCTGTGGATGAAACGTGACTTGGCAGCACCCAATTGTCCTGGGCCTCCGCATTTGATCACTATGGATCTCAGAGCTCAGTGTTGACCAGAAGGAAATGATTTCCTGTTCACCTGGGTTTGCTCTTAAGGATTTATTCAGATCCAGCCTGGCAGAGTCCACCCAAGCGTCACTCACTGCAGGTGCTTCTCTATCGAGTTTCTCAGTGCGTCACTGCTCAGCGATGAAGCACTGGATTGAGGTCCAATAGTATCAGCCAATGCCAAAACACAAGAGGACTGGTCTTCAAGAAAACAGTAAACAGAGCAGTTTGGAAATTATGCAAGAAAATTTTTAAGAGGATTTGGTTCAAGTTAATAAATGCTGTCTTAAAAAGTTGATGCCAAGCCACCCAAAGTGAACGAATACTATTCATTGTGCAGGAGAGATCATCAATTTAGAAATATTTTGCTTCATTTTTGCCTTCGTTACTGCATTCTGGAACTGAGATACATATCTTCCTCCAAATTAAGTGGCCAGATGAGAACAGTCTCAGTTCTGAAAAGCTTAGGTACCTGCGGCAAGCTGTCACGGAAGTACACATGGTGGCACTGACCAACTTGACTGACTGGAGCCAAAGTCAAGGACATGTGGCCCCCTTCTGCTTTATTTTATGACCACAGCCTGAACACCTAACCCTGGGCAGTTCAAATGACAAATCACTGGCCCTAGAACCCTAGAAAATGTGGTTTGAATATAATTTCTTTAAATTAATGAAGTTTTATTGAATCCATTTATTGGTTGGTTTGTAAAACAAAGTCCAATAAATACTTCTATCATGCTCCTGCATATGGAAATAAGATGGAACAATAAAAGGAACCCCAGGATAACTAGAAGTAAATATATACATCCATCTCCTAACCCTAGAGGAAAAGAAAGCTGCTTTTATAGTAGGGGAGAGCTACAATCAATCCCCCAGAGCTTAATAAGAAGAGAACAAAGACCTTGCCACCCAGACATGGTTTAGACTGGGCCTCCCAGACACCACAGGCAGGGGAGGGACAGAAGAAGAGCTTTTTCAGGATATAAATGTTAGATGTTTTGTGAGACACTCAGGCTATAGAGACAAAGGCCATTCAGTGAAGGAGATGTGAGATCTAATGTAACATTTTATGGACATTATTGATTATCTACAAAATTTTCCACTAGAATTATCTCTTTTTTAAAGTCTGTATATAAAAGCTCTCTCCCTAAGAGTTCAAGGAATGTTCCTATTTACTATCTCATTTGTCTCCACTACTCACTGTGAAGTAGGAAAGATAAGGATTATCCCATTTTATAGTACAGGCATCTGAGATAAAGGATTGCAGTAAATCAGACATGTTTGGAAGTGGGTATGTGAGGAGGGAAGAAATCGTATGCCAGGGTGGCTTCTTTTAGATCACACACACACATACACACACACACCCCTACCTTTATCGTAATAACACTCATCTCTTTTGGATGAGAGAAGATATCCTGATAAAGTTAATATAAACAACTCCAAAAGAATCATGCAGAGCTTCATCAATTCAGGACTTCATGATTTTGGAATGTATGCTTATTGATGACACCTGACCCTTCAACATTTGCACCTATCAATAAGCGATTGGTTCCTTAAGCAAATGCAGATGACACCTAGGTCAGGGCACAGGCTCAACTGTGAATGAGAGTTGGGAATAAAATCAAGATCCTTTCAAGTTTTAAAGACTCTATGATAATATGCTTTTAAGTACCAGAGATATTATCTTTTTTTTTTTTTTAATATATAAACAGTGTGACTACGATATAAGTCAAGGAGAATGAATTTTGGCTGGTGCTCTTGTCAACTATAAATCACGGCTGCTTATTTATTAAAGTAAGCTGAGTGGTGAGGACGACTCTGCCAGCTCATTACCAGTTGCTGTAGGTATTTCAAAGTAATAGTTCTATTCTTATAGGATGTCTGCCTGGAAGAGACCTTAAATTTGATCATGGTCTATACTCCTTATTTACAAGGAAGGCCCAGGAGAATTCAATAACTGGCACACTAACATTCAGTTGGAATCAAATAGCCCCTCTTTGAAAAAAGAAATCATAACTTTGATCTTTTCAATAATCTGAACAGGACTTCCCTGAAATAATCCAAGTGACTAGCAGTTTTCTGAATTCTACTTTATAAAGAATTACTGATTTAGCACCTGACCCTGTCCTCTACTTTGATTGGCTGAGATGTGGCGACCATCGCAAATCTACAACATAAATAAACCTTGAGATGGATAATTGAGAATGGAGTGTAGTAATTTCAACAAATGAGCTTGGCACTCCGGCCTTAAAATGAGGCTATTCCGTTGAACAAGCTGCTCTCTCCTCTCTCCCTCCTTTGGAGTCATTGCCAGATTTTTGCCATCCAAAACCTTAGAATTCGCAGTAGCCAAAGTTTTCATGCTCTATGTTGGAAAGTTCGAGTAAGCTTGTTACTCTTCAGCTACTGACCAATTAAAACCAGTACATGATGTGTTGAGAGAGAGTGAGTGAGGTCAAGAGGTAATAATTAAAAATGATGTAATGAGATGATCCAATCTCCCTAGGCCTGCCAGAAGGCCCACTGGTGACCACGTTCCGAGTTTCTCTGTATCACTCTGGCGTCTGGCCATGGAATCTGTGAAATAAAGTTACCTCTAACCCTAGCAGGGGTTTCTCTGGTTCCTGAGCTGGTTATTACAAAGTCTAAGTCTAAGGGAATTACTTTATAATTTTCCTTATGCTACATGTGGTGTGGTGGCAAGGATTATTTTGAAATGGTTTTTATGAACAGGTGGAGGTCTGTCCTTGTTCCTGCAACCTAAGCACAGTGTGTGGCATGCAGCAGTGCCTAGTGAGTGAGTGTGGAAGGAACATCTGAGGATTGTCCCCAAGATGAATCGGACTGGCAAAATGTCACTGGCATTGGGAGTAGGAAGCAGACTGTGGGGAACAGGTAGAACACGAACCCTAAATTAGTGTGGTTTTGCTCATTTGCAAAAATGATGTGAGATATTTGCTGAGATGCCCATGCACACTGTACCAGAAAGTGTTAGACTGGAAGGATGGTCACCCAGAACCAACTCTAAGGGACTGCATGACTATGAACAGGGACTTGACCTCTTTTGGCTTCAGTGCAACATCCATAAGGTGAGGAAAGTGGTCCAGACCATCCCTGTGGTCCCTGCTGGGCTCAGAGTCCTCACCGTCTGGTCTTACATCTGGTTCTACTTTGTGACTCATGGCAAGAATTTGGCTGAGTGGCCTAAAGGTATACCCTGTGGCCTTCAAATACAAGAAGCCTAATGGACTCTGCAGAGATATGGACATATGTGGAATATAGGTTGACTTTTGTCATCATCAAATCCAAGACTTGGTTTCCTTGGTACTTCACCCCATCAAACAAGTCAACTAGTTAACAGACTATAAGATTAGACTCATAGAGAGTACTAGAGCATATTTAGCTTAAGGGAAAGAATGACAGAAGCACAAGGTCTACAACACAATGGCAGCAGAAGTCACCACATCTTAGGGGAAGGACAAACCAATGTATACATCTGATCTTTTCAATAACCAGTTTCTACATTTCTCAAAGCATCATGATGGAACAAATTACCAGAGAAGATTGTTTAGTAAAAGAAAAATACACATAAAACAAAAAAATTGGATCTAGAATAAATTTGCTTTTCATTTTGAGGTTCTCTAACACTTGCACCCATCTCCTTTTTGTTGCTGTTATTAATAAAGTTAAGGTCTAAGAGATGAACCAAGCCATCTCCTGGCACATGGAACTTACTACTCATGCAATTTGCACTCCAAGAAAGAGATTTACAGACCCACTGAGAAAAATAAATCAAAAGTATGCTCATGAATAATGTCCAATGAGAACAGTGGTGTGATGAAATGTCGCCATTTGCAGTTGGATGGTTTATTACTCCCTCTCAGCACCCACTCTTGTTTCTCACCTCAAACACAATTTCACATTGGTATAATTTATAAGCATCAGTTTGCCAAGGTTGATTGTTAACCTTAACTTTTCACTCAATGAATTCTTAGGTGCTTATTAGGATTAAAATACATCACCTCTTAGAATATTAGCTCCTTAGCCTCAGATGCCAAGAGAAAGTTGAAGCGACTATACACTTCATTGCTTGGGATGTGTAACAGCTCATGTTTTGTGTGGCGGATGGGAGGGGGGTGCTGCCCGTGCTAGATTTATTTTGGAGACTGAGAACTTAGGGACACATTAAATAGAGCATACATTTAAAAATAAGCACCACCTGAAATTTCCAGCGTGTCATCTCCACAAAGAGTATGATGACGTATATTTGTTGTAGTTACTGCAAAGTTTCCTATTGCTTTACCAAATACTCATTATTGGGTTGGTTAGTCTACACTGAAACATATTACAAATAGGTAGTACTTTATAATAAAGTATTCTTTCAAGAAGACATTGAGATCCAGATTTTTACAATTTAGATTGACAAAAAACAAACCCTAAGTCCCACGACAAAGAGAAACAGAAACAACTCACGGGAGTTCTGTTTATGAGCCTACGATTGTGCCGATATCTGGGAAACAGAATAAATTATACAGAAAGATTTGAATAGCTATGGATAACATGATTATTTCACAGAACTAGTTCGCTAATTTGGAAATCTAAAGATTTGATTCAATGGTGAATATAGCAACCTTCTTTTGTTTAAAAAAAGTCACTTTAATTTGCTTACAGAGTAAACATTGTATGAAATGAAACTAAAATTCCATTATCTATTGGTTCTACTAGGTAGTAAAAGAGAAAACAACATTTATTTTATAAGTATCACTTCTTTTCTGGCAAAATAGAAACTTCTTCACTATGAAGATACCCTCAGAGTTAAGGTTTAGGACATATGGATGTTTTTTTCTCATTAGAATGTCCATTAGGTACCTGATAAGAACTTAGGAAAAATTAGTTAAAATATTGTGACAGCAAGACAAAGTCTAAGATTAATGTTTCTATAGATGAGGAAGGGGGTGATGCTATTTAGCATGCTTAATGCAACAGTGTGGGGAACAGGGTGAAAAATAATATTTTTCTACCAAGCACAGAAGGGACTTTCCTGCAACAGGATCAAAGCCATCTTGGCCACGAGGGTGGCAGTTTGGCTTCATTCTCATAAAATCTGCCAAAACATTCTTCCCTTGGGCCACCAATGTGTTCCCTCTGGCAATCCAGATGGCACTCTTCTTTTTAAGGACTTATCTGTAGAATTTGACATTACTGATCCCACTGGCTTCCTCCATTTTTGAGATTCCATAAATGTCTGATTGTGTCCAACCTCCTCCCCAGGATCCTCTTCACTGCTTGCTTCTTTGTCTATCTCAAGAACTATTTCATTTTCACCCTGGGTGTTCTCCCTGGGCAATCTCATCTGCCCTTATGGTATTAACTCTTACTCCAGGCTACAGACTTCCAATCCTACATCTCTATCACCTTTCTTACAAATGATAGACTTGACTCCAATTGTACTTGCCATCTCCCAAGGACACCTGAAATTCAACATACGTCAAACTGAACTCATCGTCTTTTCCCCAAAATCTACATCTGCTCCTCACTCTCTAACTCATTTAGAGGCGCCTCCATCCACCCATACACTCAAGATGGGTGCCCAGGAGTTATCTTCAACACCTCATTCTCTACCATCATTGTCCCCTTTCCAATCAGCGCTAAATCCCACTCACTTGACTTCACAGGGGTTTTCTGGCTTTGTCTTCTGCTCTCCATTGGTTCCATATCTATCTAGCCTAGGCCCTCATCTCTCTGTTGGACAATGTGATGGCCTTCCTTCTCCAAGTTCTATCCCATGCACTCTCTTCGTTGCCACCCAGCAGTGTCCCTAAAAACACAAGTCTGGTCACATCGCTCCTGATTAAACTCCCTCAATGGCTTGTCATCAGCTGTGGGGTTGAATCTAAATGGCTTCATGACAAACTAGCCCTTTGTAGCCAGGACCTTGCCTCTCTGTCCAGCCACATCCCTCTGCCTTGGGGATCCATGAACTAACAGGGCTATTTTACCACTGCCTTGCTTTGTTTCTCCATCCCCTCAGCCTGGAGCACTCCCCAGTCACACTCTAGATCATCTTCCTAGGCCAATTCCTTCTTCTTCTTAGGACTTGACTCTGTCCTTCAAGAACCCACACTGACCATCTCAGACCAGGCCAGGGTCCTTCCTTGGGGTTCTGGCTGCCCTTGCGCATGCCTCTTTCAAAATCTCAGAGTGGGGATGAATGAAAATTGCCTGCCTCTGTGTTTTTCCCCATGAAAGGTTACAGACACGGGGACTATGCTTCATTTCCTTTATGTCTGCAAAACCCAGCACACAGCAGGAGCTTTATCTCCAGTGCCTGGCAAAGAGATGGTCAACATGCTTTCCTTCCTTAACTGGGTGGCTGTTATTTTGCAGTTTAATAAACACTGGAAAAACATAAATGTTTCCTGTCAAGGACTCTTGTGTTCCCATGGATAGTATTAGAATCCTGAGGTCTTGAAAAATTTCTCTGTAGAATAGCGAGAGCCTTTCTAGGATTCAGAAATACTATAAATGGGTCTTTTCACAGAGTTGGGTGTCCCTTAGAAAGTCATCGTTCCACCACGCTCTCTTCTTATGAGCAGTATGGCACAGTGAAGTCAGACCAATGTGTGTCCAAATCCCTGTCCTATCACGTATGACCCTGGGCAAGTGAAGGCTCTTCCAACTCCCTGTGCCACATTTCCTCACCTTCAACCTAGGGCTGAGAATACGATCTCCTAAGGTTGTAAATGTGACAAATTTATTGTAAGGTATCAACTAACATATTACTTTCCCACATCCTTTACATTCTTCTTCTTCTTTTTTTTCTTTTGAGACAGGATTTCATTCTGTCACCCAGGCTGGATTGCCATGGCACGATCATAACTCACTGCAACCTGGAACTCCTAGGCTCAGGCAATCCTTCTGCCTCAGCCTCTGTGGCATGAGCCGCCACACCCAGCTATTTTTAAAAATATTTTAGTAGAGACGCTATGTTGCCAGGCTGGTCTAGAACCCCTGGGCTCAAGGGATCCTCCTGCCTTGGCCTCCCAAAGTGTACACTCTTGTTTTTACCCCATGACACTTTCCCATTTGGGCCAGTAGACATGAAGCAACCCATTATTCCAGAGAGAAATCCTTACAGCAGAACAAGAGAACCAAAGAGCCCAACTTTTGGCTTTCTAGTTTCAAAACTCAAGACCCTTGATAAGTAATTATAGGTTTGCCAGAATGCGCTGAGCCAGGTGTACCTCCCTCCACTCCTTCCCAGACACAGAAAGAATCTCCAAGGCAAGGGGCCATAAGGAGCAAGAGTGAAGAGCATCAGTGCCACGGGCCTCTACGTATGAGCCTTACCCGTGGACAGAGACTGCGAATGAGAGCAACAGAACTCCCAGATAGGTCTGTGGGTCCTGTGCTGGGGAACAGGCAGCTGGCAGCTCCGAAAATGCCATGCAGTATGATGGCAGCAGATGCGAGCCTGGACTAGGTGGCTGGGGCTCAGGCAGAAACACAGACACATCAGCAGGCATCAGGGTGGAGGGAAGGCAGTGCCTGGGGACAAGATGAGAAGACTGATAGCCCGTGGATATCTGGAATGGTCACTGAGGATAGTCACACGCCTCTTACTTCTTTGAATCCATGTGAACTCCTCATAAATGAAATGCAACCCCAGTGAGGAGGACTAATAATACTTTGTTTTTTAATAGACTTTATCTTTTAGAGCACTTTTGGGTTCACAGCTATATTGAGTTCTCATATGCCCCCTGTCCACCTCCCACTAAGCACAGCCTCCCGCATATCAACATCCTACACCAGAGTGGTACATTAGTTGTCATCGGTGGACCTACACGGACACATCATTATCACCCAAAGTCCACAGTTGACAGTGGAGTTCACTCTTGGTGTTGTATAGTCTATGGGTTTGGGCAACCGTATAATGACATGCATCTACCATTGCAGTGTCATACAGTGTTTTCACTGTGCTAAAATCATGTGGGCTGCATCTATTCATCCCTCCTTCCCCCAAACCCTTGGTCACCACTAATGTTTTTAACTGTCCCTACAGTTTTGCCTTTTCCAGAATGTTGTACAGTTGGAACTATACAGTATGTAGCCTTTTCAGTTTGGCTTCTTCAGTTAATAATATGTAGAGCAAACTCTATATCCCTCTGTAGCTTGAAAGCTCATTTCTTTTTAATGCTGAATAATAGCCCATTATCTGGATGTGCCAGTTTGTTTATCCATTCATCTACAGGAGTATTAAGACTTAACTGAAAAAAACTCCTAATTGACTGAGTTTTCCTGGCATTAACTACATGAAGTTTCTCCCATCAGGCAGAAGTGGGGCATGTGAGACAAACCAATTTGTAAGATGATAAAGAAATTCTATTTCTTGCAAGTTTGTGACATGAAAATGCATTGTTGCTACACAATGAAAAAATCATGTAAGGATATTTGTACATCTGATACATGGTGGTCAATAGTTAATGTTACTAGACCCCTGAGTGGGAAACATTCAGCTGCAAAGGGGCTCATCTTTTCTTTGGTTTCCCTCTTGCAGTTTGTCTGCTATGGCTGAATCCAGACCCAGGCTACAGTAAGCTTTGACATGTTGGTTGTAGGGCCCATTGAAACATTGTTCATATCTGACAACCATTCCCTGCCATCAAATGTCCTCTGTTACTGGCTTGGCATTATTAGAATGTTGCTTCCTACAGACCATCCATGAAAAAATAGAAGGCTAAGAACATTCATTCATTCATCCACTTTCAGATATATACACACATCTTGGTATGCCTGTGTGCCTGTCTATGCGTTTACATCTATTTGACTCTGTATATGTCTGTGTGTATTCTTATTTTATGCACCCATTAGGTGGACAAGACATAATACCTGCCTGCAGTCCCATGGGGGACACAGGTGAGTACACAGCCCACTTCAATAGAGTAAAATACTTGTTAGAAGATGTGTGGTGTGGAAACATCCACCCAGAGGGAGAACTGTGAGGGTCAGTTTTACGTGTCAACTGAGCAAGGCTACAGTCCCCAGGTATGTAATCAAACACTAATCTAGGTGTTGCTGTGAAGGTGTTTTATAGATGAGGTTAACATCCTCAATCGGTTAACTTTAAGCAAAGGAGTCACCCTTGATAATGTGAGTAGGGGTTATCCACCCAGTTGAAGGCTTTCAGAGCAAAAACGGAGGTTTCCCAGGTAAGAAGAAATTCCACCTCGACACTTAAGCATCACCTCCTGTCTGAGTTTACAGCCTGCCCTACAGATTCAGAATTATTAGCACCCTCCTTCCGCAGTTACGGATTTTGAACTATCAGCCTCACGATTAATTCCTTAAAATAAGTTTCCATCCATCCATCCATCCATCCATCCATCCATCCATCCATCCATCCATCCATCCATGCATCCATCCAATTGGTCCTGTTTCTCTGACTGATACAAGAATCTAACCTGTTCTTATGAGGTCAAGGAAGTCTTCCAGGGTTTTGATTCTTAAGTAGGAGGCACAGGGTGGGAAAGAATAAAAATAAGTAGACAGATATAAAATGTATTGAGGTAGAAAGGATGTGATTTGGCAATTGAAACTAGGAATAAGACAACAGATAGGAAGGAATCTAATATAAAGCCCTTTTTGCTGGCTTAGGAAGCTGAGTACATGACAATGTCATTCGCTGGAGAGGGAACACAGAAAGAGTGGCAGGCATGAGGGTCACAAGGAAATAAGTTTCCTACATGCTGAATTTGAGGGGCTTCTGGGACTTCCAGGTAGTGATGTTCAGAGCTCCATTAGGAGAGTCAAAAGTTCCAGAGACAGAATTCTGGGTTAAGAGGCAGCAGCTCAAGGATCAACTGAAGCGCTGGGAGGAGGTGAGATTGCCATGAAGATGGAGAAGCAGAGAGGGCCAAGAGCAGTGCCTGAAAAACACTAACATTTAAGGGGCCAGAGGCAGTGACTGTAGAGGTGACAGACAGAGATAAGGTGGCACAGAAGCTAGGGGAAGACGCTGCTCCCAACAGGAAGAAGATGTAGCAATGAGAGGGTCACTGAGCCATCTCACCGAAGCAGGGGGAGTGGATGCAAACACCAAGGAGGGACTCACAGGTCTACTGAAAATGCTTTAGGATCATCCAAAGTCATTGACGTTAGTTAAGTAAGTAGTGGAACAGGATGTGATTTGCTCTGGGATGATGTAGAAGTCACATATTTTAAGAAAGAAGGAACTTTGCCATCCTCTCACGCAAGTGACCATGCCCCCTCCACCCTCTGGTGGGGTAAACCAGAGGCAAGGGAGTCGAGGGCAGCAAAAGAGAAGAGAAGAAAGGAAGGGAAGTATGAGTGTAGACAACACTTTTGGATTTTGTCTGAGGAGAGGGGAGAGAACACATGTGCTTTAGGGGGAAGAGGCCAAGGGAGATTTGTGTAAGACAGACTCAAGCGTGTATAAAGGCTCATGGGAAGGAGCCTGCAGAAAGGGTGGACTCGAACATGCAAATGGAAAGGGTGACAAGTGGATTTGTGAGGCTAGAAGAGCTGGGAGTAGAAATTGACCCAACAGAGTCAATCCTGTTAGAGTACTCCATGTGACAAGGACAGACCTGCAGGAAGGAGTATTGGGCCATGTGGTGGCATCCCGTGGAGTGAGAGAACTGGTAGTTGTGTGGTATTCTGTTTTGTTTGTACTACAAAAGCCTCAAGGACCATGATGCCACGGACAAACTCTGCCAACACCATCAACCTGCTGTCCCTGCTAGGTGCTAGAAAAATTATCACCCAGTAGAAGGGCAGGAGGCAGAGAAGCTTACTTGAAAACAACTTAATATATACATACCCCAACAAGAACAGCTGTGTATGTGTGTCTTTTTTTTTTTTTTTTTTTTTCGAGACAGGCTCTCACTGTGTCACCCTGGCTGGAGTGCAGTGGGGTGTTCTCAGCTCACTGAAACCTCCACCTCCGGGGCCCAAGTCATCCCCCCACCTCAACCTCCCAAGTAGCTGGGACTACAGAAGTATGCCACTATGCCCAGGTAATTTCTGTATTTTTTTGGTAGAGATGGAGTTTCACCACGATGCCCAGGCTGGTCTCAAACTCCCGGGCTAAAGAGATCCGCCTGCTGCCGCATCCCAAAGTGCGGGCGTTACAGGCATGAGCCACTGCACCCAGCCTTGTGTGTGTGTTCTCAAGCCAGCATCAAAATAAGCAGCCCAGGGTCAGAAAGCTGACTGTAGCAATTAGTAAAATACAAGCGATTTCTGGAAAGGAGCAGGGGGCATGTATTGCTTATAGAAAATGGACAGAGGGAACAGCCCTAGACAACACCTCCACAGACACTGAACAGTGCCAAGCAGCACTGGCAACCCCGAGGAGCAGCAACAGAGCAGGGCCAGGTCTTCGGACAGAGAACTCAGCCAGCCTGCTCCCGCAGCAGACCCAGTTCTATCAGGCTGAGTTGATCATTTCATCAAAGTGACTTGATCTTATTTTTTTAAAAAATCAGTCTACCATAATCAGCAATCCAGAAGGTGTGAGAAGCCGCCTGCCCCCAGGTCCCACAGGCTCAGCGTGGGTTGGTAAGGGGCATCAGAGGGCCTAAAGAGCCTACACTTCATCTGGAAAGGATAGGAGGGTCCTACATTTTTAAAAGGTCAGCCAGGGAGAGTCTAAGAAATCCCATAAGCTGGGGAATGATTACTAACCAGCCCAGAGTACTTCCAGAAAGGAAGCTGTCAAGACACTTTGGAACTGGCTGCTGGGGAGCAAGTGACCCCCTCTCCATGAGACTCCAGGAGCACCTGCCAGCCTGTGTGTCCGTCTCTCTGTCCCTCAATATCATCCACATAGTTTCACATCAACAATCCACGTGAATTACCGTCTCATGGGTCTCAGTCTTCTTTCCATTTTTCTACCCATGTTTAAACTTCCCCAGTTACACCTTTTAGAATTCTATGATAAAATACAATTTTATTTCTCACAGTATCTTTGGAAATGTTTTTCTTTGATCTTTTCCTCTACATATGTGCCTGGTGAGAGTCACACACTACAAAGATTTCCTGGAGGAGGCACAGGTATGGCTGATTCTTAAAAGTAGATTACATTTCCAGAACCTGTTTCCATATGAGTTCTTTCCTGAAACCGATTAGCCTGAGATTGCTCGTTCAGTTCTCCTTTCCTCTTCCCCTTCCAAATCTTGGAGCTCGCTGACCAGTGTAGTAAAGCCTTGGGGGAGACGTAGGGCTAGCGGTACAGAGTCCCTGCTGTGCAAGATGAACGAGTTCTGAAGGTCTAGCATACAGCATGTTGACTATGGTTAACAACACCGAGGTGATGGATATGTTACTTGATTGTACTGGATATTTTACAATGTATACATACACCAAATCATCAACTTGTATACCTTAAACATATACAATTAGTTGCCAACTATACTTCAATAAAGCTGGAGGAAAAAGCTCCTTGGGTTGCCAAATACAAGGAGTAATTTGAGAATGCATTCCTGAGAAAGAGCCTTGAAGAGCAAAGCACAGAACACTTTAAAAAAAAAAAAAAGGCCGGGCGCGGTGGCTCAAGCCTGTAATCCCAGCACTTTGGGAGGCTGAGACGGGCAGATCACGAGGTCAGGAAATCGAGACCAGCCTGGCTAACACGGTGAAACCCCGTCTCTACTAAAAAAACACAAAAAGCTAGCTGGGCAAGGTGGCAGGCGCCTGTAGTCCCACCTACTTGGGAAGCTGACGCAGGAGAATGGTATAAACCTGGGAGGCGGAGCTTGCAGTGAGCTGAGATCCGGCCACTGCACTCCAGCCTGGGCAACACAGCGAGACTCCATCTCAAAAAAAAAAAAAGAAAAAAAATAGAGATAGGATGGAATAAGGGGTGGGGAGGGATCTTATTTCTACCAGGTGACAAACTCCCTGCAAAGTCCTTGCCTTTTCTATCTACATATCTTAGGAATTTAAATTCAGAAGCAAGATGATTATTTGAAAAGACATGTTAACACATTTACTTAAATTTTAAAAACAAAGTCACCCCTTCTGATTTGCTTCATCATAATGACTGGTTTTGCTGCCATTTGTTTTACAATGATGAACATTTTCCAAGTATGGAGAAAAGTCCATAACTTTGACTCTTTGATGATAATACACTTAAAGCATATATACAGTGTTACAATTCATAGGATATTATGCCTTTTAAAACTATCCAAGTTTATTTTTAAAATTCTTTAGTTCTTGGCATAGAAACATATGAAGGGGTTCACCATTGTTGAGCCTAGACACAGAAGACAGTATTTGAAGGCAGCCAGTCATTTTCCCCATTGTATACCAGCACACAATAGCATACACTGTTTTTCTTAAGTTACTGATGGTACACACAGTTTGACTGGAAAGACTGAAGTAGGATCCCCAGTTCTTTCCATATTGGATGCTTATGATGACCCCTGGTTTGAGCTACAGCCTTAACATGTGTTCTATCACTAATGCCCTCAAATAATTACTACACAGACTTTGGCCAAGAACTCTTACAGGTGGAAAGGTAATGGATTGAGCCCCTGGCAAGGTGTTTCCAAGGACTCCATCTTCTTTCAGTGATTTGAGAAATACATTCTAGAGTTGAGCAAAGACTGCCCATACCTGAGAGTCTCAACGATTCTTATAAGTAAACATTCATCATCAGTTTCTAGTATCTCTAAAGGGTCACGTTTATTACATGTGGTGTGAAATTATACTTAAAGTTATATCAGGCTGGGTTGATCATTTTACCAAAACGACTTGCTTTTCTTTAAAAGAAAAAAATCAATCTACCATAGCCAGCAATCCAGAAGGTGAAAAAATCATGCCAAAATAAATGTGAACCCACCAATCAGCAAAAAGGAAGGATGGCTCTAGAAAGAAAGTGCCAAGATCAAGTGAGTTTTTGTGCAAGAAATCTTGTTATTAATATAATGAAAGCCGCAAACATTCCATAGGAGTTGAGAGGCAGGAATTCAGAGAAGTTATACCAGGGTCTAGTATTTACTAAATTGAGAATCTTCATTCCAACCTAACATGCAAATATGCTAGAGCTGAATGAGAACATGACCCTTTCAGACAGAGCAGCCACGGCTAAGAAAAAGTGGCCAAGTAGCACACCACACAAAGCAAATGGCACCTTGGTTTGCTAACAGAATTGCGAGCAAATAGATCCCTGCTCTAAGTGAGGAGTCTAACAGATTCCTCTTAGAGCTTTTTTTGCAGCCTGCAACAATTCATCTGTCAAAAAAGTACATGAATGGGAAAAATCCAGTGTCCGAGCCAAGGACTGTGTTGCAACTGTCTAAGATTTTTGAGAGCTGGCCAAACACGCCTTAAAGGATTGTTTTCACTCTCTTGGCTTTGCAGCACCTCATCCCTAAATACTTGATAACTGTTTTAGAGGTGTAGCTCCTTTTCAGACACTGACTCACTCAGGCGCTTCCAGAGAAATTCATGCACATTTTTCAGTGCAGATGGTGTATCTGCATATGTACAACTGGCCAGAAGACAAATCAACACATTTTCCTAGGAGCCGATCAACACTTAGTTATTCAAGGAATGATCTCCCAAACTCTATTTGTGTTCCCTCCCTGATATTAGCCTCTTTGACTGGACTTTCACTTCTTCCTAGTATCTTTATCAGAGGATTATTGGAAAAGAAACAAAAGGAGGCTGAACTGAAACGCGTCACTTCAGTTTGGAGAAAAGGCAGCTCTGGGGAAAAGGATCATGAGAAAGAAGGATGTGAAAATCACTACCAGGATTTGGGGAGCGTCTGTGGATCTTAATTATTCCTGCTCTTCCTACCTCTGAAGGTCAAAGATATTATTGACAGCTGGCTGCTGGGGAAGTTTGAAATGGGACAAATTTGTCAAATTGCTGTGCCCTCAGGGAAACCTCCCTGCTTTGACCCTGGATTGAATCACCTGCATGGGACTTTTCTACCTGATGCTCCGAGTGAGACTCATACATTATAAGTCAAGTTTTTCCTTCTGCTTTCTGTGTATTCTCGTGAAATGCTAGGGAGGGCTTGCTTGTCACTGGGGGCTGTCTGTTCTAGGCTGATTGAATCTACCGTTCTGATCCACCTACACAATATTACTTCTAACTCACAGAACAGCAACCTGCTAAATCGACGGCCTGCCTATAGTAACAGGTGTTGGTTGGGAGAATGTCATGGCATAGAATGCAAGGACTTTTACTAAGGAAGCATTGCCAAGGATGTGAGCTGAAAGGTTTCCAGAGGGATTTTATTTAAAAAAAAAAAAAAAAATCGACTAAAGAAGGGAAAAGCAGCTGTTTGGAAATAAACTGTAAAACATCTGTAGCACACGACCAGAATTCTCTAAGTGTGAGTATGAGGTTTTAAAGGGACCTCACCTTTCACAAACAACATTCCAAGCACAGAGCATATGCCACAGGCAATCAGTCCTCTCCAGTGTTCCCAGTAGTGGGGAGAAGAGGTGTGGTGTGCCCAGATGTGCCATCATGATGGGACATCCAGCTTTTCTGGAAGCCACTGAGCACAACTGTCCTTCACCACAGCAAGTCACAAAGAAGGAAAAAAAATCCAGAGAAAACTTTGCCATCAGGCAATCTTTCCTTATTGCAGATGCAGCTTAGAGACCAAAGACGCGTGTACCTGCTCTCCCTCTACTAGGAGGCCGGGGCTTCTGCCTCCTGCATTTTCAGGACTCTTTAGGGGCACATTCGTTAATAAAAGGGCAAAGAAACATTCTGCATAGTTTCTCTGGCTTCATTTGCATCACTGCAATAGAATTCAGAGATTTTTTTTTTTTAAATAAAGGTTCAAGGGTCTAAGTAGCTCAATTTATTTTTCAGTAACTAAGTTACCAGAAACTTGTAGCATGGCTGTATTTATTTTCTGAGGGAGGCTCCAAGTTGGCAAAAGGGTCCTCGGAAGGACATATTTCTTCACGTTCTCTTGATCTCAGTGTGTGGAGATTCGCTTAACAGCTGTTTTATGTACAAGTGTTTTTTCAGCCATGTCCTCCCCCTCCATAAACAGACTCCTTTTTTTTTTTAAGGCAAAAGAAGTCTGCAAGACACAACAAAATACTAAGCTGCTCCTCACTCTCCTTCCAGCAGCAGACATGGGAAGAGTCTAAAATCATCATGTTGCACGACCTCCATTTATTCCTTTAATAGCTTCAGACCAAATTGTAGTTGAAAACAAAAGTGCCTCCTTCTCCTACTGTGTCAGTGAAGGATGCCTTTCCCAGTTTCTCATCACTCAGAATGACAGGCTTGACATTAAATCCTATAATATAACAAAACTAATAAAACACAACTAATCTTACTGTGTCTGACAATTCTGAGTTTCTAACACCAAATAACTCTTCTGATTTACAAAGGAAGCTACAAACAAGCACTCAGTTATGACACATGAAAAGAAATTAAGAGAAACAAGCAAATTAGCCACCACATTCCCAGCTGTATTGATTAATTACAGCAATAATTCCTTGCATTTTTAAACATCATCTATTTGAAGAACACCCAACTTAGTAGACCTGCTATCTTCTTTACTTCTTATGACACTAGTGGGTAGAAGACAAGTACCAGTCACTTTTTATAAAGTGCTAAAAGCAGACCACCATAAAAGCTATCTGGTGTACTTCCACACACCTTCAACCTTGAGGGGCCCCCTGCCTCTAGCTACCTGGAACAGGTGCTTGGGGCTGGGAGATCAGAATTCATCTAAACTTTCTTATCTCCATGACTACACTTCTCGGTTTGCAAGCATTGGTTACCCTTTGCTACATGGGAAAAGTTCTAGGGGCTTCCCCTTCCTGGAGTGAAAAGTGCACCTCAAACCTCCTTTCACTTCCTCAACATAAATTCCGCAGCTCCAGCAAGGAGGAGGTGACTGTGTAATCCCAAGATAGAAAGCTGCCAAGCTCCATGGGGACAACTGGTCCCTCCTTACCTCAGCTGCTCCTATTAGCTGTAGGTTAGCATCCTACTGAGAAAACAGACCACTTCAAAGTATGGTCCAAGATCAACTTACTACACACTTCCTTCTCTTTTGTGTTTGATCTTCCCCCTTGCTCATATAAAACATTGTCATTTAAAGTTCAAAGGAGTTTGCAAGAAAAAGTGAATTTTGCCAAATGTGTTATTTTTTTTTTTTAAAGCAACTCTGGAAAATATATCTGAATTGAGACATGAATTTTTAAAAAATTTATCCTGGCATAGAGAAGCTTTATTTTGCAATAACACTTGTGATAACACTCTGAACACTTTATTATCACATGATCCGAACACACACTCAGACACATACACACATTCAGACGCACACACAGACCCATCGAGCACTTTGAAAAGACAGTCAATTCATTTGGAAAGAACTGGCACTAACGATGACTTTCATACTTTCATATTCCTTAAAAATAGATAGGATGGACTTAGATAATAAGCAGGGTGGAGGTACAAGAAGTTAAGTCATAAATCTAATGATGAAATGTAAAAAAATGTCAACAAGCACAAAAGGAAACTGGGAGGAAGGAAAGACTATTTTTGGTTCCTATGTGAAATACAGAGTAAGCAGGCTAGAAATAAATGCATCTAACACTTCTATATAATATACAAGATGATTTAAGCAAATTGCTAATGTTTAGATCCATTTAGATTATTTTAAAAATTGAACTTAAGACATTCATACAGCCAACAGACACATGAAAAAATGCTCATCATCACTCGCCATCAGAGAAATGCAAATCAAAACCACAATGAGATACTATCTCACACCAGTTAGAATGGCAATCATTAAAAAGTCAGGAAACAACAGGTGCTGGAGAGGATGTGGAGAAATAGGAACACTTTTACACTGTTGGTGGGATTGTAAACTAGTTCAACCATTGTGGAAAACAGTATGGCGATTTCTAGTTCTAGATCTCAAGGATCTAGAACTAGAAATACCATATGACCCAGTGATCCCATTACTGGGTATATACCCAAAGGATTATAAATCATGCTGCTATAAAGACACATGCACACGTATGTTTATTGTGGCACTATTCACAATAGCAAAGACTTGGAATCAACCCAAATGTCCATTAGTGACAGACTGGATTAAGAAAATGTGGCACATATACACCATGGAATACTATGCAGCCATAAAAAAAGGATGAGTTCGTGTCCTTTGTAGGGACATGGATGCAGCTGGAAACCATCATTCTCAGAAAACTATCACAAGAACAGAAAACCAAACACCGCATGTTCTCACTCATAGGTGGGAACTGAACAATGAGATCACTTGGACACGGAAAGGGGAACATCACACACCAGGGCCTATTGTGGGGAGGGGGGAAGAGGGAGGGATTGCACTGGGAGTTATACCTGATGTAAATGACGAGTTCATGGGTGCTGACGAGTTGATGGGTACAGCACACCAACATGGCACATATATACATACGTAACGAACCTGCACGTTGTGCACATGTACCCTAGAACTTAAAGTATAATAATTTTTAAAAATTGAACTTAAAAAGATTAACAAAAATAGAAATAGAAAGCATGTTGGGGGAAATCAGCCATGGCTTTAGCCTCATTCCCAAATACACATCTTCTTATCCACAAGGATGAAACTCTGTAGGACTCATCCTGAGGGCTCATGTGTGGCATTCGGAAGGCAACAGTGACCAGAATTCCACAAGGCCTGCAAGATGTTTTGAATGAGGGAATATTTAATGTCATTTGTTAGGAGACAGAAACCAAATAATAAAGGACAAGGACCATGCTCATTTCAGGAAGAAGAGGTGAACTCCCTCTGCTGACTATTTGGAATGGACTGAATGAGGAGGTCTCCCCAGTCAGAAGGAGTATTGAGGTCATCAGGCCTCAGAAAACAATATGTACATAATCTCAGGCTGTGAACAAGAGAAAGGAGGGGGAAAACATGACAGTCAATCTTAACAATTTTTGCAATGCCTCTTATTTGCAGACCATTGGATTTATGTTATTGCACCCTTGCACCTTGATTTATCATACGTATCTAATAGTTTTTATGAATTGTTTTGAGTTGTAAACTCCTATACCCTTTATTAAAAGGGACCTAATTAAATGAAATAGAAACCATGTTTCTATATAAAGAAAATAAGTGGCAAAGAGGAATAAAAAATAATTAAGACTTTTCAGATCCAGAAAGATGGAACCTTAGAAAGGACCCAGTAAAAATACACAGCGTCATAGAGGACAGGAACAGCAACTTCTCTGGATGGCATGGCATCTCATTTCATTTTCACAACAGTCTTATGAAGAAGATAGTTCCATTTTACATTTTCAATCATCCATTCTCTCTCCTGGAGAGTGAGCTCCTCTGTCTCCACTGGATCCTTCCCAGAGAATATTTACATACACTCAGATCTCTCCTTCTCTAATCGTACAAATGCCACAAATGCTTCTTTGCTGTGCATCCTCTCCAGTGCAGACCTTTTCTCTCTCCTCCCCTTTACAGCCAGATTTCCTAAAAGCTGTCTTGACCCTATGTCTGCATTTCCCTATCTCTTATTTTTACTCTGACCCATTCCTATTTGACTCTTGCCTAGATCTCTCTATCAAATGGATCTCGATGGTCAGTGACTGCCATGTTGCAAAGTTCAATGGCCAAGTTAAAGTTCTCATATTTTAGGATCTCATTTACCGAGATCTCAGCGGCAGTATTTTAAACTGTTAATTGCCTTTCCTCTTGACATGGCCTTTCTCAGAACTCCTCGTTTTCCTCTTACCTCCCTGGCTACTCCCTTTCAGTTTCTTCTGAAAACTCAGTCCTGGGCTGTCTCATCTACTCTATACTCCTTTCCTGGGCAAGTTCATCTATGCCCACTGCTTCAGTTACTTTGGGTTTTTTTCTTTTTTTTTTTTTTTTTTTTTTTGAGATGGAATCTTGTTCTGTCACCCAGGCTAGAGTACAGTGGCGCAATCTTAGCTCACTACAACCTCTGCCTCCTGGTTCAAGCGATTCTCCTGCCTCAGCCTCCCAGGTAGCTGGGACTACCGGCATGTGCCACCTCACCTGGCGTGTTTTGTATTGCTAGTAAAGACAGAGTTTCACCAAGTTGACCAGGCTGATCTCAAACTTCTAACCTCAGGTAATCTGCCCGCCTCAGCCTTCCAAAGTGCTGGTATTACAGGCGTGTGCCACCGTGCCTGGCCTGCTTCAGTTACTTTGTACATACACAGCACCAAGTCCTATCCCTACCCCACCTCTCTTTCAACCTCCAGAACTCTATCAACCAAAGCGTACTCAACAATCCCACTCTGATGTCTCAAAAACACCTCAAACTCAACACAAGCATGCCCCAATTACAATCTCCCTCCACCAACCTGTGGGGGCCTTCCTAGATCTAGTTCTCTATTTCAATGAAGAAGGTGCCTTCCTTCTAGGTTGGCAAGCTGGAAGCCTGTGCATCTTGCCTCCCTCTGGCACTCCTTCACATCTTATCCATCACCATGTCTTGTTGGCAGTTTGCCCCCTGAACCTCTCTCAAGTTCATCTGCTTCTCTCCACCTCCTCTGCCATTCAAGCCACCACCATTTCTCAACCCAGCTACTAAAAAGCTTCCTAAATGGGCCCCCTGTCCACTCCATCCCTTCCAAGTGTGACCAAGGCAGCTCCTACCATCCTCACTACAGTTGCTTAAAACACTTTCATGACTACTCACAGCTCTTGGAAAGAAGGTGGAGACCCTGAACATGGCCTGAAAGACCTCGCACTTCCCACCCATCTTTTCAGTTCTCCAAGAGTTTCATATTCCCCCACTGACATGGGGCCTCTGACCAAGTGCCATTTGTTCCAGGAAACCTTCCCAGACCTCTCAGTCTTCCTTAATGGCTTTTGCTCATTCAGGGAACTTCACTCAGTTTGTCATTATACTCAGTACTATGATTACTTGATTGATAACCATGTCTGTTTTTTATTTAACTGTATCACTGGGCATAGTTCCTGACACTCAATAGGCACTCAGTGAACACTGGGATGAATGAATGAATGAATGAATGAATGAATGAATGGAGAGACTCAGTTAAATAATGTGGTGAGGCGGTGGGTGACAGAGTACAATCCAAAGCCAGATCTAACAAATGCTAAAGGCCATACTCTTTGCTGTAAACCACACTGCCTCCCACAGTCAGGCCTGCTGTGTGCTTATTAAGGCTGAATCTGCACAAATACAGCAAAAACAGACAAGCTCACTAAGCCTCAGCCCACATCCCCAAGGAGCACACCTTGAAGCTGACAGAGACAGTGGCATGGTACATGTGAAGGAGCATGGGTTTTGCCATTTACTGGCCACGTGAACTTTAGCACATTACTCAATCTTTCTGTGCCTCAGCTTCCTCATCTGTAAAGTGGTAATAAAAGTAATGATACTACTTATTTTGCATACATTTGGTGAGGATTAAGCAGAATGTAAACAGTTTCTTGACTACTGAATACTAAATATTCGATAAGAGGGGACAAGAAGTAACCATGGACATAGCTTTAATGATAGTGTTAGGGCAAATAAAAGACAGTGACACGATGCACTGTACTGTTCGGACTAGGAAGTTGTTAAGAGGTACAGATTGAAAAAAGAGTTGTTGGCCAGGTGTGGTGGCTCACGCCTGTAATCCCAGCACTTTGGGAGGCCAAGGCAGGAGGATTGCTTGAGCTCAGAAGTTTGAGACCAGCCTGGGCAACATGTTGAAACCCCATCCCTACAAAAAATACAAAAATTAGCCAGGTGTGGTGGGGGGTGCCTGTAATCCCAGCTAGTTGGGAGGCTGAGCGGCGAGGACAGCTTGAGCCCTGGAGATCCAGTCTGGGCAACAGAGTGAGACTGTCTCAAAATAATAATGATAAATAATAATAATAAACAATAAAATAAAAGTAGAATTATCTATGTCACATTTAACAAATATATATTGATCCCTTACAGAGTTAGAAGCTGTCTGGGGGACATTAAAAAAAAGTATATTAAGTCAAGGATTAAAAGAAACTAAGTTTGAAGAGTCTCCCTTGCTTTTTTTTTTTTTTTTTTTTTTTTTTTTGAGAAGGGATTTCACTCTTGTTGCCCAGGCTGGAGTGCAATGGCGTGATCTCGGCTCACTACAACCTCCGCCTCCCGGGTTCAATCAATTCTTATGCCCCAGCCTTCCGAGTAACTGGGATTACAGGGGCAAGCCACCACATCCGGCAAATTTTTTGTATTTTTAGTAGAGACAGGGTTTCACCATATTGGCCAGGCTGGTCTTGAACTCCTGACCTCAGGCAATACACCCGCCTTGGCTTTCCAAAGTTCTGGGATTACATGCATGAGCCACCGTGCCCGGCCTCCCTCGCTCTTTTAAAAGAATTAGAAGTGCCACTGTGGTGGGTGAACAGTCTAACACCCACTAGGAGATGCAGAATTAAACTGGTCACAGAAACACAACACAAATGCAAGAACATTTATTCCTGCTTCCCTAGAATAAGCCTGGACAAATGATCACTACAGTGAAGTGAAGGAAGCACAGAAATAAATGAGTGTGTGTGCTAGGTAGAGCCTACTTAACTCAAACACATGCTCAACCACACAGCCCATGAAGTAAGGTAGAGTGAGGTGAACCAGAGCTGTAAATTGGTTTCCCAAAGGTGGCCTGTGGTTTCAGGGAAGAAAGCCCATACACACCCAAACACACTCGCCAGACACCACAAAAAGACATAGCAAGCCCCAAGGAGGTACCAGGAAAAGGCTCTTTCTCATCAATACCTTCCTGACCTCGGATGGCATCTCTTTGCTATTTGAGGACCCCTCTCCCTCTTCACTGGTTTTCTTGTCTCTAAAATAAGGATAATGGCCTCATGAGAGCTCAGTACAGATGAAATGAAATAGTGCACCTGAAAACACTTGGGCAAAGGGAACATTCTATGTAAGAGTAATGGCATTTTATTATCGTTCTTAGTAAGTGCATTATTGGCTGGGCGCAGTGGCTCACGCCTGTAATCCCAGCACTTTGGGAGACCGAGGAGGGCAGATCACGTGAGGCCAGGAGTTCGAGACCAACCTAGCCAGTGTGGTCAAACTCCATCTCTACCAAAAATATAAAAATTAGCCAGGCATGCTGGTGGGCGCCTGTAATCCCAGCTACTCAGGAGGCTGAGGTAGGAGAATCACTTGAACCTGGGAGGCAGTGGATGCAGTGAGCCAAGATCACGCCACTGCACTCCAGCCTGGGCGGTATAGACAGAGTGAGACTCCATCTCAATAAATAAAAATTTAAAAAAAATAAGTACACTATTTACAAATTAAAGTCTTACTAGAGCTTAAATCCACCCAGGTGTAGAGTGGAGGTAATAACTTGAGCATCCCCCAGAGGGCACCATGGTTGCCTGGCACTGGGGACACTTCAATCAAGTATTGGATTTCTTGGGCACTCACCACAAATATTTGCTGGGCTATAGCCTGGGCCACAGGGCAAGAATGGGTCCTCCTACTCGGCTCCTTAGGGAGACCCTCAGGATCCAGAGCTGAGTCTGGAAACACTGCTTCCCGAAAGGCACAGTTGTATGGCACACCTAATGCAACACTAAAATCACAGTATTTGAGTGCCTACCTGTTTGAGACAGTGGACTATGAGCTTGGAGAAAAAGAAGTTGCACAGCACCTGTCCTCAGTGTATAATCTTGTTGGAGAAATAAGATAGGAATACAGGAGAAAATAATCAGCGAGGCCAGAAGATGAGTAAACACCAAATGATGAAAAGAGGTAACAGAAATCATAGACGGTGCCCTCCTGGAACGGGAAGTATGAAGGCCAAATGGCAGAAAGGTGGAGTCTGGTGTCCAGACTCGATTCAAGTTCTGCCACTGACTCATTTAGCGACTTTGCAGAAGTCACTTCATACAAACTCCAGCAGAAACAGTGAATGGTGAAGACAAGATAATCCCAAACTCTTTTCTAGGTCTGAAACCCTAAAATTATGACACAGTTCCAATTTCTCCTTCAAGTTTACCCTGTGCCTCAGTTCATGAAACTTAAAAGTTTACCACCACAGAAACAATGTCTGAGAAGCTGGTCCCCACATGTGCTCAGTTACAAAGAGGCAGAATCCTCTTGTGACCACGGGATGGGATTTGGAGTCAGACACACGTGGACTCTGCCACTGCTGGTTGTGTGACTTTGGGCAAGGCACTGAACTTCTTTAAAGCCTCAGTCTCCTGATCTCTAAAATAGGAATAACAGCAACTACCTCAAGGATTGAGGAAATTCAATGAGAAGGCACTTTTAAAGAACAGAGTACGATGTTTGGAACAGAGTACACTCAATACATGTGAGCTGTAATATTTGTGTTTTAAAGTTCTGCACCCATACACACTTCTTTCTCTACAACGTGTATTTATCCTGTGTACTCCCACTGCTTTGAGAGGAGGGTGTCTAAAAGATATGTCACGCCTTTTATTACACACCTCTCCCTACAAAGTTTCCTACTGTGCTCTGATGGTCGCCGACAGTCAGTAAACAGTAATTTAAAATAATTTCCAAATGGCACAGTCTCCCTCTCCAGGGAGATGCACTTCTGCCTGGGAGAATGTAACCAGACTTCTGAGCTAACAGGTAATGTTCCTTATATAAAAGTTATTAGCACTCATTTTGGGAAAGGGGGAAAAACAGAAGGGCAATGCCATCACTATTTAACATTCCTTAAGCCAAAGAAAACATGAACTAATGTATACAGTGGTGTCCCGGACGGGGGCTCTAAAGAGTGTTTGTCACTTGGGAGAGTCCCACTGCCGCCCAAGCCAGCAACCTCCGAGAAAGGTCACTCCCAAAGTGGTTCCAGCTCTAAATATAAAGGTGTGTTTGTGCAGAGGACTAATTTGGTAGTTCTGATGTGTTTACTGGGGTTTTATGCTTTACTTTCAGCTTTTTCTCCCCCACTTTTTAAACTAGTGATGCTGGAAAGATAGAGGTCTTCATTTGGTTTATGTGTTTATATTCACCTAAGGTCCTCTCCCACCTCCCTTCTCAAATCTGCAAACACCAGAAGTCTTCTAAGAAACATGGCACTTCCTTCTTACCCAACTGGCCTCCAGGGAGTTCAATTTCCTCTGTACCTGCGATTCTCCAGTCCCCATACTGGAGACAGAGAGGGGGCATTCCATTGACACAGATGCACTCTGAGGGAGCTTTAGAACACTTGGAAGAAAGCATTCATGTATTACTTGTATCGTTTTTAAAACCACAGCACATAAAATTGCATCCAGTCCCCTCTCCCTTGCCTTGAAGGCTGCCTGTTTAAAGTATGTGCCTGAATGTGCACGTCTGGCAGCTGAAACACACATGAAGGCCACCTGCCACCACCAGGGCTAATCCAAGTGACTCAGCCAGCACCTCTGACCTCCTTCCCCTCACCACATGCACAGATCCAGAAGGCACCTGCCAGTTCCAAGGATGACCTTCTCAGGCGGAAGATATCTTTCCTAGATCATGGCATATGAACTCTACTTCCCCATGGGAGCCCTAAAGGCTGTGATTTAGAAGGCTTAGGAGGCATTCTCAGCTCTATACCACAAAGTTTCTCAGTATGTCCTCCCCATATTGTAGTAATGTAGGTGCGCTTGATCTTCAAAGAAAACATCTGGGTGTAGATAGTTGAGTTATAGCCACACTGAGCAGTATTTCTAAGAATCCAATTCTCACCCTACTACATGCCTTCTTTTATATCTTCTCCCCTTCTCTTCATTGCTATTATTGTTAAGGTAAACTGGGGTACAGACCTAAGTGGCTTCCAATATCAATAAAAATGTTAAAATATACTACCTGCCTATGATCCCAGCTGGTTGGGGCACTGAGGTGGGAAAATTGCTTGAGCCCAGGAGTTCAAGGTTGCAGTGAACCATGATTGTACCACTGCACTCAAGCCTAGGTGATAGAGCAAGACCCTGTCTCTAAAATACATATACACATACACGCACACAAAAACACACACACAGTATTTGTACCTAATACTCGAATTTGACAACTACCAATAGTAAAGTTGGGGAATGACACATAGGAACAAGTTTTAGAGAAGCAGTGACTCCGAGGAAGTCACCCTAATGACTAGATGGTTGACACCATTAGGTTCTTCCTCCTGGAAGACAGGAAACGGGCACACGACTTGCCAACTAAATAAAGGTTTGTTGGGCACCATCATTTTTATTGGGGACCCACGAAAGAAGCTATACATCTAAGCCAGACAACTTTGCTTCATGTTACTGTTGATTCATCTTTTATTATATCAAAGTCTCTATAAAATCTCCTTTAAATGTTTCAGTCCAGGATCAGCTAGATAAAGCCCTCGGGCCAAAGTGAGAAAATGAGGGAAGGGAGGCAGTGGTGGAAGTTCTGAGCTCAATATCTGCATGTAAAACTTGGGCAACTATCTCGGTGACTAAATTCTTTAACTCAGCTCCAAATTCTGCTTCAACTTAGGTAACTGCCCCTAAGAAGTCAAACAGCTTCCAAGCATTGCAAACTTTACCTTCTATTCTCTCTCTTGCTTATAAAACAAACATCATCTAGTGTTTTAGTTAATTGCTTTAATTAAAGAAAAGCACAGAAAACGTACTTGAAGTGCTGTTTCATTCTAACGAGATCAGGTGCGTTCAGGGTGGTATGGACATAGATGAAGTGCTGTTTCATTCCAATGTAAGTAGAATGAGTGCAAAGTAAAGTTATTTGGAAAAAAATAGAATTTCTTCTTAAACGACAGAGAATGGGCCGGGCGCAGTGGCTCATGCCTGTAATCGCAGCACTTTGGGAGGCCAAGGCAGGCGATCACGAGGTCAGGAGATCGAGACCATCCTGGCGAACACGGTGAAACCTCATCTCTACTAAAAATACAAAAAAAAAATTAGCTGGGCGTGGTGGCAGGTGCCTGTAGTCCCAGCTACTCGGGAGGTTGAGGCAGGAGAATGGCATGAACCTGGGAGGCGGTGGAGCTTGCAGTGAGCGGAGATCGCACCACTGCACTCCAGCCTGGGCGACAGAGCGAGACTCCGTCTCAAAAAAAAGAAAAAGAAAAAGAAAAGACAGAGAATGGTATATTCTTTGCTACCCCAAATGTTTACTTTTGGAATCACAGAAAACAGATTATAAATACTGAACTAAGTCATTTGAGTTGATGAAGAACATTAGCAAATTTATCTCCAACAATCAAGAAGAACCTGACCCCAGATGTCAAGTAGATCAAGAAGTTTTTGACTTGGGAAGCGAGCAAGGGATAGGGTAACAGAATCAGAGAGCTGACCTTGCCACATTCCTACAACTGGGGACATGAACCTGGTCCCTTGATTACTTGACAACAGGCAGGCAGACACAGACTAATGAGCCCATCTTCCTCCTATTTTAATCACTAGGAGATAATGACAAACATTATTTTTACATTACAATAAACAGGGATGTATTACAGATAAAAATCAAAATCTGCTTGATGCTTTGAGAGCATGTGGGAGATCCCTTTTTAAATCCCAAGCTCGTGGTGAACACCATGGGTGTTCTGTATCTTTCCAGAATCAAAGTTTGGTCTCCACAGCCATTCAGGGCCACTTCAGCAGCTCTGTGACCCTCAACATTCACTACCAAGGTCATCATCCTTGGAGCAAGGGAGAGAGAACTTACATGTCCTAGAGATCTCCAGCTTAGCCTAAAGTCCACAATTTTGTTAACAGCTTGTGCCTTATCTCAAACATTCATGCTAATTTCCATCATATTCTTCCATATAGCTGCTATGGTTTGAAGGTGTCCCCCCAAAGTTCCCGTGTTGGAAACTGAATCCCCAGCGCAAAACTGTTGAGAGGTAGGACCTTTAAGAGGTGATAAGGTCACGAGGGATCTGCCCTCATGAATGGATTAATGCCATTGTTGTGGGAGTAGGTTAGTGAACTCAGGAGTAGATTCTTGATAAAAGAGTAAGTTCAGCTCCCTTCCTCTCTGTTTCTCCTTTGAGTGCTCTCTTGCCATTCCACCTTCTGCCATGAAATAATGCAACAAGAAGGCCCTCATCAGATGCCAAGCAGATGATGGTGCCATGCCCTTGAACATCCCAGCCTCCAGAATTGTAAGTCAAACAATTTTCTTTTCTTTATAATTGCCAAGCCTGTGGCATTCTGTTATAGCAACAAAAAGGGAACTAAGGCAATATGCATGTTTGTTTCAATAAGGAAAGAAAACTGAGGGTCCAAGAAAATGTAATGTGTTGATCTTTTTTTTTTTGATGGAGTCTCACTCTGTCACCCAGGCTGGGGTGCAGTGGCACGATCTGGGCTTACCGCAACCTCCGCCTCTTGGGTTCAAGAGAGGCTTCAAGCTCTTTAGTAGCTGGGACTAAGGAATGTGCCACCACGCCTGGCTAATTTTTGTTTTGTTTTGTTTTGAAACAGAGTCTCCCTCTGCCACCCAGGCTAGAGTGCAGTGGCACGATCTCAGCTCACTGCAACCTCTGCCTCCCAGGGGTTCAAGCAATTCTCCTGCCTCAGCCTTCTGAGTACCTGGGATTACAGGTGCCCAGCACCATGCCCAGCTACTTTTTGTATTTTTAGTAGAGACAGGGCTTCAATATGTTGGTCAGGATGGTTTCAAACTCCTGATCTCAAGTGATCCACCCTCCTCAGCCTCCCAGAGTGTTGGGATTACAGGCAAGCCACCATACCAGGGCTAATTTTTCTATTTTTGGTAGAGATGGGGTTTCGCTGTGTTGGCCAGGCTGGTCTCAAACTCCTGACCTCAGGTGATCCGCCTGCCTCAGCCTCCCAAAGTGCTAGAATTACAGGTATGAGCCACCACGCCCTGCCAAATGTACTATGTTGATCCCTTATGCCTTAGGAACCTCCCAAGGATATGTTCCCATGTGGCAGCAGGTGGCAGGAACCCTAGACTGGGAGTTGGAAGATCTAGGGTCTATCTCAGTTCCTACTTCTAGCCAGCTGTGGACCTTAGGCCAGTCACTACCTCTTTGGACCTGATGAGCCCCCAAATCTCTACCACCTCCAGAGTAGTATAATTAGACTGACACATTCAATGCTTCTTTTTTTTTTTTTTTTATACTTTAAGTTCTAGGGTACATGTGCATAACATGCAGGTTTGTTACATATGTATACTTGTGCCATGTTGGTGTGCTACACCCATCAACTCGTCAGCACCCATCAACTTGTCCTTTACATCAGGTATAACTCCCAATGCAATCCCTCCCCCTTCCCCCCCACTCCCCCATAATAGGCCCCGGTGTGTGATGTTCCCCTTCCCGAGTCCAAGCGATCTCATTGTTCAGTTCCCACCTATGAGTGAGAACATGCGGTTTGGTTTTCTGTTCTTGCGATAGTTTGCTGAGACATTCAATGCTTCTTAGTGTCCCTCTCTCCTGCCCAAATTCTGAGAGTAACTGGCACTTAACTTATTGCACATATTTTGCTCCTTCTCTCTAGTTTTTATAACCCTAGAGCTATTGTTATGGGAGAAGGTGAGGGGCAGACTCCCACCTTATGATGGGAGAGATGCAAAGGAAGGTGGAGATTTCAGGTTTTGCTGTTGCCATAAAGTCTTTCATCCAAAGAGTTCAAACCATTTAACGATATGGCTTCTAAGCTTTTCTAAAAGTCGAAACTTATTTCAAAGTAAAAAGTTTAAAAAATAATAATAATAATGGAGGAAGGAGGAGAGGAGGGAAAGGGGAAGGGGAGATACTCACAGGAGCACCAATGCCCTGCTCGCTTTGCGATCCAAGCAGGGAGAACATTTGGGCATCACCATGCAGCAGCATCTGTATTAGTCAGGGTTCAGTAGCAGATAAAACCCAACCTAGCAACTTGAAGCAAAATGAACCTTAATTCAGGCAATTAGGTGGCTATGAGATCAGAAGAAGGACTGAAAGGACAGACTCTAGGCTGGTCCTCCAGTTATAATGCTTAGAACCACTCAGGAACTGGCCTGCCAAAGGAATTGTTACCTGTACCCTCTGGAAGGCACTCCCCAGCACTGGCCCCAGAACCACACAGGGCACAACCAGGGAAACAGGCAGCCACTGCTGGACCTATTGGCCCCAGAGCCTCAGTGGGCTTGCAAGATTAGCACCAACCAGTAAAAGCACCTGCCTCTCTCCGCCCCCAAGTTGGTTCCAACTTCAAATCTTCCACTAGTACATCTGATTGGGGAAATGCAAATCGAATCCAGAGCTGGGGCTGGCTGTGGCGGGGCATGGGGGATGGAGTTTTTAGCTTGCCACCTCTGCAGCACAGCAAGGCACACCAGGCCTACTGCACGTGCTGCCTCCAGCGACCAGAGAAAGTTCTGTCCACAAGGCAAACACCTTGGCAGGCAGGGAGCAGGAGCTCTAGTCTCATTCTGAATCATCCTCATTCTACAGAATCCCAGGGCAAGCTCAAGAAGCCCTCTTCCAAGACACCCCAACCTCCACAGAAACGACAGGCACAGCAGCAGTGTGCTGGTCAGCTGAGGACTGAAGGCCGGATGCCCATCTACCCCACTTCCTGCCCAGGGGAAGGCTGGTGACAGTCCTAGCAAGCGCCCTCTCCATGTCCTCTGGCCATACCCACACCCTTCCAGAGACAGATCCCTCCCTGATATTGTTTTTGAGACAGATCCTCCTCTACTCTCCCTTTCCAGAACTCCTGGGAACCATCATTCTTCCTTACTTTAGCTGGATTCCTGCCCCTGCCACCAGGGAAGTATGTAGCTCTGCTGTGACGGAAAGAATGCTGGAATTCCAGTCAAAAGGAATGGGTTTAAATCCCAGCTGGGCCGTTGACAGCTGAATGAATCTACACGAGGTTCTTTAGCACACTGAGCTTTAGTTTTCTGCCATGTGCCCTGTTGATTCCTAGAACTACCCAGGGATGTTACAGGATGAAATGAGAGGAGATGCCCTAGAGTGCCTGGTAGACCAGGTTCATGACAAGCACTCAAATATCCCTGCATCCTTTGACAGGGTCTTGTTGGCTGCTTGTTGCTTTCTCCCAGCCCCTCTTACTTGGTGATGCCCAGTGACCACCCTGACATCAACTGCCTCCCTCTCTGGGCTTCTGATTGCCTGCTACTGAGCAGTGGCCCAGAACACAGTCCCTTCTGAGGGCCTCTTTTGAGCCTGGTGGTTTTCAACTATGGTGAGTCATAAGCAGGTGGAATAAAACACTGGAGTTTGCAAAATACTTACTTTTTTTTTTTTAGGAATGAGATGAATTCAAGGCTGATTCTGTGTTAGCACCAGTCTTATTCACCTACTTGCATTTTGCTATACTTTCATTTTTTGTTTGTTTTGTTTTTTTGAGATGGAGTCTCACTCTGTCTCCCAGGCTGGAGTGCAGTGGTGGAATTTCAGCTCATTGCAACCTCAGACTCCCGGGTTCTAGAGATTCTCTTGCCTCAACTTCCCGATTAGCTGGGATTACAGGTGCCTGCCACCACGTCCTGCCTATTTTTTGTATTTTCAGTAAAGATGGGGTTTCACCATGTTGGCCAGGCTGGTCTGGAACTCCTGACCCCAGGTGATCTGCCCGCTTTGGCCTCCCAAAGTGCTAGGATTACAGTTGTGAGCCACCGCACCCAGCCTGCTATGCTTTCTTGGGTGGAAGGCAGAGAGGTGGAATGAGAGCAAGCAAGCTGAGAATTTTCTCTGCCACCAGGCTGAGGGAGCCACCCAAATCCCGCCGTGAATTGAGCACCATGTGTCTCTTCATTAAAAAACACCTTGTTCTAGCCTCTAAGACCCATTCCGTGAAGTCCAGGTGCCACTGCTAACTGCAGTCCACTCCCACCTTGGCCCAGGACTCTACCTCCTCCAGCAGGTGAGGCTGGAATGACCACGTCTCCCTGGAAATAACAGAGGTGATGCTCAAAGATGTTCGGGGCTCCCAGCCATTTCATGCATTCCCAAGGAACAACGACCAACTGGATAAAATGCCATTATCCAAAAATTCCAAACAGCCTAGGAAAACAGTATCGCCCAGAAGAGAGAGAAATGAAGGGGAGAACCTGTCCCATTAACCCTAGCCTACACAAGATGACCAAAAGTCAGGTAGTAAATGCGTGGAAATCCCAAGCAATCTAGTGAACTGCTTCTGAAAAGGTCCCATGAAAATAGTTCAGTTGAACTAGAAGGCTTCCCTTAGAATATTTAAATGTTTAAATCCTATGCTTAAATTTAACCCTTGTTCAAATGTCTCTTTATTGCTATTCCTTTTAAAACTTTTGGATGCTTTTTCTGATAGAAAACACACTGAATGGAAACAGAGCTGCTGTGCACATTCTGCTATTGTATGAGTCATTTGCATATCCTTTCTGAGCCTATGTTTATGCATGACGGATACTCTCCACAGTGACCTCTGCCTTCCAGTCTCTCCCTAGAAGCCTGCCTAATCACCTTCACTAGGAAAATGCACCACGGCAAATAAACACTTAACAACAGGTCTTCTCTGCTCTTCCGGCCCTTCCCTAATTCCTTTTGGAACATGGGAACTCATCTGGCTTTGCCTAAAATGGTGTAATCTACAGAACTAGTTCTCCTGGGCTGTATACATGTGTGTACATGGAGATGAAGGGCAGAGGGAGGGTCACACTGGGGTATTAGGTGCACCATTCGGGAGCAGGTACAAGAAACAGTACCTCAGAAACAGCATCAGACATCAGTTGGGCAAAATTTCATAACAAAGCATCTGCTACGTTCATCTAAGCATTTTTCTTCTGCCATTTTCCCGACTGTTAATGGCACACAGGGCCCTTGGAGGGCCTTGGAAGAGTCCCCCCCAAGACTCTGGAAATAAGAGAAAATTGCCCTCAGAAAACTGCATTTTAAAATCAACCCATAATGAATTCAATTAAGATAAATTAAACCACTGCAAGGAGAAAGGTTCCCAGGCCTGTCAAGCATGAGAGTAATCAGATCAAATGTTCAGTAAAGTAGCTAAAGAAGAAATGTGAGAATGGGAACACCAACTAGGGGAGGGTAATCTGTCACCTGCCAGCCATGGGACCTTAGATAGAAGGGTCCAGAGACAAAGACAGGACACGTTCTCCCCAAGCAGTGTCCAGAGGGAGAGGAGACTTAGCCTCATGGATTCTGAGAAGAAATCCAAATTTTGGAAGTCTCATTGCTTCTCGCATCCTAGTTCTGGTTTTGCCTAACCAGTTCTTGGTTATAATTTTAGCCCCGTGGCACTGGCCCTGAGGGACAGGATGCACTGGCAGAAAGGAATGGTGCTCGGTCCCATTGGCAGTTGTCATCCTCATTGTAAATCAACAAACTGGCACTGAGTTTGGGAGCTGGCTTGCTTTGGCCCCATCTACAGGGAGAGAATGTTCTAGCTATTTGACTAGAGTGGTCTGGTCCCCTCAGTCCTTATAATTTAATCATAAATAAATTCATTACTGACAAATTGGGCTGTGGCCTTTAAGAGAGGCTCTAAATTCACCAAGGAAAAGACCCCAACAGGTATAATTCTGTATGTGAGAAAGTAAGACAAGTAACGAACAGGACCATGCCTTCACTGTGAACAATGACAAGACGATACAGCATGTCTCATTAACTAGAGGCCACTCTGTTGGCTTAGGACCTGGATGAGTTTGGTTATTCACATTGAGAGCAGAGTGGTCTGTAAAATAGAGGGAGGGGAGTGTGGAGTTCGCAGGGGTGACCCTAAGAGGGTGAGGCATGACAGCTAAAAGTGTTTTTCTGAGACAGAGTCTCGCTCTGTCACCCAGGCTGGAGTGTCATGGTGCAGTCTCGGCTCACTCCAACCTCCACCTCCCAGGTTCAAGCAATTCTCTCTGCCTCAGCCTCCCAAGTAGCTGGGATTACAGGCACCTACCACCAAGCCCAGCTAATGTTTGTATTTTTAGTAGAGACACGGTTTTGCCATGTTGGCCAGGCTGGTCTCAAACTCCTGACCTCAGGTGATCCACCTGCCTCGGCTTCCCAAAGTTCTGGGATTACAGGCACCCACCACCACGCACAGCTAATTTTTGTATTTTTAGTAGAGACGGGGTTTCGCCATGTTGGCCAGGCTGGTCTCGAACTCCTGACCTCAGGTGATCCACCCGCCTCGGCCTCCCAAAGTGCTGGGATTACAGGCATGAGCCACCGCATCTGACCTAAAAGGGCTTCTGAGGAAAGGAACGACTGGTGTGCAGTTTTGGGTTTCTGCTGTACAGCCTGCCCTCCACCACTCTCTGTGGAACGCCCCTCCATGCCCTGCCAAAGTCTTCAGTAGAATGCTGCTGAGAGGCCAGCAAACACGACGACAAAACCTCAACACAGGCTGTGGGGCCAAGATGCCTGGGCTCAATGTCCGCTTCACCACGCACTTACTGAATAATCTAGGAAAACGTTAGGTAACTTCTCTGCCTCAGTTTCCTCATCTGCAAAGTGGGGATGACAGCAGTTACCTTTTGTGGGTGCTATATACATATGGTATTATTATGAGGGTTTTGTGTGAAGGAGGGGTGATTTCATACCTGGGTCAACTCAGTGCAGAACTGTGGGCACAGCAGCAGACACACCATGGCAGAGGCCAGTAGAGTCCCACAAACCCAAACTGGCAGATGTTCTGAGGACATGGACTGGAGATTCAATGCAATCAGCTTAAGGAGCTGGACAAGCCCAGCTGACATCTGGATTCCAGTAACAGTAATTAATGTTTATCAAACATTTACTATGTGTCAGGTACACATCTGTTTTTCTGCAGCAGCTTAACTGGTTGACCAGTATGATTTTAAGCAGAATTCAATTCAAGAGAGACGAGGAGGTAAAAAATAAAAACCAGAGCAGAAAGAGAATCTCAGTCTCATTTCTGTTATGCAAAAACACAGAGTCTACTCAGTTATACCCAGTCTTCAATTTCCAACGAGCCAAAGAATTGACAATGATCTCAAATAATACCACTCAGTTCCTAAGAATGCTGAAACTTAATGACTCTCAATGCTGGCAGAATGTTTACAAAATCCTGATGTCCAGGCCCCACCTAGAGATGGATCCCACTCAATAAGGGGGGCCTGGGCATCAAGATTCTTAATGCTCCAGAGATTGTAATGCAAGGCAAGGTTAGGAGTCACTGCTGTGATGAATTTCAAATAATAGGGATCACCTGGTATAACTGCTGACTGCACAGATTTCCCCAGCCCCCTTCCCTAGTACTTCTGAGTTAGTAAATCTGGAAAGGAGCTCAGGAAGCCTTACGAGCACCCCAGGTGATGTACAGAATCAAAAGGATTCAGAAAACAAGGAGCACTTTTAGGACAAGGTGTGGGTAATACGATAAAACCAACAGGGATGTTAAATTGAGAGCAGTGACTCCAAGTACACAGATTCACATCCATTAATCCAGAATCCCTCCCTCTGAGGTTTTGTTCCAGTCCCAACCTATGTCTAGGACTCAAATGAAGACAAAGCGTGAAAAAAAATTCCCAGTTCCGAGACTATGCAGTCTTTACCGAGTAGGTCACAAGGCCCGGAGACAGAACCAATTGTTACATATGGTTCCAGTCATTTCTTAAGGGATTTTTCTTTCACTATTATTTGAACCAAACCACCAGGACCTAGTAGTTAACAATGATGTAAGCTGTATTCACATCACTGAAGAAGCATTTAGATATCAATTCACTTGAAAGTATGTTCAACCGCTTAAAAACAGGATGTGGCTTATTTTCGTATTTAAATAAATCTTATACTGTATTATTGAAACTGCTCCAAAGCATTTTTTTAAAAAAGGAAAAAGGCAGTTTCCAAGCTCACTCTTGAAGTTTACAAGCGGTTATATAACCTTGATACGAAAACCCGACAAGCAGCATTTAAAAAGGAGGTGGGGGGGGTTGTCGGAGGAAGGGACATAGGCAACCTCATCTGGCTACATCCAAAGATGCTAAAATAGTAGCCTATTAAAATAATCATATATGATGACTAAGGGTTTCTTGATGCAAGAATGATTCAACATTAGAAAATCTGTTTACACGGCCGGGCGCGGTGGCTCAAGCCTGTAATCCCAGCACTTTGGGAGGCCGAGACGGGCGGATCACGAGGTCAGGAGATCGAGACCATCCTGGCTAACACGGTGAAACCCCGTCTCTACTAAAAAAATACAAAAACTAGCCGGGCGAGGTGGCGGGCGCCTGTAGTCCCAGCTACTCGGGAGGCTGAGGCAGGAGAATGGCGTAAACCCGGGAGGCGGAGCTTGCAGTGAGCTGAGATCCGGCCACTGCACTCCAGCCCGGGCGACAGAGCGAGACTCCGCCCCAAAAAAAAAAAAAAAAAAAAAAAAAAAAAAAGAAAATCTGTTTACACAAGTCACTGGTTTTCAAGGATGCCTGTTGTCATTATGATCTATTTGACAAGGTCCTAGACGGTGAAAGACAAGAGTTATGAATAATGGAAAGATAAACTATCTGCATTTGCAAATATGCGCTAGGACTCAAAAATTCAAGATCAACCTCTTTGCATCATAGACTGTCTTGTTTGACTTTTAAAAGTAATTGTGAAATTACAATTTACACATTGTAACAAGAATTGTTTTTCTAAACTGTTTCTTCCCCCGAAATTCCAAAACCCTAAGGCAACTACCATCAGGGTTTTCCCATGCTTGATTTACCCGTGATCCTTCCAGTTAAGTCCTTCAAGTTTTAAATCCAAAGGCCAGAAAATGCTGAAAAACAAAAACCCTGCAGAGGTCTTGTTAACAAGCATGTAAGGTCAAATATACCTGTGCAGAACTTGACCCCCACTCAATGCATCTGATGCAAAAGTCAGGCGACAGCAAACTCTGCTGCATGCTAGAATCACCTGGGGAGCTTTCTAAACGTGCTGATGCCAAGCTCCCAGCCCCTAGGCATCCTGATTTGGATGGGGTGCAACCTGGGCATCAGGCTTTTAAAAACTCTCCACGTAATTCTAACATAAATTTGGGAGCCACTAGCTGAAACAGTTATCAGGTTGCTCATCATTTCGGCAAGTCTGGGCTCTGAAGAGCTGATCAGTGCAGTTCCGCTTTGTCCTTCTCAACAGCTAGCTCAATTCCCCTACCTTTAGCCAGTCTCATTTAGAAATTACCTGGGACATTTGCAACACTTGTTTGGTTTGAGTTTTGTTTTTCCTACCTGCATTAGCATATTAACACGTCACATACGCAATGAATATGTTTAGTTTTGGGGAGAAGCGTATATTCCTTTTGAACTGTTTTATCTAGTCAGCACAGTAAAGCTATTATGCAATATTTATTGACTGCAATATATCATTTCTGGCACTGGAAGTAATAGCAATTGGTTAAGTTTCAGTCTCTGGCCTCCTGGTTTCATAGTTTATAAAGTGGTAGAAAAGGACACAAATAACTGTAATATATGACAGATCATGGTAAGCTGTGATGAGCACAAGAAAGCCACAAAGTGTTAGGGGAATTCAAGAGAGGGAGAAATGTTCCTTTACCGCTCAAAATAATGACACAGGATTAAATCGGCACTCTTAGAAAGCTGTTGAAATAAAGAGAAACCCCTCGCATCCCTGTGAGACTGGGCAGAAGTGACAAAAAGATGCCAGGCTGGGTGGAATGACTGTTTTTTCAGAGGAACCACTACTAGAATCAGTAAGAATGGGGGAAAAAGAATGGTGAGCACATATGTTGAGGAAGCTGAGGTGAGGCCATTTCGAGGCTCGAGACCCATGCTCAGAAGCAGGTAGCAAATACCAGAAGACAGCCTTGGGACATAGATGCAAAGAGACCAGAACCCATGGCCTGGAAACACCCAGAGGACCCAGCTCTACCCAGGGCAAGAGACGCAAACTTACCAGAGTAGAAACCTCCATAGGAACCAACGCCAGGGAAACCCCGAATCCTAAGTGATGAATTGCTGGAGGCTCAGCGTGGACAAGTCTGAGAGTGAAAAACTCCAGGGCGCCCAGTCATGGGAGGGGCATGCTTTCACAGGTTTTACTTCCAAGAGCTGGACCAGGTCCTCAGAGTGAATGTGGGAGAAAAATCCTTTCATACTTCACAACGGGAGAGGACAAGGAATGGTGTGCAATATGCCAGAACGCTCTGTTCTTCTTAACAAGGCCTGCCCTCAGGAGAAACTAATAAACCAGAGCCCAAACCACCTGGGGGAAGGGACATGCGCACTTCCTGCCTGCTCGTGCCTCCCTAGAAAAGAAGGAAAATACCTACCTCCAGCCATCCTGTCCCACCCAAGCGGGGAGAAAAAAACCTGAGACCCACTGAGCATGAGCTGTTATGCAATATTTATTGACTGTAATATATCATTTCTGGCACTGGAAGTAACAGCAGTTGGTTAAGGTTCAGTCTCTGGCACAGGCTCATTAAAGAAAAAACCTGAGCCCAGGGCACAGGCTCATTAAAGAGGCCCAGATCTAATCATAGACCACAGAGGGCCTCCCTTCCCCAACAGATTACCTCCACTTCACCAAAGGCCTAGCTACAGCCGTTCCTTTCACAGAGGACATCATGTCCAGCTCTCAACAAAAATTACAAGGCACACTAAAAGCAAAAACACAAGAGATAGAGCAAGCACCAAAAGCAGACTCAGATGTAGCGGGGCTGTTGGAATGATCAAATCAGGAAATTAAAATAAGTAGGACTAACTGCAGGTACAAAAGATTTGCCACCTGGTTCCTGGATAAGAAATTATCTCTGGCTTGAATGGGCTCACAGTATGAAATCTTCACCCTAAGATAAATACAAAAAATTACAGATTTGTATCTGGAGAAAAACAGCTGAGAACTAGGTTTCCTGAGAAGCTTGACGCTCCCCCCACACCCCCACAACCTACTGTATTCTGCATTCACATCTCTGTGGTGGGGCTCAGACCTACACTTTACAAAACACCTTAGGTGCTCCGATGATCATGCAGGGTGAGAATACTGCTCTATGCCAAAAGAAACTCAAAGAGACCAATCCAGAGACACACATTCTAACTGTACCAACAGCAATGAATGGCTTCATTGGAAGACTGTTGCTATCTTTTATAAAAAGCACAATAAGCATAAAACATCTTAAAAATGTTATACTATTCCATATCCATTTGATTTATACCTTACTGGGCCAATCCTAAGTCTGAAGGTATTTGATTCTTTTTTATTTTGTTTGATTTTTTAAAAAATAGTCTTTGAAATGGAGCAATAAATTCACCAATAGGATAGGGATGATAGCTAAAATGTCTTCACATGTACCATGAAGACATAGAAGATGTGCCTTCAAAATATATAACTGATTTTATTTAATTACGTAGGCTATTCTTTAAAACAAGTCTACACTTAGGAGCAAGGAAATAGTCTATGAATTATATACCTTCTAATTAGTGATTTCTTTTTATTTATTTATTTTATTTTTTATGAGACAAGATCTCACTCTGTTGCCCAGGCTGGAGTGCAGCGGTGCGATCTTGGCTCACTGCAGCCTTGATCTTCCAGGCTCAAGTGATTCTCCTGCCTCAGCCTCCCAAGTAGCTAGGACTACAGGTATGCACCACCACATCTGACTAATTTTTTTAAAACATTTTTTGTAGAGACAGGGTCCCACTATGTTGCCCAGGCTGGTTTTCAAACTCCTGGTCTCAAGCAATCCTTCCACTTCAGCCTCCCAAAATGTTGGGATTACAGGTGTGAGCCACCACACCCAGCCTAGTGATTTATTTTAATCCACTTTATTTAGCTCATTATTAGAGGTAGATTGCAAAGCCACTCAGAAAATCAGAAGACAAGATACAGTCCTCAACATTCATAGGATCTTTCTTCCATCTGCCAAATAAAAAACAAACAAAAAACAACCGGGAGCACACACTAAATGCAGAAAGAATCTCCCATTTAAAAATTGTGAGTCATTGTAAAGACATTACGTTTATTGTGGCCAATGGAAAAATGCCATTTCCCCACCCCTCAAAAAAAAGGTGTCCTCATCTTAATCCCTGGAAGCTGTGAATATGTTCCAGGAATGCTTAAGGTAAGAATTTTGAGATGGAGAAAGGATGCTGAATTATCTAGATGGGCCCAAAAAGGGAATGCAGGAGGCAGGAGAGTCAGAGAAGGAAATGTGGTGATGGAAGTGGGAGTAACCGAGAGAAATTTGAACTTGAAGGAGGGTGTCACAAGCCAAGGAATCCAAGCAGTTACTAGGAACTGGAAACAGCCAGGAAATTGATTCTCCCCTAGAGCCTCCAGAAGGAACATAGCCCTGCCAGCATCTTGATCTTTTTTTTTTTTTTTTTTTTTTTTTTTTTTTTTTTTATTATACTTTAAGTTCTAGGGTACATGTGCATAACGTGCAGGTTTGTTACATATGTATACTTATGCCATGTTGGTGTGCTGCACCCATCAACTCGTCAGCACCCATCAATTCATCATTTATATCATGTATAACTCCCCAATGCAATCCCTCCCTCCTCCCCCCTCCCCCCTCCCCATGATAGGCCCCAGTGCGTGATGTTCCCCTTCCCGAGTCCAAGTGATCTCATTGTTCAGTTCCCACCTATGAGTGAGAACATGCGGTGTTTGGTTTTCTCTTCTTGTGATAGTTTGCTAAGAATGATGGTTTCCAGCTGCATCCATGTCCCTACAAAGGACGCAAACTCATCCTTTTTTATGGCTGCATAGTATTCCATGGTGTATATGTGCCACATTTTCTTAATCCAGTCTGTCACAGATGGACATTTGGGTTGATTCCAAGTCTTTGCTATTGTGAATAGTGCCGCAATAAACATACGTGTGCATGTGTCTTTGTAGTAGAATAATTTATAATCCTTTGGGTATATACCCAGTAGTGGGATGGCTGGGTCATATGGTACATCTAGTTCTAGATCCTTGAGGAATTGCCATACTGTTTTCCATAATGGTTGAACTAGTTTACAATCCCACCAACAGTGTAAAAGTGTTCCTATTTCTCCACATCCTCTCCAACACCTGTTGTTTCCTGACTTCTTAATGATTGCCATTCTAACTGGTGTGAGATGGTATCTCATTGTGGTTTTGATTTGCATTTCTCTGATGGCGAGTGACGATGAGCATTTTTTCATGTGTCTGTTGGCTGTATGAATATCTTCTTTTGAGAAATGTCTGTTCATATCCTTTCCCCACTTTTTGATGGGGTTGTTTGTTTTTTTCTCGTATATTTGTTTGAGTTCTTTGTAGATTCTGGATATTAGCCCTTTGTCAGATGAGTAGGTTGCAAAAATTTTCTCCCATTCTGTAGGTTGCCTGTTCACTCTGATGGTAGTTTCTTTTGCTGTGCAAAAGCTCTTTAGTTTAATTAGATCCCATTTGTCAATTTTTGCTTTTGCTGCCGTTGCTTTTGGTGTTTTAGACATGAAGTCCTTGCCCATGCCTATGTCCTGAATGGTACTACCTAGATTTTCTTCTAGGGTTTTTATGGTATTAGGTCTAACATTTAAGTCTCTAATCCATCTTGAATTAATCTTCGTATAAGGGGTAAGGAAAGGATCCAGTTTCAGCTTTCTACTTATGGCTAGCCAATTTTCCCAGCACCATTTATTAAATAGGGAATCCTTTCCCCATTTCTTGTTTCTCTCAGGTTTGTCAAAGATCAGATGGCTGTAGATGTGCGGTATTATTTCTGAGGACTCTGTTCTGTTCCATTGGTCTATAGCTCTGTTTTGGTACCAGTACCATGCTGTTTTGGTTACTGTAGCCCTGTAGTATAGTTTGAAGTCAGGTAGCGTGACGCCTCCAGCTTTGTCCTTTTGACTTAGGATTGTCTTGGCAATGCGGGCTCTTTTTTGGTTCCATATGAACTTTAAAGCAGTTTTTTCCAATTCTGTGAAGAAACTCATTGGTAGCTTGATGGGGATGGCATTGAATCTATAAATAACCTTGGGGAGTATGGCCATTTTCACGATATTGATTCTTCCTATCCATGAGCATGGTATGTTCTTCCATTTGTTTGTGTCCTCTTTGATTTCACTGAGCAGTGGTTTGTAGTTCTCCTTGAAGAGGTCCTTTACCTCCCTTGTAAGTTGGATTGCTAGGTATTTTATTCTCTTTGAAGCAATTGTGAATGGAAGTTCATTCCTGATTTGGCTCTCTGCTTGTCTGTTACTGGTGTATAAGAATGCTTGTGATTTTTGCACATTAATTTTGTATCCTGAGACTTTGCTGAAGTTGCTTATCAGCTTAAGGAGATTTTGGGCTGAGACGATGGGGTTTTCTAAATATACAATCATGTCATCTGCAAACAGGGACAATTTGACTTCTTCTTTTCCTAACTGGATACCCTTGATTTCTTTCTCTTGCCTGATTGCCCTAGCCAGAACTTCCAACACTATGTTGAATAGGAGTGGTGAGAGAGGGCATCCCTGTCTTGTGCCAGTTTTCAAAGGGAATTTTTCCAGTTTTTGCCCATTCAGTATGATATTAGCTGTGGGTTTGTCATAAATGGCTCTTATTATTTTGAGATACGTTCCATCAATACCGAATTTATTGAGCGTTTTTAGCATGAAGGGCTGTTGAATTTTGTCAAAAGCCTTTTCTGCATCTATTGAGACAATCATGTGGTTCTTGTCTTTGGTTCTGTTTATATGCTGGATTACGTTTATTGATTTGCGAATGTTGAACCAGCCTTGCATCCCAGGGATGAAGCCCACTTGATCATGGTGGATAAGCTTTTTGATGTGCTGCTGAATCCGGTTTGCCAGTATTTTATTGAGAATTTTTGCATCAATGTTCATCAGGGATATTGGTCTAAAATTCTCTTTTTTTGTTGTGTCTCTGCCAGGCTTTGGTATCAGGATGATGTTGGCCTCATAAAATGAGTTAGGGAGGATTCCCTCTTTTTCTATTGATTGGAATAGTTTCAGAAGGAATGGTACCAGCTCCTCCTTGTACCTCTGGTAGAATTCAGCTGTGAATCCATCTGGTCCTGGACTTTTTTTGGTGGGTAGGCTATTAATTGTTGCCTCAATTTCAGAGCCTGCTATTGGTCTATTCAGGGATTCAACTTCTTCCTGGTTTAGCCTTGGGAGAGTGTAAGTGTCCAGGAAATTATCCATTTCTTCTAGATTTTCTAGTTGATTTGCGTAGAGGCGTTTATAGTATTCTCTGATGGTAGTTTGTATTTCTGTGGGGTCAGTGGTGATATCCCCTTTATCATTTTTTATTGCATCTATTTGATTCCTCTCTCTTTTCTTCTTTATTATTCTTGCTAGCGGTCTGTCAATTTTGTTGATCTTTTCAAAAAACCAACTCCTGGATTCATTGATTTTTTGGAGGGTTTTTTGTGTCTCTATCTCCTTCAGTTCTGCTCTGATCTTAGTTATTTCTTGCCTTCTGCTAGCTTTTGAATGTGTTTGCTCTTGCCTCTCTAGTTCTTTTAATTGTGATGTTAGAGTGTCAATTTTAGATCTTTCCTGCTTTCTCTTGTGGGCATTTAGTGCTATAAATTTCCCTCTACACACTGCTTTAAATGTGTCCCAGAGATTCTGGTATGTTGTATCTTTGTTCTCATTGGTTTCAAAGAACATCTTTATTTCCGCTTTCATTTCGTCATGTACCCAGTAGTCATTCAGGAGCAGGTTGTTCAGTTTCCATGTAGTTGAGCGGTTTTGATTGATTTTCTTAGTCCTGAGTTCTAGTTTGATTGCACTGTGGTCTGAGAGACAGTTTGTTATAATTTCTGTTCTTTTACATTTGCTGAGGAGTGCTTTACTTCCAATTATGTGGTCAATTTTGGAATAAGTGCGATGTGGTGCTGAGAAGAATGTATATTCTGTTGATTTGGGGTGGAGAGTTCTATAGATGTCTATTAGGTCTGCTTGGTGCAGAGATGAGTTCAATTCCTGGATATCCTTGTTAACTTTCTGTCTCGTTGATCTGTCTAATGTTGACAGCGGAGTGTTGAAGTCTCCCATTATTATTGTATGGGAGTCTAAGTCTCTTTGTAAGTCTCTAAGGACTTGCTTTATGAATCTGGGTGCTCCTGTATTTGGTGCATATATATTTAGGAGAGTTAGCTCTTCCTGTTGAATTGATCCCTTTACCATTATGTAATGGCCTTCTTTGTCTCTTTTGATCTTTGATGGTTTAAAGTCTGTTTTATCAGAGACAAGGATTGCAACCCCTGCTTTTTTTTGTTCTCCATTTGCTTGGTAGATCTTCCTCCATCCCTTTATTTTGAGCCTATGTATGTCTCTGCATGTGAGATGGGTCTCCTGAATACAGCAGACTGATGGGTCTTGACTCTTTATCCAGTTTGCCAGTCTGTGTCTTTTAATTGGAGCATTTAGTCCATTAACATTTAAGGTTAATATTGTTATGTGTGAACTTGATCCTGCCATTATGATATTAACTGGTTATTTTGCTCGTTAGTTGATGCAGTTTCTTCCTAGCCTCGATGGTCTTTACATTTTGGCATGTTTTTGCAATGGCTGGTACTGGTTGTTCCTTTCCATGTTTAGGGCTTCCTTCAGGGTCTCTTGTAAGGCAGGCCTGGTGGTGACAAAATCTCTAAGCATTTGCTTATCTGTAAAGGATTTTATTTCTCCTTCACTTATGAAACTTAGTTTGGCTGGATATGAAATTCTGGGTTGAAAATTCTTTTCTTTAAGAACGTTGAATATTGGCCCCCACTCTCTTCTGGCTTGTAGAGTTTCTGCCGAGAGATCTGCTGTTAGTCTGATGGGCTTCCCTTTGTGGGTAACCCGACCTTTCTCTCTGGCTGCCCTTAAGATTTTTTCCTTCATTTCAACTTTGGTGAATCTGGCAATTATGTGTCTTGGAGTTGCTCTTCTGGAGGAGTATCTTTGTGGCGTTCTCTGTATTTCCTGAATTTGAATGTTGGCCTGCCCTACTAGGTTGGGGAAGTTCTCCTGGATGATTTCCTGAAGAGTGTTTTCCAACTTGGTTCCATTTTCCCCCTCACTTTCAGGCACCCCAATCAGGCGTAGATTTGGTCTTTTTACGTAATCCCATACTTCTTGCAGGCTTTGCTCATTTCTTTTTCTTCTTTTTTCTTTTGGTTTCTCTTCTCGCTTCATTTCATTCATCTGATCCTCAATCGCTGATACTCTTTCTTCCAGTTGATCGAGTCAGTTACTGAAGCTTGTGCATTTGTCACGTATTTCTCGTGTCATGGTTTTCATCTCTGTCATTTCGTTTATGATCTTCTCTGCATTAATTAGTCTAGCTGTCAATTCTTCCACTCTTTTTTCAAGATTTTTAGTTTCTTTGCGCTGGGTACGTAATTCCTCCTTTAGCTCTGAGAAGTTTGATGGACTGAAGCCTTCTTCTCTCCTCTCGTCCAAGTCATTCTCTGACCAGCTTTGATCCGTTGCTGGCGATGGGCTGCGCTCCTTTGCAGGGGGAGATGCGCTCTTATTTTTTGAATTTCCAGCTTTTCTGCCCTGCTTCTTCCCCATCTTTGTGGTTTTATCTGTCTCTGGTCTTTGATGGTGGTGACGTACTGATGGGGTTTTGGTATAGGTGTCCTTCCTGTTTGATAGTTTTCCTTCTGACAGTCAGAAGGACTGTCTGTTGGTCTGTTGGAGATTGCTTGAGGTCCACTCCAGACCCTGTTTGCCTGGGTATCAGCAGCAGAGGTTGCCGAAGATAGAATATTGCTGAACAGCGAGTGTACCTGTCTGATTCTTCCTTTGGAAGTTTCCTCTCAGGGGTGTACTCCACCCTGTGAGGTGTGGGGTGTCAGACTGCCCCTAGTGGGGGATTTCTCCCGGCTAGGCTACTCAGGGGTCAGGGACACACCTGAGCAGGCAGTCTGTCCGTTCTCAGATCTCAACCTCCGGGTTGGGAGATCCACGGCTCTCCCCAAAGCTGTCAGACAGAGTCGTTCGCGTCTGCACCGGCTCCCGCTACTTCCCCTGTTGGTCTTCAGCTGTGCGCTGTCCCCAGAGGTGGAGACTACAGAGACAGGCAGGCTTCCTTGAGCTGCTGTGAGCTCCACCCAGTTCGAGCTTCCCAGAGGCTTTGTTTACCTACTTAAGCCTCAGGAATGGCGGGCGCCCCTCCCCCAGCCTCGCTGCTGCCTTGCGGATAGATCGCGGCAGACTGCTGTGTTAGCAGTGAGGGAGGCTTCATGGGCGTGGGACCCTCCCAGCCAGGTGTGGGATATATTCTGGTGTGCCTGTATGCTTACAGCGCAGTATTGGGGTGGGAGTTACCCGATTTTCCAGGTGTTGTGTGTCTCAGTTCCCCTGGCTAGGAAAACGGATCCCCTTCCCCCTTGCGCTTCCAGGTGAGGCGATGCCTAGCCCTGCTTCAGCTCTCGCTGGTCAGGCTGCAGCAGCTGACCAGCACCGATTGTCCGGCACTCCCTAGTGAGATGACCCCAGTACCTCAGTTGAAAATGCAGAAATCACCGGTCTTCTGTGTCGCTCGCGCTGGGAGTTGGAGACTGGAGCTGTTCCTATTCGGCCATCTTGCTCCGCCCCGAAGTGAGAGCAGCATCTTGATCTTAATCCAGTGAGACTCATGCCGGACCTCTGCTCTATAGAGCTGTGAGAGAGTAACTGCACATTGTTGTAAGCCACTAGGTTTGTGGTAATTCATGACAGCAGCCACAGGAAACATGCTTGCCGTCTACCAGCCATGTGCTAAAAGAGGGTCAAGCCGATGAGTGATAATCAGAGGAGGATTCGGTGTGGTCCCTCCCCCTGGGAGATGATGCTGCTGACATGGCGAGAAATGTACCTTGGTTAATGTGTGTTTTTGATGCACTTACGCATCCCGCATTAATATCAGGTGTGGTCACGCGGCAAGGTAACCTAACTGCACTAAGCAATAATTGAGCCAGCTTTGTATTGTTTTGTTTTTGAGGGGAGTCTTTTTTCTTTACCTGTACTGCTGAGAGTTGGTCCGATTATTAGATTATTACATTATTACATTGTCCCTCCTACAATCCTGAGGCAGCAAACAAAATAATAAATGTGGTCAAACTGGGGTTTCCCCCTCTCTGGGAAACTAATTTAAACTTTTGGGGGAATAAATCCACAATCCTGGGCTCATTAGCATCCCTGCGCAGGCCAATTCAACCAACCAATCAGAAGGCAGAAGTATCAACCAATCACTGGGAAACTCGAGGCCTACAAGTCTCCGGAATGGTCCATGCCTGGGCAGTGATTCATTGAAAACGCCACTGCAAGTGGGAGCAGGGAGGAATACAACTGCAAATAAGCCAGAGTTCAAACTTACGACCAGTCTCCCACTATCGAGAAAAAATTTGGCCAGGAAGTCAATGAATTACCTGCACTCCGTAAGTATTTAGTAAATGTCTACTATATAAATGAAGGCATGAAGGAAACCCTCAAGCCATCAACTGCCAAGCCAAGATCTCCATGCATAAAGTAAACCCCTCCTTGCCCTCACTCCCCTACTCTCCCTTGGGCCTCCTCCTGCATCAGCTACTGCCGAGGGACCTGCACTTCCGGCAATAAAAATGGAAGGGCAGCCGGGCATGGGGGCTCATACCTGTGTCCCAGCTACTCCAGAGGCTGAGATGGGAGGATGTCTTGAGTCCAAGAGTTTGAATCCAGCATGGGCAACATAGTGAGACCCTGCCTCTAAAAAAAATATTTTTTTTTTTTTTTTTGAAACGGAGTCTCGCTCTGTCGCCCGGGCTGGAGTGCAGTGGCCGGATCTCAGCTCACTGCAAGCTCCGCCTCCCGGGTTTACGCCATTCTCCTGCCTCAGCCTCCCGAGTAGCTGGGACTACAGGCGCCCGCCACCTCGAGACGGGCAGATCACAAGGTCAGGAGATGGAGACCATCCTGGCTAATACGGTGAAACCCCGTCTCTACTAAAAAAAAATACAAAAAACTAAAAAAAATTTTTTAATAAAAAGAATTGGGGACTGGGAGGCAACTAAAAGCCGGAGGTCCATCATGGGCAGAAATCTGACCTCCATATAACACCATCAGAACGAACGTCTGATGTGCAAATGGCAGGTCCATCGCAATAGCACGTTCTCTACACAATATAGATATTACCGAAGTTTTAGCTGTAGAGAGAGAAAAGAGACAGGAGCGAGGCCTAAGACTTCATCTTAGCAGTAATTGATATAAATTAGCAGTAATTGATACAAATACAAGCTGCTGGACCCATGAGTTTCCAATGTCTTTTACTCCAAGTTGCAGATTATTTTAAAATTAGTCGAGAAAAAGATACAAGTTCCCTTCCACCACCTCCAGAAAAAGGCAGCCAAGGTCTTGTATGTTAAACAAAGGTTTAATTTGAGGAAAGCAGATCAAATTTCAGAATCCTCTTCCCTCCCAACCTTCCCACACTCATCATTCTCCATGCTCCACCAGCCTCAGCTGCAAACACAGAATGGCCTCTCCTGGAATACGGAGGAGACACATGGTCCCAGCCCTGCTGCGCCTCGCCTGCTCCTCCCAAGCCCTGGAACAACTCTCCCCTGCTGCGCTCTCCCTGGCAGGGCATGGCTGTTTTTTCACCATTTCTGAAGACAGATCCTTCACTCAACAGCTGTGTTTGTTTACAGACCTAGAAATGAACGCAGGACACATACGCTTGATCCAACAGAGTTTTTCTTTTGGCATTTTCCCCTCTAGACTACACAGTATATTGGTCCTTGTAGTCCAATTATAACTTGCCATCAGTGTGAGCCAAGAGGGTGGGTAGAGAGAAGGTCACCATGGAGGGCAAACTTGTATTATTTGCTCCACATTCTATAGACAGATTTTTTTTCTTTCCTTTTAGTGGGGCCAAGGACCGCACCTGCATTCACCATCTGAGCCTGCCATTTCCTTAAAATGGAGGGACAGTGTCCCCACTTCTCAGAGGGTCAGCCCAGTAAATAGCCCAGTGGAGTCCATCAGAGGTTCTGCCCAGCCGTGACAGGACAAACCTGAATGTCAACACCCACAAACCACACTTTCTATCTGGCAAATTGTCCCCTGCAGCAAATAGCTTTTAGCATGAAACCCGCCAGCCTCTTTCTTTTTAACTGGTGTTTTAAAAGAATAGGATAAAAGGCTAGGACATAAAAGGCAATGGGATGTTTTCTTGAAGTTTTCCTGTTTAGAAAAACACTTTTTCTTCTTCTTTTGTTTTTGGTGTCTTTTTATTCCCATAAGAGTGCCTCCCCATAACTCTTAAAATAAGAGGATCATCATTCTGTAAGAACACAGAATTTTACCATGACTTTTTACGTGAGTACTTACAGGCCTCTTGTTTCAAAGTAAAGAGGTATCTTGTGCTTTCGTTTCTTTGAGTTCTCTTTTATATTATTCCTCCCCTGGGGTTGGCTGCAGACAGTGGAGGCTGAAAACACTGAAGAACTTTCTCCAAGTTCTAAACTCACTTCTGAGATGCATGCTTTGTACTTTAAAACATGGGTTTCCAAAAGCTAACCTATTTACCAAGACTTGCAGAATTCATAGGAGTATCTGCAAAGAAGAGTGTGAGGATGCAAAGGCGCATAGGAGTTTAGAGGTCAGGTGTAAAGCTGGGCCCCGCCGCACGGCCACATTTTATGGGCTGTGGCTACATCTCACAGTCGTTAAGAGGCTTCTCCTCCAGACTCCCAGGATACCGTCACTGCAAAACGGACTTCAGCTGGCTGCACATCTGCATTGCCCGGCAGCTTAAACATCAAGCCAACTATTAAGATCCCCCCTAGCAACATACTCCTATCCCCTGGAGAAGAACTGCGAGAATATGGATAGAAAAACAATGTGTTGATAAGACAGATTATGGCCACTGGAAAAACACTTAAAATGTTGGACACACACTCAGACATGCACACTGAGTTGCATCTTTTTACTAAATCAGAATATAAGCATTGTTACAGATGCAATCATGTTCAGAGCTAGAAAGAATATTTAGTAAGCTGGGGAGGAAGCTTCTATTTCTATAGAATTTATTTGCCGTTTTACTCAGCTAGCACTTAGGACATATGTATATATGTTATATATATTTCTATAATGTCATAAACTCCAAGAGGGCAAGGCTGACTGCATAAAAGTTTTGAACTCCCCCACGTCATGCCTTAGCAAAAGTCAGTGCCCAGTACTATTGTGAAAGACCTATTAAAGCAAACCTTCAAGATCATTAAAGCAGACCTTCAAGTGTCAACCCAGGAAGTCACTGGCTGAATATGGATGTGTCCTTTGAAAAATAACGTATAATAACTGCATTGACACTTGATCACTCACACTTTAATCAAGATACAACTCCTTCCTTTTAGGAAATCCAAGGTGGGCCAGGTGCGGTGGCTCAGACCTGTAATCCCAGCACTTTGGGAGGCTGAGGTAGGTGGATCATTTGAGGTCAGGAGTTCGAGACCAGTCTGGCCACCATGGTGAAACCCCATTTCTACTAAAAATACAAAAATTAGCCAGACATGGTGGCAGGTGCCTGTAATCCCAGCTACTTGGTAGGCTGAGGCGGGAGAATTGCTTGAGCCCAGGAGGTGAAGGTTGCAGTGAGCTGAGATCACGCCACTGCACTCCAGCCTGGGCAACAGAGCCAGACTCCATCTCAAAAATAAATAAATAAATAAATAAAATAAATCCAAGAGGAGTAAGACACATTCCTTGTCCTCAAGGAAGTTACAGACAAGTGGGGTCAATGAGACGATAACAAATGACAAATGACAACTGAGCGATCAGAAAGTACAAAGAAAATGCTGTGAAGACTTTGAGGAAAGGGAGTCTCTGAGTCTACTCTGAAGATGTCAACGAAGCTTTTTTGAAGGAGCCACCATTTAAGATGGGCCTTAAAGGTTGGCCAAGAGCAAGTAAAGAACAGCCAGTGCCAGCAGGTGCCTGAGATACTGACCAACACAGACAGGCAGTGCTGTGTCAGTGGCCACATCTGTGTCTTATGTTCCGGCCAGTCCATCCTTCCATCCACCCCTGTTGGCTCCAGGGCTGCACTTGGTAATGCCCCAGCTGCACTGGAATTTTTCTATGCTATTAATTGATCACCCTGAGTCTATTACAGAATATTATGTGTCCTTCTCAATCTTACAAGAAGAGAAATGCACTTGGAATTCTATGTTAAAATAATATACTGTGCTCCTTCTGTCTACTGCCCAATTATATTATGCTGGAACACTCTACTGGAAAACTTACTATCATAACCAGCCAAGTGCTGAAGGCCATAATGTTTTGATTGTCAAACAGGTTGTACATGATGCAAATATATGACTTAAGAAGTGATTTCACAAACATTTTGGTAACAGTAATCTGACTCATAAGCTCCAACAGAGTCTCATAAAACAGCTGTGTGTATAAGTAATCCAAAGATAGTCTTGGAGAAATGTGACATAGAAAAGCATAAAATAAGAGAAAAAAGCTGGAATCTTGAAGAGGATGTTGTATTGCATTGTAACGAAATGTCGAATACAAGGCAAAGGCCAAATTGACCCTCGTTCAAATAACATGTGCTGCTGCCATTCAGATCTGCTGGAGTTGTTAATCCAGGGAGAAAGAACAATGTCTGTAATGGCTTATATTTTACAAAATTAACTGGAGACTTTCTACTGACTAATTACAGCAAGAGGTGAAGAAAACTCACTTTGGAGGCCCCGCATGATAACAACACTTATTTCACAGAGATGTTTTTGATGCATTCAAAACTTTCCTTTGACTTTTATTCACCAGACTTCTACTTTTCACATGTTAAAACACTATGGTCTGGCCAGGCACAGTGGCTCATGCCTGTAATCCCAGCACTTTGGGAGGCCAAGGAGGGCAGATCACCTGAGGTCAGGAGTTTGAGACCAGCCTGGCCAACATGGTGAAACCCCGTCTCTACTAAAAATACAAAAATTAGCCGGGCGTGGTGACAGGCATCTGTAATCCCAGTTACTTGGGAGGCTGAGGCAGGAGAATCACTTGAACCCGGGAGGTGAAGGTTGCAGAGAGGTGAGATTGCACCACTGCACTCCAGCCTAGGTGACAGAGTAAGACTCTGTCTCAAACAAACAAATCAATCAATAAATAAAACTATGGTCCAAGAGAGTTAAACTACTTGCCCAAAGTCACCCAGAGCAGCAAAGTCAAGGTGGAAAGATGGTAGTCCTCGCTCTACTCTGATTTATTTACTTTAATTCACATGCAGACTGACAAAGATACTCAGGAAAAGGAACAAATAAATTATAATTTCATATTTCCTGTTTCAATTTCACTAGTCTATCATACCACCTCAAAAACTATATTTGAAGGCCAGGTACACTGGCTCATTCCTGTAATCCCAGCACTTTGGGAGACTGGGGTGGGAGGATTACTTGAAGCCAGGAGTTCGAGGCTGCAGTAGGCTATAATCACTACACTCTAGCCTGGGTGAGAGTGAGATCCTGTATCTTAAAAAAAAAAAAAAAAAAAAAAAAAAGGTAAAAAATAAAAATTAAGATGTGAAGTTCTGGTTTCTTAGATAAAATTGAGAAAGAGGCCAGGCGTGGTGGCTCACGCCTGTAATCCCAGCAATTTGGGAGGCCGAGGTGGGCAAATCACCTGAGGTCAGGAGTTCCAGACCAGAGGTCAGGAGTTTGAGACTAGCCTGGCCAACGTGGTGAAACGCCATCTCTACTAAAAATACAAAAATTAGCCAGGTATGGTGGCTGGCACCTGTAATCCCAGCTACTTGGGAGGCCGAGGTGGGAGAATTGCTTGAACCTGGGAGGCGGAGGCTGCAGGGAACCGAGATTGCACCACTGTACTCCAGCCTGGGTGACAGAGCAAGACTCTGTCTCAAAAGAAAAAGAGGAAAAAAAAGAAAGAAATCAGTCTTTAATATTCACTTCCTTTTTTCAAAAAAAATTCTTTTATTTCACTCAAGCTTTTAAAATCTAATTTGTTTAGTCTCATGTGTTCATTACTTAAAACTCAAAGCAGGTTCAAGGCAAGAGTTTAGGGTTATAAGGGCTTTAAAGAGCATGTGTTTTGCTGATGAGGCAAAACTAGGGTCTGCAAAAGGTTAAATGAATCGAAGGTCACCAGCGCATTAGTGGCAGAACCAGGACTAGAACCAAAGTGTTCTGGATTTCAGCAGCTGGGTGGTGGCTGAGGACCTCAAGGGAAAAAAAAGCTGAGTTCTAACTTTCAACAGCATTGCTTGCATTTTTAATCCACTCATGTACGCAGAGGTCCCCTCCACCTGGAACTGCTCAAGGAACCATTTGGCAAGATTCTGTGGCAATGTATGACCTTCCTGGGGACACCGGGTTCCTGGTAAGATTGATGACATTACTAGTATCAAGCATACATACTTATACATGGTAATGAGGAACTTAAAGGATATGAAACTTCAAGAATCATCTCCTGATTCACTGAATGTCAAATCCCAAAGACAGCAGCAAGACATTCTTTAAGGGAAGCCTTCCTTGTACCATTTAACCATTCAGGAGATAATTCAATGGCTGTCCTGAGCAGGCACTGTGCTGGACACTGAAGACATAAAGAAGAATAAGACAATCTCTGCTCTTAGGAGCTCTTGGTCTAGTGGGAAGCACAGATGAGTAAACAGACCACTTATGTTAGTCTTACATGAGGACCTGTATTCTCCCATGGCTGCCCTGATTCCCCTCCAACCACAAATGCATCCGTGGACAAGGGAGCACACAGAGAAGGGGACAGTGGCTCCACCTCGTGTGCATGTGAGCATGTGGAAGGGGGTGGAGAGAGGGTGAAGGGGTTTGTGGTTGGGTCAGAGAAAAGACTGGATGCCAGAATTGCGAGGCACAGCTGGACCCAAGGGCTGCGTTTTTCTTCGGTGTCAGGCTTGGCAAGCCGCCTTCTATGACTGACCCTCTAAGGCATCTTGAAGCTTCACCCTTTAGCCACTGCCACCACAGCTATTCAAAAGAAGTCAAAATTAACACTCAAATACCACAAGGTGCTGTAGGGAAGAGAGGGGTTTTGTTGATCTTGTTTTAAATAGGCTTGGTTGCAAACCGTAGTTGTTGGTATGGCAATTTTCCAAACACAAATCTAGTAAGGTCCTGCAAGGACCCAACAGAAACCCAGATGGATTTCTTTGTCTTGAAAAAAAATGCCTGGCGGTGAGTTTTGAGCCAAAACTCACTGAATCTATTCCTGATTCTGCCAGTTATTTCTAACCTTGAGTGACCATCATCGTCTCTTTATCCAGCTCCTTGCCTGGATAGCTGGGAGATCACTTGTCTAAGTCTGGTGGCTACTCAGTCTGCATTCACATTCTCAGTACGAATTCACAAAGATTCTGGGGCCTGTGTGGACTGTCATCTTTCCAGAAAGAAGCTGGGCTATAACATAAGGCAATATGCAAAACGTTTGGGGAAAATGTTATATTTGATTGGCATCTTTCCCATGCAGGGGCATTCTTCTTTACCAGCAAGAGTAATCTACTGTAATTCTGTTTCTCATCTGCAGAACTTCGATCTGGAAAAGGAGCCACTTCTAGGGAAATGCACCACGAAGGAAACTTGTGAAGATAATTAGAGGCAGGATTCTAAATACGCAAACTTTCAGAGTGCTCATTTTAGCAGGGTCAGAGAGTGATGATGAACAGTTATGACTGAAGCTACAAAGGGCATTCAGAGGCACACGAGATGGAATTTTCTCACTGCCCTGAAGTTCAGAAATAGACAGGGAACCTGCAAGGAAATAGGCATTCCTGATCTATGAAGATGAAGCTGTGGATACATTGTATAATTATGAAAGAACACTGACAGATTACCAGGTAGGGTGCAGAGACGTAGACAGAGCAGTCTGGAAATGATGCAGGCAGCATATCTGAAACTAGTCTTATCTCAGCATAAAGAATTTCCTTATCAAGGGATCAAAGCAACTTTGGGACTCACGGTTGTCATACATACTAGGTTGAATAGTGTCCCCCCAAAATTCATGTCCTTCCCAGAACCTCAGAATGTGACATTATTTAGAAATAGCATCCTTGTGGATATAATTAAGATGATGTCATACTGGAGTAGGGTAGGTCCTTAATCCAATCTGATTGATGTCCTTACAAGGGAAGAAAAAGAGACACATAAGCAAGCATAGAGAGAATGTCCTACCGAGGTAGAGATGGAAGTGATGCTTCTACAAGACAAGGAATGCCAAGGATTGCCAGCAACACCAGAAACTAAGAGAAAGGCATGAACAAAATCCTTCCTGGAGTCTTCAGGGGGAGCATGGCCTGCTGACACCTTGATTTCAGACTTCTAGCCTCCCGAACTATGAGAGAGTAAACTTTGTTGTTTAAAGTCATCCACTTGTGGCAGATTTAGGAAACTAACACACCATGCTATGCATTTCACAAATGGAAGGATACTTATATGTTTATGTGGCAGCCCAGGGAGAGGGCTACCAAATAGGGTCCAATAATCTCATCGATTTTAGAAGACAGAGATTGGAGTTTGGGGAGGTCAAGTCATCTAAATTTTCAGGGCTAACTACTGGAAAAGAGAGTGCTACATAGAGAGAGAGCTCCAAAGATCTACAGAGGGGTCTTCTCTAACCTTTGGCTGAGTTCTGAACTGCTTGTGTACAAAGAAAACCTCCAAGGCAGGGAAAGAACTATGGGAAAACAGTAGGAAAAAAAATTACCAGAGTTTACAGAAGGCTGGGGAAAGTTTGTGTGCTGGAGAACCAGAATGTAGCCACCTCATAATATATGGAGTATTAGGTAGAGTTCTTAAAAGCGTGTCTCTTAGGAGGGGATAAATTAATCCTAAAATAAAGGCCTGTCTGAATCTACCACAACAAAGCTTAAAAGCAAAGTTCAAAAGGATCAAATTGATCTGCAAGTTACTTCGTTGCACAAAAGAATAAAATCTGACTTTTTTAAAAGGAATATAACAAAATCCAGCACACAGCATCTTTGCATGCTCAAAAATTAGTGAGCATTTGAAGATGTAGGAAAATAGCTCATAACTAAAAGAAAAATCAATCAATAAAAACAGACTCAGAAATAAGAGGTAATAGAATGAGTAAGGCCAGGACCTTACAATTGCTATTATAAATCATAAATATATGCTCAAGAATACAAAGAAAAACATGAGCATGAGAAGGAAATACAAGACATACAAAATAAGCAAATGAAACTTTTAGTCGAATGAAAAATGCATTAGATGGGATTAACAGCAGTTTAGATACTGAAAAAGAAAATATTAGTGAACTTGATGTCATAGCAATAGAAACTTGCCCAAGTGAGACAACACAGAGAGGAAACAAAACAAAACAAAACACTGAAGCGTGAGATATAAAGGAGTCCAGCATATGGGTAATTTGAAACCCAGAAGGAGGTGACAAAAGGGGAAAGCCAAAAAGTGACTTGAAGAAGTAATGACCAAATTTTTCTGAATTTAAATAAAACTATAAACTCACAGATAGAAACTCAAAGAGCCTCAAGCAGAAGAAACCTAAATAAAACGACACCAAGGTACATGATAAAACCATTTCTAAAAACCAGTATAAAGAGAAAATCTTAAAAATCAGCCAGATACCAGAAGACAATTTATGTACAGAGGAACCAAGATGTCATCAGGCCATCCAGGGTGGAAGTCAGTAAAACACTATCTTTCAAGTGCTGAAAGGAAAATAAATGCTGTCAATCTCAAACTATAGACCCAGTCAAAATCTTTCCACAATACAGACAGAGAATTTTTTCAGATAAATAAAAGCTGAGGGGATTTATCACCAGTAGACAAGTCTTACATGAAAAGTTAACAGAAGATCTTCAAGCAGAAGGAACATGATTCTAGATTAAAAAAAGGAATAAAGAGTGTGAGAAATGATAAATAGGTGGTTAGACATAAGAGATTTTTTTCTCATTTTTAATTTATTTAAAACGTGATTGACTACTTGATATAATATGGGGTTTGTAACATAAACAGAAATAAAATATATGAAAACATTAGTACAAAGAACAGAAGAAGGAAATTGAAGTATACTGTTGCAAAATTCTTACATTATACATGAAGTGGTAAAATATTTACAAATAGACTGTGGTAAGTTAAGCACATATACTATAAACCTTAGAGCGACCACTAAAAATAAATAAAACATAAAGGCATAAACCAGTAGTGGAAATAAAATAAAATCATAAAAAATACACAATCCAAAAGAAGGCAGCAAAAGGAGGGGGAAGGGAACAAAGAACAGATGGGACAAACAGAAAACAACGAGCAAGATGCTAGATTTACACCAGATACATCAATAATCACATTAAATGTAAATATTCTAAACACACCAATTAAAAGGCAGAAATTGTCAGATTGCTTCAAGAAATAAACAAGACCTAACTCTATGTTATTTATGAGAAACCCACTTTATATATAAAGACTAAAGACACAGATAAGTTAAAAGTTAAAAAGGTTAGAAAATTATGCCATGTGCACACAAATCAAAAGAAAGCTAGAGTAGTCATATTAATTTCAGACAAAGATGACTACTGAACAAAGACTATTGTCAAGGACAAAGAGAGACACTATGTAGTGCTGAATAATCAAGTTCATCCAGAGACATAACAGGCCTAAATGTGGATTGTTTTGAATCCCATGAAGAGGGCTTCAAAACACAGGAAGGAAAAAAAAAGTGATAGAACTGAAGAGAGTAGACAAATCCTGAATTATAGTTGGAGATTTCAACATTCAGTAATTGATAGAGCAAGTACAAAGAAAGCCAATACAGACTTGAGCTGGGCATGGTGGCTCATGCTTCTAATCCCAGCGGTTTGGGAGGCCGAGGAGGGTAGATCACTTGAGCTCAGGAGTTTGAGACCTAGGCAACATAGAGAGATCCGATCTTTCCAAAGACACAAAAATTAGTCGGGCATGGTGGCACATACCTGTAGTCCCAGCCACTTGGGAGGCTGAGGTGGGAGGAACGCTTGAGCCCAGGAGGGAGAGACTGCAGTAAGCCATGAGTGCACCACTGCACTGCAGCCTGGGTGACACATTAAGACACTGAGAAAGAAAAGAAAAGAGAAAAAAGAAAAGAAAGGAGAAGGAAGGAAGGAAGGAAGGAAGGAAGGAAGGAAGGAAGGAAGGAAGGAAGGAAGGAAATAAAGAACAACACTATCAACTAACTTGACCTAACTGCCATTTATTGAACACTTTACCCAATGACAATAGAACACATATTCTTTTGATGGGCACAGGAAACATCCACCAAGATCAACCATATTATGGCCCTAAAATAAGACTGAAATTTAAAATGATTGATATCATACAGTGTTCTCTCATTACAATGGAATTAAACTAGAAATCAGTAAATCCCCAAGTATTTCGAAATTAAACAGCATACTTCTAAATAATCCACAGGTCAAAGAAGAAATCACGAGGGGAATTTAAAAAATATTTTGAACTCAATGCAAATGGAAAGCACAACATACCAAAAATAAATTGATGTTAAACGAAAACCTATATCCTTTAATGCTTATTTAGAAAAGTCTGTATAGCAGAGTGATGAAAGTACTTACAGTTCTAGCACTCAGAATAATTCCATTTTGTAGATTTCCGGGCAAAGTTTCACTACCATTAGAAGTATGACATCTCTCCTTTACCTTATCTCCCCAAAATAACTCAAGCTCTTTGTAATATGGGTGCTTCTGAAACAAAGATGGCCCTGCTGGTTTACCTCTGTGCAGAAGGAAGGCTCTGGGTTGGATCAGTGCTTCTCAAACCTTACTGTGCCTATGAATCACCTAGGGGTCTTGTAAATGCAGTTCTCTGATCTAAAGGTGCCTGGGATGCTGCATTTCTGACACCTTCCCTAGGGAGGCAGCTGCTGCTGGTCCACAGACCACATTTGAGTAGCAGGGATGCACACATTTCATTTCAACCAGGAACAACAATTTCCACCAAATCTGGTTTTTCATTTCTTCTTGTGCACTCTCCCCTCTGTGGAGAAAGTGCTGAGCAAAGGTCAGTGGGTGACTGGGGTGAAGTCACTATAGAAGAGACAGGGCTTACCAGTGACCATTTGATCAATTTAAGTAGCAGGTGCTTGATTGAAGTCAGGGCTAGCTTTAATAAACATGACTTAAAATGTTCTGAAACCTTTCTTTAATGTCTAAAATTACTTTGGACTCCAACCAGTTTTTTTTTTTTTTTTTTTTTTTTTTTTTTGTTTGTTTGTTTGTTTGTTTTAACATCAGCAGGGCTCTTACCATATATAATGTAAAATCTTAAAATGAGGCTGGTTCTGGGCTTAATATTACCAGCTTCTGCAGCATGATAGGCTGACTCCTGGCTGACCCAGTTTCTTGATCCCTGGAGCTAGGTGTACATGTTTATTATGCCCAGCAGATAATATGCTGGCACTACCACAGCCCTATAGAAGAACCAAGAGAAAAGGGGGGAAACACATGGGCAATGCTTCAGGTAGATATTCTGTGCAGACATCTAAATGATAATCCACAGCTCTGAAAGGAGCATTGCATTCAGAACCATAAAAATAGTCTACACTTTTAGGGCAAAGATTTTTGTTCACCTGTATCTTTCTCACCTCCAAATGGCCACCTCCCATCCCACAAAGCTCAATGATGGAAGACTAAAAGCACCTTCCTGAAGGCATGGCTTTCTGGCACACACACACAAAATTACATAGCATTAAAATGACCTCCTTTTAAAAAGCAAAAAAAAAAAAAGCCAATCAAACAAACAAAAAATTGAACTCCATAATAATATGTGCATATTTAGAACCGCAGATAATTCCAGTTACAGATTCATTTCTGTAGGACTTTAAAAACTTTGATAAGATTAGTTGAATGGCATTAGATAAACTTTCTTAGTTCGCTCATCAGGCCCATACAAAGGGAGAGCAAATGCCTCTTCTATGTCAGGGAACCAGCCTGGAATTAAGAGTTTGAGTAATTCATTTTCAGGACCTAGATTACACAGGTCTAAAATGAGAGTCACCAAGTTACATACAGCTCATGAGCCAGTCACCTAGTTTTATAAATAAAGTTTCAATAGAATACAGCCATGTCTGTTTGTTGAAGTATTGCTTCCACACTGCCACGACAGAGTTGAGTAACTGAGACAAAGATCACACCTGCAAAGCTGAAAATATTTACCATTTGGCCCTTTAAGAAAAATGTTCCAACCCTTGCTCTAGAAGGATAACCAAGGGCCAAGAAGTTTTAAGGAGGTAGAAAATTATTCCACTGAGCAGAAAGCTATCAATGATCACAGTACAAAATTCAAAAGAAGTGTCTTTGTGAAGTAGTGAGTTTCCTGTAGCTGGAAGTGTTTAAGCAGCTCTGAAAGGACCCCCGGCTTAGAACTGTGCTGAAGGAGATGTATATGCACCATTCAAAGGTACACCATTAAATCACTTCGAGATTCTGCAGCATTTTATGTCATCAATTACTCAGAGGTCCAGATTAGACTTCTTGAAAAATAGTCTCACTTGACTAACAAAGAAAACATCTTACATTCTAACTAAGAAAATTAGGCTCTCTAAGGAGATCCCTGGGTATCTTCTGATTGCCAGTTCATCTGTAATTGGCCCAATGCAGTGACTCCACTGGACAGAAGCCATGTCTAATTCTGTGGCCATTATAAGTCTTAACTTGCTATGGTTGTTCCACAGAGATCTGTAAATATAATTTAATGATGTTTTTGTGTAATCCAGATTGCCAGATCTTTCTGCAACCTTACAGACAATGCCGAGGCAGAAAATATATGTGTCAACCCAATTATATACTCTGAAATACTGCTGCATGGTTAGATATTGTATTCTAGAAATTCAGGTGGATGGGCTAGTGGAAGAATAAAGTAAGGCTTAAAAAGACGTCAAAGATTCATCCTTGTTATTCATTTCTTAACAAAATTGCTTTTAAAATAAACTAAGGGTTTGGGATGGGTATTTTTTGGAAGTTTCCAATTAAAGTGTTTGACATGTCTACTACATTTTAGTTAGGGAGCCCCAGGAGATTGATGTGCGCTCCATTTCTTTGCCAGAGGAACACACTTTGCAATTCTCAAGCCAGTTCTTTCTTTGACCAATTTGGCAGAGCAACTGGCTGGGTTTGCAGGTAGTAGAGCGAGCACTCTTAGTAAAATGTTCATTTTTATGGTGTTGGCTTCCACCTAAATATCAGCGGGAGGCAATACCACTTGGTCAAGTCTGCCTTCAAGCTACATCAAAGGCTCTGAGCTTAATATGGCCGGGAAGAGAGTAATCCAACAACATTTGAAGCTTTGGGTTGTAGCCAAGGATAAGTAGGTTGAGAATTTTAGCTCTCACTCTAAATTAGAGTCACTTAAGCTGTATCCTGAGATGGATCCATCCAACATCACTGCCAATACAGTTCAGGACAAGAAGCGAGGTGGGCAGAATTACAGCTCAAACATCTCAGAATGGGCAGAAGTGGACAAGAGTGAGGAGGTTGTCTTATATTTAGTCATAAAGTGTTTGATGACCATGGAAACCTGACTTAAAAAGAAATGAAAAATAGCCAAGTTATTTAAAATCTTACCATTTTTAATCTTTCAAATAAAGGTCATTTTGTTTTTTAAGAATAGGGAATAAAAAGTCAAAGAGGACTTTAAATTTTTTTTTAAAAATTTCAAGTTCCAAAACCAGCTGGAAAAATCTCAAGATACACCTAGTCATGGCTGCTACATTTATATAGGTCATTTAATTAAGCAGCAAAAAGACAGGTAAAACACAAGCAAACCATCCAATAAAAATAAAAGTTATTGTTATTGCAAAAGTCACTGTGAGAATGTTAAGCTAAAACACTGCACTGCACAATTTCAGAAACTCCAAAGAATAAAAATATCTGCTCAGCTTTCAGTTTCAGATCTCCTCTTCTTCCTCATCCGGCCCGTATCAATTCCTCATTGATATTCTCCCAAACACATCTCTATCATAGTACCTCTGTAGTTCGGAAGTTCCATGTGTCTACACATCAGCCTCTCCTTTGGAACAGCATGCTCTTAGACAAATGTGGCCTTAGTATGTCAGGATCCTTGGCACCTGGCAAATCAGCCAGCACACAGTAGGCACCCAGATGTTCAAGGGCACACAGCATGTAAAAGGTTTGAGCTAGCACACTCAAATGCTGACGTTGGATGTTTCAGTGTTGATGTAGATCTACAAATGGCATTGAAAGTGAGTAAAAGCACCCTCAGTGTTCATGGCACCCACCCTTAAGCATCCTGTCTCACCCCCTGTGCACATGGCCAGAATCTGTGCCTCTGTTTCCACCAGTTCCATCCTCTGAAGTGCATACCCCTTCCTCTTTAAATCCTACCCACCCTTTAAGGCAGTACTTCTCAAAATCTGGCCCATGAACCACTTGATTAAAAACCATGTGGGATGCTCCTTAAAATGCAGATTCCTTGGTCTCAGATCAGACATACTGAATTGAAATCTCTGGGAGTAAGCCCCTTGATTCTGATGCCCATTATCCACAAACCATACTTTAAGAAAGTTTAATGTCAAGTCAAACCTGGTAGTGATGCCTTCACAATGAATCAACCGGGCGATGTCACGGTGTCCCATCTGCACTCAGGGCTGTGCATGACACATAACCACTTGGCAAAAGACTCCAGCCCCACACACATGGTGACATAATACAGGGTGTAGGCTCATCCTCAGAGGAGATCCCAAAGGCACAACCATAGAGATAGATGTGGGACCTACTGGATCCCATGACAACAGGCTATAGTTCCTTTGACCATTTATTATCGATTTGGAGTAGTAATTTGTTTTGCCCCTGCCTCGTTCTGAAAATAGATCTAAGACAACTTATAGAAATACCATTTTATGGAATAAACATTGAACATATGTGAAAATAGGAATGAAGGGAAAATGGGGCAAGAAAATAAGATACTGTTAATATAGGATAATAAATATCATATGATAAAGAGAGGTTGCTCTGAGTTTCGTAGTGGCCAAAGAATATAGAAACATGATCATTTACAAGAGTCTCAATATTCATAAGATAAAACAACAGTTGGTTAGAAAAATGCTGAATTTTCCTGATACTGGCCATCTGAGCTAAGCACAGCTTCATACTCTGCAAAGCATATTGGTGACGTGGAATCCTGATCTCCATCTCTCCCCAGTGGAGGTACAAGGATTCATCAGTGATTGCCTTTTGTAGATGAAACACACTGTGGACAATGGAAATCTGCAGGAAAGTGCTAAGCTCTTGTCCTGGAGGGTAGAATACCAGTAGCATCAATGTGGAAGATCAAAATGGTGGTACTACAGGTCTTGCCTCTTTTACCAAGACACCTCATGTAGCTAAATAATACAGGATTTCCAGATTTTTTGCTTTGACAGATTCACCCTCTACTGATTCCAGGATTAGGACATCATCATAACACAGCAGGAAATTCACAATCCTAGAGATGGGGGTATCGTGAGATGCAAGAACATTAGAGGACTCTGGAAATTATGGGAGTATGAAATTCTGAAATTGCACGACTAAGGAATTGGAAATGTTTCTCAGGACATGAGGATTATCTGGACATTGGCAATGAATCTTGATCGTTCACCTTGGTAAGCCTAATAACCGGAAACATCTCCACCCCAGTCAGAAGCTGACTGTAGGAACTGAGCTTATTCATGGGGTATTTGTGGTCCTCCACACTGGTATAGCCCCCAAGGGTCCTGCTTCATTTTACCCTGCATTGACATAATGCTTCAGCTTCATACGTTTCTCTCATAAGCATGATCTGCTCAAGTGCCAGAGGCTCCATCATATACAAGTGCTTTCTAGAACTTAGAAACCCAATAAGCGCTGCCTAAAGTGTTCCAGTTTTCTCTTTGATGGTTTCCTGCTCTTAGCATAAGAGGACGATGTCTGAAAGAGTGTGACAGGTATGGAACATGAAGATCTTTTTAATGGCCCCTTACTGCAAACAACTCTAATAAAAGCTTATAACTACTGAGTACTTAAGAGGTACCAACCACTGGGCTAAGCTCTTGACATGTATTATCTCAATCCTCCCAACCACCCTGAGAACTCAATGCAGTTATTATTTCCATTTCACAGTGCTAACCTGGAGCACAGAGAGGAAAACTCACCTAAAGCCAAACACTCTCCAAGGGGTAAGGCCCATATTCAAACACAGTCTGACTCCAACACCTGCCAATCAACTGCCAGCATCCCAGATCACTCCAATTTAAAAGGCTCCAAGGGAACAAAGCCCTGCATGAATAACACTGTACTCATTTCTTATTGCTGCCTTCAGACACTGAGCAACTTGGAACAACACAAATGTATTCTCTCACAGGCCTGCAGGTTAGAGGTCCATAGCCTGGCACAGTGGCTCATGTCGTAATCCCAGCACTTTGGGAGGCTGAGGCAGGAGGATCGCTTGAGGCCAGGAGTTCATGACCAACCTGGACAACATGGAGAAACTCCATCTCTGAAAAAAAAAATTAATAATATAAAATTAAATTAAATTAAATTAGCTAGGCAAGGTAGTGTATGCCTGTACTCTCAGCTATTGGGGAGGCTGAGAGGATCGCTTGAGCCCGGGGCGCTGAGGCTACAGTGAGCCATTATTGTACCACTGCACTTCGGGCTGGGCAAAAGAGCAAGACCTTGTCTGAAAAAGAAAAAAAAGTCCAACAGGGTTCTCCCTGTGCTAATATCCAGGTGTCAGCAGGACTGTGCTCCTATCTGGAGGGAAGAGGGAGGATATGTTTCCTTTGCTCATTCAGGTTGTTGGCAGAATCCAGCTCCTCACGAGTACACAGCTGGGCTCCCCATTTCTTTGCTGGCTGTCAGCTCAGGGCCATTCCCAGCTTCCAGAGGTCACTGCATTCCTCAGCCTGGGACCCCTTCCTCCATCTTCAAAGGTGCTCATGTTTCAGGTCCCTCTTGCCTCTTCTTCCATCAAATCCCTCTGATTCTTCTGCCTTCCTCTTCTCCGTTTATAAGGGGCTATGTGATTAATAATCCAGGATAATCTCCCTATTTTAAGGCCAGCTACTCAGCAACCATAATTCCCTTTTGCTATATATGGTGGTATATTCACGGATGCAACACCAGGAGTCAAAGCCCACAGGGCTGGAATCCTGTCTACCGCAAACACTGACATCGAACATCTATACTTCTCTAAATCACCTCCCATACTCGGGGCTGCCCTTGTTTTTGTGAACCGAGGTAGTGAAGTTTTGTGATTGTACTTGGTAAATAAAACTTCTTAAGAGTCAGGACTTATGGGATTCATTCAGGAGGTAGAAAGGAGAGTGTGTCACTGGTTTGAACTGGCACTGACGAATCCCCACCCCCAGGAGATGACAGCTCTCTCGCAGGCTACCTGGAACAGGTGTGAGTTGGCCAACAGAGTGGAGACAAACCAGGTGGAAAATGAAGCTGGATTTCAATCTGGTCATTTCAAGTGGCTGAGCACCTGTGAACAAGATGCAGTTTCCCTGTGGACCAACTAGCTTCAAAGACAAGAATACTGTCTGCACCCTGACGGCAGATGACGCTCCTAATTCTAAGCAATCAGCTCGCAAATGTGTGTTTTTAACTGTAAGGAGGAATGAGGGAAAGAGTTCCAGGAGGACCAGGTTAAGTCTATTTAAATGTCTATTTAAATTGTAACCTTTCAGATTTTAGTTACTGGAATTAGTACTTTTTCCACAAGTTTTAATCTCTTGGGTGCGATTCACGAATTTGTCACCTAATGGCCCCTCTTGATTAAACAGTCTACATTTAATTGCAGGAAAGAAAAAAATGTAAACTATTTTAAAATTTCAAAAAGACCCTCAAATGCTATAAATACAGATTAAATGGGCGGGGGGGGGGGGGGGTTGTTACCTAGACAATTGCAAAAATGCCCCAGTTGGTCTCCCATTTCAGGCCTTTTCCACACTGCAGCCAGGAATATCTCCCAAAGCACACATCAGTCATTCAACAGTCTTACTAAAAAGTTGTAAATAGTTCCTCATTGCCTACAAAATAAAGTCCAAACTCCTTAGACTGGCTTCATTATCCCTCACCATCTGGCGTCAGCCTACCTTTGCAATCTCTTCCCCTGCCAAGTCCTGTGCCACCACCAGTGGCCACTCACGCTCGGATCCGGGCACCTCAGACCTCTCACGGCTCCCAGAGCACCATTGAATCAACACTGCCCCTGGTGTGTTCCTCGGGCGGGGAAGGCTTTGCCTCTATACCTACCAAGGGAAATCCAACTTCTCTCTCCACACTCAGCCTGAATGTCATGTACCCTGAACTTAACCATACCTTCCTTGGTGCTCCGTCAATATTCTCTCTCTCTCTCTTTTTTTTTTTTTCTTGAGACAGTTTCACTCTTGTCACCTAGGCTGGAGGGTAGTGATGCAATCTCGGCTCACTGCAACCTCCGCCTCCCGGGTTCAAGTGATTCTCCTGCCTCAGCCTCCCAAGTAGCTGGGATTACAGGTGTGCACCACCGCACTTGGCCTCTTTTGTTTTTTACCTCTATCACAGACACAATCATGCTCTGTTTGGGCCAGCTGTCTGTGCATCTCCTTCCCTCATGCCAGCTGTGACATCTTCCTATTATTTGTACCCTTATCCTGGCCCCTCCCTACTGCAGCCAGTGCTCACTGCAATGCCTTGAAAGGGATCAATAAACACTAGACAACCAAATTAACTCTGTCATGTCTAACACTGAAGACACTCCCTGAGTTTAAAAAACCTTTTATTTAAGCCTGGGCATGGTGGCTCACGCCTGTAATCTCAGTGCCTTGGAAAGACAAGGTAGGAGGATCACTTGAGGCCAGGAATTTGACACCAGCCTGGGCAACAGAGTGAGACCCCATGTCTACCAAAAAAAAAAAAAAAAAAAGAAACAGCTGAGTGTGGTGGTATATGCCTGCAGTCCCAGCTACTAGGGAGGCTAGGGTGGGAGGATCGCTTGAGCCCGGGAGTTTGAGGCTGCCTTAAGCCATGATTGCACCACTGCACTCCAGCCTGGGTGACAGATTGAGACTCTGACTCCAAACAAAACAAAACAAAAACCCTTTCATTCAGGGAGTCTTCAGATGCCATTTGGTTAGAGACATACCGTCACTGCATCTCCCAGAACATAACACAATGCAGCAACAGGACCTATACACTTTTTCCTTCACAGGCTATTTGAAATCCTTTTATAAATAGATCTTTTGGGCATTCCACATACAAAAAATTATTAAAACCATGAACAGAGTTCCATGTCTGGGAATGGCCAATAAGATCCTATTGGACTGACCTGCCCACAGATTAGAAACATAAACTCTGGCAAAAACAATTTTTAAAAAATAACACCCGGCTACCTGAAGGCGCTGGTGATTGACCAAAACCAGGCACATTCTGGGCACTGACACTAGAAGCAGGAAACAGCACGGGATATATTTCCCAATTTCATGACTTCTGGCTTAAAGGGAGGGCTTGGTCTGTACCAGGCTGGCCAGCAGGAATGCCAACAGGAAACCAGCAGTCTTTCTGCCTGGAGAATCAGAGAACAGGTTTGGGGCATCCCAGAAAGGAAGGGAACCTCGGAAAGGAAAGATGAAGAGAGGCATGCTCCTACATTCTGGGTGACTCCTGGACCACCCATGCTTAGGGCAGATAACAAGCAGCCTGAAGGAACTTTCTAGTAATGTTCTGTATCTTGACAGAGTTTTGGGTTACACTGGTGTATACACACATCAAAACTCATCAAATGGTATGCTTAAGAAATGTGCATTTCATTGTATAGAAATTTTACCTCAAAAAACTATAAACATTGAACTTTAATGGCAGGCAAGCAGAATTATGTAGAAAGCAGTGTACTGATGTATGCAACTTTTTTTTTTTTCGAGATGGAGTCTCACTCTGTTACCCAGAGTGAAGTGCAGTGGTGCGATCTCGGCTCACTGCAACCTTAGCCTCCTGGGTTCAAGTGATTCTCCTGCCTCAGCCTCCTGAGTAGCTGAGACTACAGGCGTACGTCACCATGCCAGGCTAATTTTTGTATTTTTGGTAGAGAGAGGGCTTCACATTTGACACCAAACTCCTGACCTCAGGTGATCCGCCCACCTTGGCCTCCCAAAGTGCTGGGATTACAAGCATAAGCAAACGTGTCCGGTGATGTCTGCAACTTTACTTTGAATTGTATTAAAAAAAAAAAAAAGATGGACAGCTGAATGGGAAAACGGATGGATAAACAGAATAGATACCTGATAAAGCAGATACAGTAAATGTTAATCACAGAATCTAAGTGGAGGATACAGATATTTGCTATACAATCTTCCCCTTTTCCATTTGTTGAAATTTTGTTCACAATAAAATGCGGTAAAAGTTAAAAGATGCATCACAACTTGGAATTTGCTTCCTCAAAAAGGTGTGGAAGTAAATCACCATATTTGTAGAAATCAACATGAAGGAAGCCAGGAATTCATTGTGGTATTGTAAACAGAAAGCACTTAGGTAAGAGTTTAGTAAAACATGTTTGCTGCCCAGTAGGAAAAAGCAGCATGTACTATAGTTGAACCTTAGAGGATCATGGAAAGAAATTCCTCATCTCAGTGAAATGTTCTGGTGACATATTTTATTTGTGTAGTGTTAATGGGGCCACCCCAGTCATCTCTGGGGTTAGCGATGCTAGGTGGCACCTCAGGAGAAGTTTTGATTCTGAGTTCAGCTTCCTATGAACCAGGTCTCAAGCACCGAGTGGCCACGAAAACATCACACTCAATGAGACAGGGAGGGAGAGCATGCATGCATGAGAATAAATAAGCATTTATACTGCCCTGAAAACAAAGTCCTCTAGGTGAACAAGAAATCAGAGATGCCCAATCCATTGGCTTCAGAAAAGAGCATCTCATGTCATCCAACACTGAGAGGAGAATAGCAGTGCCCTAGTTAGATTGCATCCTACAGGCACAAGATAAATGATTTTCACAGAAGGCAGCCAAATGGAAAAAGAGGGCACAGATATTTCAATTGTCAAAACGTATTAACCTTGTCAATCCTGAATAATGCAACATTACATACCATCTCTCGTTCCTAAATACAGCCCCCCAAAATAAAAAGCAAAACAACAATAAACTACTTATTTGGGAGGGGGGTAGAGGGAGTATACACTATAGAATACACTCTCCTCTAATTCTACAAATATTTTGGAAGTGTAAAAATACAGAAGATTACCACTTGATAGGACAGATGCATCTGAAATTATTTTCATTTTTCCCTTGCTATATCCTTGAAGTTCATGGAATAAAACGTGAAAGATATTTGCTACTTCTGTGGTCTGTGTCAAGCCATCTCTCTCTCCCCCTTTGCTCCATCCTGACTCCACTATATCCTGGAAATGAAAGTGTTTGTATCTCACATACTCTGGTAGGGAGTGCAAAATTTAAGTGGGATAAGAAGAGGGAGGGAAAGGTCTCTGTTCCAGGACCTACCTGTCTCATTATACATAATTTAAGTACTGAAGAGTTGTTTAATTTTAAACAACTTTTATAGCAGTCTATAAAAAGAGAAACATCACATCTTGTATGTGCTTACTCTCATTTGACATTTTTTCCAACCTATTTGGACGCACTTGTGCCCACTTAAGCAGGCTCTCCGGATTGGCCACTCAGGGTTTAATTCTGCCTGATTCATTTCACCAATAGTCTGGAAATACAGTGAGGCAATAATGTACATCTGTTTCGGGCAACGAACCAAGAGACCACCCGCCCCCTGGGTAAAGGTATCTCAATCCTGCCCACAGCTTTGATCAGTTTTCAGTTTTTAAATGCTCCCTGTTGCCTAGTGGGGAGCTAAGTGACTTTGCTTCAATAGACATTATGTCACCCCTCAGTCCTTATGTAAACGGAATGTCTAACACCTTCACAATGTATGCCAAGCCTGCCAGCCTGAAGTGGAGGTTGACAAGATAAGTGTTTTGCAGCGGCACCTGCGTGAAGAGTCGTGCCTCCTCGCATGCACGAAAGCTCGAAGCTTTCTGCCTGGCACAGCCAGGAAATTTAAATTTAGACTCAGTAGCATGTCTTTCTGACTTGTATTCATGCTTATTAAAGTCATAATGACATCAGATAGAAGGAAAATAATATTTCTTCTTCCCGAAGGCTTTTAAAAAATTTTAGAAAGTCACAGAACATACACCCTGCGAGAGGAAGGTAAGTTCTCTTTTCCCTTTTTATAACCGCTGCCGCATACGGAACTTGATAAGCGTTTCTTATAACGGCACACATGCTTCACAGCTTATAATTCTCTCATTCAAATGCTTGATGTTATTTGTAATGAGAGAATGGAAGGAGATGGTATACGCCGGTTTTATTTTTGAGAAACTGACCTACGTTTACCCAATGTGCACCTATCGAGTATCAACTAAGGAAAGGCACCACGCTAGGCACTTGGGGGGAGGGAGGATGTGTCAAAGATAAATAAAACATTTTAATAGGATAGGAATCAGAGAAGTCAGTGTTGAAGGTGATTCAGCGAATCCCACAGCTGAGGGATAGCAGAGCCAACACTGGAACTTCAGGCTCCCAGCTCCTTCGTTGAAGCCACATGGAGCTCAGCTGCAAACAGACATCAGAAATTAGAATGCTGCTCTAGGCTGGGTCTGGGGGCTCATGCCTGTAAGCCCAGCACGTCTGGAGGCCAAAGCAGGAGGATCGCTTGAGCCCAGGAGTTTGAGACTAGCCTGGGCAACATAATGAGACCCCGTCTCTACAAAAAATTAAAACAACTAGCCAGGCATGGTGGCACATGCCTAGTAGCCCAGCTACTCAAGAGGCTAAGGTGGGAGGATCACTTGAGCCCAAGAGTTCAAGGTTGTAGTGACCTATAATTGCACCACTGCATCCCAACCTGGGTGAGAGAGAGACCCTGTCTCTACTAAAAATAAAAATAAAATAGAATGCTGCTCTATGCCTCTCTGCATAGGACAAGTCCCCTGTCATTTGGCCCCAAATGTTCTTCCAAGGAGTCATGGCACGTGGATAAGCAAATTTCAGAAAGCCTTTCTTGACGAGATGGCATTTGAGCTGGGGCTTAAAAAACAAAATTGAGAATGTGGCAATGGGTAGTTTCACTAGGTAAATAGGCAAAATCACAGAGCAGAGTGTGCTGGCTAGATAACAGTATATGAAAAGATGAGTAGAGGAGATGGACAGGGTGGACCTCAGAGACATCAGCTTAATCTAGCGGCCACAGGATCCAGAGAAGGCGATGGAGGAGGACTAACAGATCACACCTGCACCACAGAAAAGCCAACCTAGCAGGGATGCAGGGTTGGATTCGCAGCAGAGAGACCAGTGCAAAAGTCAAGGTCAACGATTATAAAGACCTTATGCAGGCAACTTAGGGATAGATGGAAAAGAAGATGGGAAGGCAGGAGTAAGAGATTTCAAAAGCAGGATCACTGAGCCTGGCAACTGACTTGATGTGTGCGTGAGGGCAAAGATTGAAGTTAAGCCTGAGTAACTAGCACTGTGGTTCCCAAACCTCAGCCACCGCTTGTTAAAATGCAGATTCCCACACCCAAATCCCCCAAGTCAGGGGTGGGGTCCAAGAAGCTGTTTGTTAATAGATCTGTGCTGATCCACAAACTTTGTTACCAGCTTGCAATGAGAGTACAGAAATGGAGTGTTTAGACAGTTTAATAGCAAGTTGACTGACAACTTTCTACAAATGGAACCTAATGATTAAAATTCGAGGCTTGATTTTGAACATATTGCGGGGTTTTTTCATGTCATTTTTCTATCAAAAGTATGGGTCCACAAAATTTAAATTAAAACAAAAATTTAAAAATTTGAAAAACCAAGTGGTTCTTGCACCAAGTTTGAGAAAAGCTACACTGCATGAGTCTGGGATGGGACCACACTTGGGGCATGCTCTGAACAGATGGGTCATAAGAGAGAAGGCAGACACATGAGGAGGCACTCACAGCTGGGGGACATCTCCGCAGCTGCATCCATCTGACTTTCTGAACACAACAGCTACCACCAGGCCACCGAGCCTCGGTGGCAGGTCACCTGGGAGCCTGGTACATGCCCATCATCCTGACCTTTGGCCACATGTTATCTTTTTACTCCTGCAACTGGGTGTGACCTCCTCCCTACGCCCAGCTCCCTGCCTGTGTCCTGTCTCAGCCCAGTGTGCAGGTCTTATACCACATGCCAACCCTTCTAAACCTTTTGTTGTATTTCAGAAAATATCCCCAAATACAGCAGCAGTCTTCGAGACAGGAAAGGAACCAAGAGTGAACAGGCAGTGTTGTAGAAACTAAGGAGAGGATTTTTTAGAAGAGCTAAAAAATAGCCCAGTAGGGAAAAATGCATAGTCAACATGATCAAGGCTTTTGGAAAGGAGGATGAGGACTCAGGACACAGTCATTAGCTGCCTTCAATGAAACACTTGCAGCCGAGGGATGGGGATGGAAGTCAGACCACAAGCGCAGAGGAGACAGTGGGAAGAAAAGAGTAACATCCCCGAATGGTGGGCAGGTAGGGGACAGTTAAGTTATTTCCCAAAAATGTTCTATTACGTGACTGGGTGCTATTTGGAATATTCAGTTAACATTACTCTAAACATCAATTTTCTCCAAAAATCTCTAAATTCTCCCCTATCTTACTATTTGCTAGTTCTTACTGCATATTTGCAGCCATAAAAGTGTATTTGCCTTGCTGAGATAATAGGATAACAAGTGACATCAGCCATTCTTTAAGGCAAAAGGCCATAAAGAAATACAATACTTGTATTTTTGTGCAGAAAAAAAATCCAATTTCTATTTAAGCTTCCAGAACATTTGCAGGAGGATGAGGATAGGGAAAATGTCAGGGGTAAATTGGAGTCTACTTTCCTAGAGTTCTTGGAGTTGTGCCCTACCCAAATTGCCCAAATTTAAAACAGAAACACGGGGAACCATCTTTGTGTTGTGTTCCGGCAGGATCAAATCTTCTAAATTTCAGTCTTTAGAGACAAAATGCTGACAGGGTCACCACAACGCAAAACTACTCCCAGACACTTGCTTTCAAAATTAGAAAAGAGGTCTGCCTATTTTTATTATTATTTCCCAAAATCAATGTGGAAAGTGAGATATAGGGTAAAGGCCAGCTGCCAAGAGCAGGCTTGACCCTAAGAAGATTTGACCCCATGGTTCTCTGATCCAAGAAAACAAGCCATGAGGATCTTCAGGAAATTCCATTCTTAAGGATGTTCAAAGCCCATAAGGGAAAAGCAAGAAGAGCCATAGTGTCGATGAAAGATGGGACTTTGCACAGCACTTCCTGTGTATTAGGAGTGATGATTTCATTCCCTAGCATAGGAGATTCTTTCAAGTGTAGCTCAGAATGTATTCACTATTTTCCCTGCAGTGACAGTTGCAGCCGTGCCTACCTATGTCTAAGTTTATCGAACTGTACACTTGAAGCAGTTCCTTGTATGTCAATGTGTCAAATTAAGCTGTATTACCAAAAATTTTTTAAAGTGTCCTCTGGGGAATTACCTCGTCTGGGATTTCTCAGCTGTGATGCAGGGAATTAAGAGCCCTTAGCTCTTAGAGAACAACCAGGAACAGAACCTTCTGCAAGAGTTCACAACAGAGGGGATTTCACACAGGGATCTGGTGGCACAGAAGCGGGAGCGCTACGCGGCCAAGCAGGTCATGGTGAGGCAGCACATGGACTGTCAACTGCAGGAAGCCACGTTCCCTCTCATGAAGGAGGGAGGGGAGCCCGGGGACCCTAGCATAAGGTGGAAAAAGGAGATCCATCCAGAGAGAGCTGGAGCCACAGAAGAGCAGAGCAGCTGGAAACACAGCTTCCTGGGGTCCCTCCCCTGATCTATGAGGACAACAGGAGAAGGTTCAGGAGTGGGTGTGGGGACAGAGAGGCCTGGGTCTGACTCAAGGGGGTTTCAGCCAAAAGGGATTAGACAGTAAAAGTCAGTTCAAACAAAACTCTGTTGAACCAAGTTAGCAGGCGTCTTTACTTCTGGCCTTGTCAGGGCATTAACAGGAGAAAGATTTGTAAACCTCAAAGAGAGGAATAGAATAGAAAGTGCTTCTACGGTCTTTTCTTGCAGAACATTTTGGAAAAGTAGTAACTTTTTGGAAAATGCTGATCTAGCCAATACAGTTTCCAGACAAGGAAAGAGACCTAGAAATTTGATTAAGTGGTTTGAACAAGATATTACAAAAAAGAAAAAAAAAAAAAAGAAGAAGATATTACAAAAAAAGAATTATACTAAGAACTAGAGGCCAAAATCAAGCCTCCTGGATCTTGATCCAGTTCTCATTCCTCTATAACAAACCGATCATAAGCATGTTCCAGCACTGTCAAGAAAACCAGCTACTTAACCATTGTAATGGGCGAAAATGAGTCGTTTCTGTGGTAGAAAACTCCCAGACTCCGTGGACGTGTATAATCTGCTCTGCTAGATCCATAATAAAGGCTCCAAAACTATGGGTAAGAGCACATATGAAAGTGGAAATAAGTGCAATGGAGTTGCCAATTTTATTAACGGGAGGAAAAGAAGAGAAGGAAAAAAAAGGGGAAAGCAAGACCGAAAGGGACACTGACATCCACTGGGCACCACCTTCACCCCTGCAGCCCTGTGGGATCATCTACAATGATGACAGGAATGTGCATGCATAACGACAGGGTCAAATGATCTCAACTAATCAGAGTTGGTGTTCGGAGGCTCTGCCCTAAACAGACCCCATAAAAATGCAAAGGCCTGCTCCATGGCCCTTGGGGAGAAAGGCAACTCTCCAGATATCTTTGGCTCCAGGCACCTATGGCCTTCTTACTCTTCCCTTCATACCTTAGTCCTGCCCATGGATATCACCTCTCTTTCTGCTCCATTAAACTCCCACAGAGAAGTATTAAACCACAGCACATCCTAAGTCAGATGTTATGAGACAAGGCTGAATTTCTCAAGCCCACTGACATTGGCATGGCCCCAAGCTCTTACCTTTTCTTTCTTTTTTTTTTTTTTTTTTTTTTGAGATGGAGTCTCGCTTTGTCACCCAGGCTAGAGTGCAGTGGTGCCATTTTCGCTCACTGCAACCTCTGCCTCCCGGGTTCAAGCGATTCTCCTGCCTCAGCCTCCCAAGTAGCTGGGATTACAAGTGTGCGTTCACGTCTGGCTAATTTTTGTATTAGAGACAGGGTTTTGCCGTGTTAGCTAGACTGGTCTTGAACTCCTGACCTCAAGTGATCCACCTGCCTCGGCCTCCCAAAGTGCTGGGATTACAGGTGTGAGCCACCGCACCCGGCCCTCTTCCCTAATTGTAAGAGGTTTCCTCTGCAAGGGAGCAGAATAGGGTGGGAGATAAGGGGTGGACAATTTAGCTAGAATTCAGTAATACCCCACTACAATGAGTAACTGACATGAAGAGAGATGGAGAGAATTCACTAAATGTCTCACCTGCACAATATTTGTAAAGGAATAAACACAAACCCCTAATGGCCCTCAAATGAATTGCTCATTTACCACATTTCTTGTTTCCATTATTGTCTTCTCATATCTATTTACCATTAACCTGTGTAGCTCTTTTTCATATAAAACAGTTTAAAGGCAAATAAGCCTATTCGATATATCACTTACAAAGACCTCTGAATTGATGGAGTCTCTATTAATTTAGTTTTACTCTGATCTAAATAGTCTCTCCTGAGGAAGCCTTTTAAAGTCCCCTGATCCTGCCTCTAGGGCCAGTAAGATATTTTTGTCAGTTTCTCAATTCTAAAGTCATATTAAGTTTTAATATAAGTTTTCAGAAAGGAAGGAAAAATATTTAACCTCTCCCCTAATAAGCCCCCAAATTTTAATAATTCACAAGCACAGAATTCCTATAATTCTTGTTCATTCTTCAGCCTTCTTTATTTTACTCCCCCAAATCCTGCCTAGCATGGATCAAACAGGGCACAAGCCAGGGAGAAATTTAATCACTCATATCTCTGCCGAGGGTTTGTCTAGGTACTATGGTGACAGACACCTCAGTGAAACTATGTGGAGGAAAAAAGATTTTTAAACTCCTAGACTTAAAAAGAAAGAAAGAAAAGAAGAAAGATTTCTGATGGATTTGTTGTCAACACATAGAAGCACTATAAAATAAATCCCACATTGTCATACACAATCAAAATTACTTCTTTAGGGACCACTTTAGTAAAACCCCAGAAACAAACTATTCTTCAACTGAGGTATTTTATAATTCTTTCTCCAAACTCTGCGTATTTTGAATTTTTATACTTTCATTGACTTGGTTTTCCTTGCTTAATGTACAGCTTCTCTACAGAGGATTTGGAGGGCAGAGTAGTTTCCTGGGCATGATACCGTAGTGGTGGATAATGTCATTTCACATCTGTCCAAATCCACAGTATCTGCAACACTAAGAGTGAACCTGGATATAACTGTAGACTTTAGGTGACAATGATGTGTCCATATTAGTTCATCCAATTGCAACAAAGATACCAAACTCTGCTGAGCGATAACGGGAGAGCCTGTACACTGTGGGGCAGGGGGTACATGGGAAATCTCTGCAAAATTTTGCTGAATTTTGCTGTGAACCTCAAACCGATCTTTAAAAAAAAAAAAAAAAAAACCCTCTCTTTATAAAAAGTGTACAGCTTCCCCGTTGGTAACTTATTCTGATATGGGAGTCTACAAATAAAATCTGAATAAAAATCAAAGTCAAGTAAAAACTTTTAGTCCTTAATTTTGTAGTTTACAAAACTCAGTCTTTGGACTATTTCAATGTAATTCATAGATTTAAAAGGAGGGAGGGAAAATCACTGGTCTCAGAGAACAATCGAGGCTAATGTTATAAAAAATCGCCTGGCCTAATCAGCACACAAAACAACTCTCACCAATGATATGGCTCACTCATGCTCTGCTGAGACACAAATCAGAATTCTTTTTCCAGCCCATGTTCATGTACAGGAAACCAACAGGACTGTAAACACAGGAACAACAATCAACAAACGCAGATGCTCTGGACGGTGAAAGGGCAAGCGGCAGGAGAGTGATAATAAGGCCTGTGGCGGATATCGGAGGTCAGGGTGGAGCGGGCTCCTGGACTCTGCCTCTGAGGGGCACTGTTTTCTGCCCGCTGTGAATCCACTCCACTCCATTCCTCCTGGTCACCAACTGAGCTCTTTAGTGATGAGAAAACAATCTGAACGTATAATCGGCACTGTGTGGCAAGGACGTTTCAGGCCTAGGACAATCCTGACCTGGCCAGCAGGAGGATCAGTCATCAAGGGCGTATGCCTATGAACCTGAAAGTCAGGAAGGCTCTCCCACTTGGAACCAGAACCTCATCCTGCAAAAATGTTTGAAGGAGATTCTTCGACCCAGTCATCTGGGACTGTGTTTGAGATAACGAGACCGTGGGGACCCATCAAGGAATTACCTGATGTAATTTAGATATCATCTCTATTATGGACCTGATCTCTTTAATAATGGAGATGGGAAGGGCAGGAAGAGAATCAGTGGATATCAGTGGAACAATGCCGCTCAAAGCAACGTGGTTTTCAACTCAATTTCGGAGCAGAAAACAATTCTTTGGGGTCAACAGTCCTTTGGCATACCAAACAAGAGGATATTTATAGATATGCATAGCATTTTCTTTTCTAAAAGTAGAGTTCTTGGAGAAGATGCTATCCACTAAGAGAAAACCCCAACAATTCCAGATTTGGGCTTCCTCGGCTCCTGCCTGCTTTTGTAATTTCTCCTTCATTATCCACTCCGGCCTGGCCAACAGCCCTATTGCTCTGATGCACTAGGATCTCTGTGTGTTTGCATGGATTGTCCCTCAACCTTAAGAGGTAACAGCAGTAAAGAGAAAATGGTGAAAACATCTAACAGATTTAACTGCAAACAAACAGATTAGATGATATCCAAGAACTTTTTAAGCTCTAAATTCTATGATCTATGGCGAACATACATTCACCAGTCATCCCAAACTCATTTAACCAATAAACCCCAAATGGGTTTTCTGTTGCTAGGGCATCTGTGTCCCCAGAAAAACCATGTTAGGGATGGTAGCTGTGTTCCCAGCCTGGCTTCAGACTCTAATTTTATGCATAGGGTGTGGAAATACTATATAGTCACATTGGAAAAAAAGTATAGAGAACGAAATCTTCAAAACACTAGTGACTGAACAAAAAATCTGATAAACTTCAGTGACCCACAATGTGTTACTGATTTCTAATGCATGTAGCAAAAGGTGAACAGGGGGAATGCAGGTTCTGAGAATTTCTGGTACTCTCAAAATTTCAGAGGTTAATGGCACTGAGGTTAATGGCACTGAAAAATTAGAGTTAACTCTAATTTTCACTAAAGTGGTGATGGCTTTCCTTCCCCTTCATGCAACTATCACCACTTTCATATATTCCAGCAGAGACTGGTGCCGTTTTCTGACTCACACGTTTCCAGTGGGTAAAAGCTGGATCAGAGATGGGAATAAGGGTGTTGAAGAGAAGGTAAGAGTATGATCAGAAAAGAAGGTGTGTTTGAACAAAGTTAACTCCACGTCATGATGAAAACAGGGAAATAAGAACAACACAATGCACTGGTTCCTTGTGGGGAAGACAAGAGAAGATGCCAGCCATCCCCTATATCTGCCCCCCAGGTGACAGCCTACGGCTGGAGCAGCCCAGCTGCTGGGCACGTGGCTGGGTTGTGCTGTGGGCCTCGGAAGGGTGGGACAGGATGGTTCATGTGTAACAGCTGTTTGCGTGAATGCGGACTTGGTAAATTGTCTACTCCTATCTTAGGGAGTTTCTGTAGTGATTTCTATTCCTTTTACTCAGATATTTATTAAAACTCCTAGCGAAAAACAAAATTGGCTAATTAAAATCTTGCCTACTTTTCTTCTCACTACTGGAAGAACCAAAGATGGCAAAATGACTAAAATTCTGTACAGAAGAGAAAGAAAAATAGAATAAAGATCAAAGTAGAAAAATTAAAACTGTAATGACATTGTGCTAAGTTAAACAAGTCATTCCCGGCCGGACGCAGTGGCATGAGCTTGTAATCCCAACAGTTTAGGTGGCCGAGGCAGGCAGATCACTTGATGTCAGGAGTTTGAGACCAGCCTGGCCAACATGGTGAAACCCCAGCTCCATTAAAAATACAAAAAAAAAAAAAAAAAAAAAAAAAAAAAATTAGCCAGGTGTGGTGGCGGACACTTGTAATCCCAGCTACTTGGGAGGCTAAGCAGGAGAACTGATTGAGCCCAGGAGACGGAGAGGCTGCAGTGAGCCAAGATCTCGCCACTGCACTCCAGCCTGGGTGACAGAACAAGACTCTGTCTCCAAAATTAAAAAAAAGAGTCATTCGCTAGAATAATTCATTTTTGATATAAGATGGGAGGCAGAAAGTGAAGGACTGTTTGTGAGAAAGTTACAGAAAGCTGCTTAATGATGCAAGACATTGTACCTTCTTCATTTTCCTTGTCTAACTCACCTTCATAAATAGACAAGAGTGAGGCAAAGATAGCAGACCTGCTATCTTTTAGTTTGCTATACTATACTACATTTGATAGCCAGTATTCACAGTGAAGTAAAATATCAATTTGAAATCCAACATATAAAGTAGTTACTCTCCAAAGACACAGAGAGGCAACAAATTATTACATGCTACATAAAGCGCTGAACATTGTTTTTGTACTTAAACAGATTCTTATCCCAGGGTAGCCCTCCTCCAAGCTGATCAGAGGTAAGCTCTCAAATAGAGGAACAAACCATGATTCAGCACATTTAAAAAGGATTTATACCCATTCTTAAAAGGACACCCAGAGGAAACACCATCTGAGGTCTGAACAATGGTATCTGCTTGCCCTTTGATCTTAGTTTAAGAACACTTTGTGCAACTTTTTTTTGTTTAAATGCCACTGAATTTCAGATTTACTCTTTGTAATCTCTTTAGAAGAACATCCACTGCTTCTTTGAATCACACTCTTGCAACCAAATTCTCCAAACTGTTTTTGCTGTGAGTAGCTTGCAGGCATGGATTTATTTTCTGCTAACAAAAATCTTCATAAGTACAGGTAGCTTAAATGAAAAACAGTACTACTGATGCTATGTTTAGGAGAAAGAGATAGTGCAGCATATCTAGTTACCAATACAAGTAGGGAGTATTCCATTTTTCTTCTCATTTATGTTTCCCAAGAGTAATTTTGTTCAGAAGATTGCCACTATTTTTAGCACAAGTTTCTTGCTGCTTGTACTAATATATACTGATTCCCTTTTCTGAGCATCATTTGAGTTTTTTTAAATTTCCATTTAATCCTAGCATTTGGAGATTAATACCTCGTGAATTCAAATAAACAAGTGAAATCTGAAATGCAGATATGTAATTAAATGTTTTTACTACTCTCAAATGTAATGCATATTACAAATTCATATACTTGTGGGTGACTAATAAAAAAGGTATATTAATAAAGCATGATGATTTACCTCAAATACTGTGAACCTCCCTGTCCTAAACGTCTTCACTTTAAACTTTTTCCTCAATAAAAATCAGGTATACCTTTCCAAATAATCAAATCTTCCAGATCAGTGAAATATGAATTTGAAGTATGGGCTATGTCTATATTTTCACTAATTCAGTCTTTTCAAAGCACCTTCCATGGGGTCAGCATTATGTTAGGCACTTGGGCTACTGTGGTGGGTTAGTATGGTTTCCGCCTTTAGAGGCTGACATTCTATGGGGGAGACAAACAAATGAGTAAGCAAATTTAACAAGAAAAAAAAAAAAAACTTGTGATAAGTACAAGGAAGGAAATAAGCAGAGTGCTGTCATGGTACAGAAGTGGGTGGGATGGAGGCATGACCAGTTTAAAAATACAGAGTGGCAGAGAAGGTCTCTCTTAGGTGAATTTTAAGCTAAGACCTGAAGGATACCTCTCCAAGGTCACCAAATTGGCAGGGATGCTGATTAGGCTGCCAAGACATTTTTAGCATTAGAAAACAAATAGAAAATGGCATCTGTGGCCCTGAGTGAATGCAAGTTCACGAGCTCACCCAGGCACTCTGCACACCAGCAACCCAGGCAGCAGACGGTTAGTATTTAGAAGGTGACACATCCCAGTCTATTCACCCAGAAAGAGGTTGAAACAGTCAACATAAACAACAATGAGCTGGTTGGATGACCAGCACTTGTGCTATGAGAGAGAAATTTATCCTGTTGATTCATACTTCCTGATAGTCCGGCTGGCTTACAAGGCTCAGGGTGTCTCAAATGTATTTCATGAGTAAATTATTCCCCCAGTCCCAGGGAAGTCGGATGTTTACAACTATGTAATACTTTCCCTTGTACTTCCAGTTTGTAATTTACTTAACCTAGTAGGTATAAGAGCACTTTAAAACACAGCGCTGTAATGTTTATCTTTCTGTAGATTCTTTAATAGATGAGTCAGGTAATATGGCAGTTAACATGGCATTGACACCAATTAGGAAATCTGTAATTCTCCAGCATCCCTATATAAAGAATCCAATATTGGTAAGCAATAACTTTTTTCAAATGAACTGTCCTTCTTATGTTCAGAGTCATGGTAATCAGATTTTACCCCATTCTAGCCTCTCATGATGAAATACCCCTTTCCTACTGCTAAATGGATTAAGATGAAATAGAATTGCTTCATTGGCAGGTGGCATGGCTTGCTGCTTGGATTCTACTTACCTGCAAAAGGTCTTCTCTTCATACTATCAGTATAGAGTCCAGAATTGGACCTACAGTAGCTATAACTTGTACAAGGAGCCCAGTGATGGGAATATGAGGGGCTTGGGGTAGAATTCCCATCCTGGAACTCTTTCAGTTCCATGTCAGCCTGTCCTGGGGCCCGGAATTGCACTACTGGGTGAGTTCTCTTGAAATTTTTCAGGAGATTTTTTTTATATCTTTCAAAATCCTTTATGAAAAATGTCAATATCCCAAAGGAAATAATATGTTAAAACATTACCCTAGCAGGATTAGTTGACGGCCAGCTTTAAGCAGTGTGACTCAGAGCCAGTGTGTCAGAGAAGCAAAAGAATAAGGGGAATTTGGGGGTCACTAAATACAGTAAATGTGACTGTACTTTACAAACTCGCCTTAGGCCCAGCTCTTGAAATTTCAAATACCATCTAAGGCAGTGGTTTCCAAACACTGACATCACCTGAGATCCTGACAAAACACTGACACTGCTGGGCATGGTGGCACACTCCTATCTTCCCAGCAACTCAGGAGGCTGAGGAAGGGGGATTGCTGGAGGCCAGGAGTTTGAATCCAGCCTGGGCAACGTTAGGAGATACTCTTTATTTTTGTACAAAAAATAACTGCTACCTGGTTTCCACCTCCACACATTCTGATTTGATATGGAGTGACACCTGGGCATCTGGATTTTTTTAAGGTGTTCCCCCCCACCTCCCACGTAACACCCCAGGTGATTCTAATGTGTAGCAATGTTTGAAAGTTTTGCTCTTCATCTCTTACTGGGATAATGTATCCATTTCCTTCAGACACGAGGATCTCCTGTGCCAGTGTTTCTTGACCATGGTAGCATGTTAGAAAAACCTAACGTACTTAAAAAAAAAAATGATGCCTGTGCCCCACCCTCAAAAGATTCTGACGTAATTGATCTGGGTCTACGTAGTGGCCCTAATAACCCTAGATCTCTAAGTCCCCCGGGTGATGCTACAGGGCAGCTAATCCTGAGAACCTCAGTCCAAGCCCAGGAATTGTTTCCCCAGGGACTGTAACACGATTCTCTGTGAAGTAGCCAGGAGCGCCAGTCTTCCTCCCCTTTGTCCAGGTTAGGACTACCCCCAAAAGGCAATAAAACATTTCCCCAAAGCTGCCAGGAAACCTGGGGGCGGGGGAGGGGGGTGGAAGGAGACGAGAGGAAGAGGGCAAGGGGAGGAATTTACTGAGTCAGAAGCAGCAGAAAAGTTAGAATAAGGAACAGCGCTGGTCCTCTGCCACCCTGGCCCCCACCCACTACAAATTTTATTGACTGGCATGAGAATTTCCTTAGAATGCTTCCTGGAGGTGGCTCAACCTTGGATTTGGTTCCAATAAATTGTGAAAATTCTTGTCCAATCAGAACCTCGGGCAGTGCAAGCTGCCAGATTGGCAGGCCCTGAGCCTGGACTCCCTGTGAGATTCTGTTTCACGAATTTCCCAGGAGGATTTCTGCACCACTTGGATGCCAATCGTCCTGCCTCCACATCCTCCCCTCCCCCCTTGGCTCTTACCCCCCACGTTCTCTCCCTCAAAGCTCAGCGGAGTTGGGAATCATAGATAGGCTGGTAAAGAAATCACCCAGATAGTCTACGCGGGAATCATTCCAGTAAGTAATGCCGTTAAAAGACGAGCGTCTTTGACGTGGCTGGGAGACGCGTGTGCTCCTTTGGCGAGTGTCTGCTCACCCACTCCAGGGCCTGGGCACAGCCACTGTCTCACATGGGAAGGAGGCCCGCGAATACCCACCCCGCCGCGCAGCTGCACCCATCCCGAGCGTAGCCACCGCACCCCTGGTCTGTCCGCTGACAGCGCGTCCCTCCATCCTATGTCTGCTCTAAACTAAGTCAGCTTATGAATGAAAAGCAGTGCAAACCGGAGGCACTGACTCCGAAGAAAAGAGTCTTCTTCGCACCCTTCTCATTTACAGATGAGAAAACTCAAGGGGGTGGGAGGGGGGAGAAAGGGCGATGTGACTCGGTCCGGGTTTGCCACAGAACGTTTGTGGCGGAGCTCGATTTAGCCGCCCTTGAATTTCCATTCTGTTGCCTGGCAACCGGTTCAGAGGAGCTCAGCGCCCAACCCCGGCCCCTACCCCGCACCCTTTCTCTGCCCGTGCAGCTTGGGCTGCATCGATCAAAGGTTCAGCCTTTGGGGACAATGGCCAAGGGCATGTGAGCGGGGGCACAGGATGGATTACCCCAGCTGAGCTTTCATCCCGCCCCAAATAGGAGCGAGCCCCGCCCGGGCGGGATCCGAGCGCCTTCTGCAGTGCTTTCGGGACTTTCCTCTGCAACCTCTCCCAGTGCCGTGGATACCTCTAAACATACTCATGCCAAGTTTTCAAAGTTCCCAACCGCTGTCAGATTCCCTAAAAGTCTCGGTGGGAAAACTGCACTCCGAGTTAAGGGGCAAAAGAAGTCAGTTTAAAGGGAAAAATCGTACTGAAGAGCCCTCTTACCAGCACGGCCACGCTCAGGCTGGACTTTTCTGCTGCAGTTGAGTTAACCTGACCAGAGCTGGGCAAGAGTGGAAAAAAAAAAGCGCGGAACGTGCTCAGGGAGTCCGCAAAGACACGCCCGCTGGGGACAGCGCTCCCGGAGTCCCGTGCCCCGGCCGGCCAGCCGCCTCTCGGGACCTCGGCGCGCAGCCCTGCCCGCGGCGCGGGGGAGCGCATGTGCCGCCCACCGCCGCACAGGTGGCGAGAGCACAGTCTGCCTGTCCCCGCGTCCTCTAGAGCTCCAGGCCGGACCCGGCCCCTCACTCCACCCCCTGGGCCCGGGACTGAAAAGGGGGAAATGGTCTCGTCATTAGGTTACCCCAAATCCTTACCCAGGTTCACAAAGCTCATGACCATGTCTGCGTCGTTGAGGAAGGCGCTGTCCTGCGCGCTGGTCAGTGGGGACGCGCCGCCGCTGCCAGGTCCGGGGGCCAGGAGGCTCTTGCGGTTGAGCGGGTGCGCGGCGCCCGGGGGTGGCTGCCGAGGCTGGGACGAGCTGGCTCCTTCGTGGGGCCAGGGCTGCTGCCTCTCCCCCTCCGACGCCCCGTCCTCCTCGTCGTCGGCGGACAGGGCGTTGTACAGATCCAGCATGAAGAGGGGCGCGGACTTCAGCCGCCCGGGAGGGGGCTCTCCGCGAGGCGGCGGCGGCGGCTGCTGCTGCTGCTGCTGTGGGAGCGCCGGGGGCTGCGGCTGTTGGAGGCCGTGCAGGGGCCGGGGCCGGTGTGGGAGCCCCAGCACCGACAAGATCTCCTTCTGCATCTCCCGCTTCTCGTGCGTCTTGAGCCGCCGGTAGAGGAAGCCCGAGGAGGATTGCGGCGACGGCGGCGGCTGCTCCGTGCGGCCGGGGCTCCCGCCGTCCCCCAGCAGCTGGCCCCCGGCGGCGGCGGCCGCGGCAGCGGGCAGGGGCGGCCGCAGCGGCGGGGGCCCGCAGCAGCTGCACAACAGCCCCCACCACCAACACAGCCACTGTGCCCTCCGCCCCAGCCCCGGCATCCCCGCCCGGCCGGGCTGGCCCCGCGGATCCCGCGAGGCGTGGAGCGGCGGAGCGATGCCGGAGCGCGGCCGCTGTGGCCCTTGGCGTGAGCAGCCCCCGCCACCTCTCGGCGGGCTCGCTTCCCCTTCCTGGCCCTCAGTCCTTATCTCTCATGGTCGTCCGGGGCGCCCCCAGTTGCCCAGGCTAGAGGGGCGGCGAAGGGGCGATCACCGGGAGAACCGCTTGGAGGGGAGGAAGGGGAGCCCCACAGCCTCGCGCAGGTCTCTAGAGGCGCGCGGTCCACGCCAGGTGCGTCCGAGTCCGGGCTGCGCTGCAGCTTGCGCCCTGGCTCCTGGGCGGGTCGCGGCGCGGTCACGCTGGGCCTCGCTGGCCGCTCACGTGTGCTGCCCCGCGCCCTCCCTGGCGGCTGAGTGGAACCCGGGGCGGCGGGGTAGCGGGGCGGCTCACGAGCTGCTGGAGATGCCTGGCATCACCGTGGCGCACGCCCCTCCTCGGATCGCAGGGCCACTGTGAAGTTTACCCCGGCCCAGGGCCCACGCTGCGGCGACAAGGAGTCCCCAAATGCCAGTCTATTCCGTGAGGTTTAACTTCGTTCTTGCTCACAAACTCCGCGTCCCTGAGCCCTCGGTCACCGTCGCTCCCCCACAAAATCTCCGCGCGCCGCACGCCTCAAGTGGAGGCGGCGAGGATCTTGCTTTCCGTTCGGCGCTCGCCCGGCTGCCCAGCAAACCCGCTCGCAGAAGGGATGGGAAGGAAGGGGACCAGTGCACCCAGCAGCGGCCGCGGCGGAGGCGCTGGAATTCGCAGTCTCCAGCCTCTCCACGCCGCGCTCCCCGCAGCGGCCAACGTGGGCTTTCTGCGGCGCGCCGGGCTCAGGTACCGCACTCCAGCCCCGGGACTCCCCCCTCCCCGCGGTAACCGACAGGCTAGCAGCCAATCGGGACCCGAAGCTCGCGGGCTATTTAAATAGCCCCGCCCCTTCTTTCACCCTCCCTCTCCCGAGAGGCGTCGCCGCCGCCGCGCGTAGGTTTCAAGACCCGGGAATTCTTGCAGGCAAGCGAAGAGCCGCGAGGTGCCAAAGGCGAAGAGGTCGTCGCTAGTAAGAATGATCTGACCAATAACCCCCGATCTGAAACTTTCTCTTTTACCATCATTTAAAAGGCCTAAGGTGATGCTTTAACTAAATAAAAATAATAACAGCGATTAAATCACCATACTGCCAGAATTGAGGAAGAAAAGAAAAATGATAGCTTTTCCATCCCTTCCTTAGTTTCTCTTATTGATGTAATGTAGGCTTTTAGCGGACACGTGGCTTTCCACGGCAGCTGCTGGAAGTTGGGACACACCCTCTGGGAAGGCTACTCACAAACTGACCACAGAGAGGGCCACATGTAACCCAAGCCAGCGTCCTGAGGGTTTGGGGTCGCATGTGTTGACTTATCTGTTCATTTGGGCTTTGGTTTGGCTTCTTAAGCTAGCACCCAAAAGAAAGAGGGTGTAATCAGACAATATATTAGAAAAGTCGTCCCCTGTCTTCTTGGAAATGACTCAGTGCTTCTCCAGCTTATCTATTAATGTTGCATTTTAATATTGAAATACAATGTGACTTGTTTGGTGCAAGATAAAACTTGAGGAGAGGTGATAAAGATAACGCCAGGAAGAGCAGGGGCTTGGCATGCACTCTGAATGGTCAGGACAATAGATAGGGTCCTGAAACACAGGTTGCTGTGAACTTTAGGCAAGATAACACCACCACCAACACCATTTGCCAGTGAGGACGCAAATTCATTTGCCTTTACCCCGCCCAAGAACATCCAGTCATCTATGGATCATAGAAGCAAATTCACATAAAACATTAAGGTTTTTTACCTGGTGAAAACTGTGTGGAGTAGAAAATAAAAACTGCAGTTTTCTGACTTGCCAGCCTTAGTCCAAATGGTCCTAGGCATTTGAGAGTGAAGTCAAATAGATTATAGACTGTGGGATTCATGAATTTATGACATCATAGGCTTTCTGCTGGTCCAAATCTTATAGCATTCCTATCCTATTTCCAAGAATCTATTTCTTATGGGTAAAAAGTCTTTACCTCCAACCACCCACTGAGTCCTTCTTTCTAGTTCTGTCTTGGCCCAGACACAAGTGGTCATTTAGAAGAGTCTTTATTTCTACAAATATCTGATAGCTATTAATTTCAGGCCACAAAACTTAGCACCCCTGAATGCCAGTCTTTAACCATCTCTACAGGGATTTCTTCCATCTGAAAAGATAATACGATACTTCGTCTGGGATGTCAGGATCCTTAGAATTCAAGAGCTCTGTCACTTCTTTTTTCTGTATGGAACATGTTAGGGACATAAATTCATTGCAGTGCCCCACAGCAGCCAAGAGTTCTGCTCAGAAGATCTGAAATTCCAGCAAATACACCTAGGCTTCCTGCCAAGAGCCTCCTTTTTAAAAACCTAGTTGCATCTTCTTCATAAGACTTCTGGTGAGATGCAGGCTGAGTAAAAGACTTTCCACCTATGAGGGCAGTGGGGAAGACACAGGAAACTCAACATTTCAAACATGGACGAGGGCACCTTGGTGGGGCTATGTCATTTAAAACACAAAATCAAGGCGTGACCAACCTATTGTAGAGGTTGAGCATCCCTAACCCAAAAATCTGACATCCGAAATGCTCCAAAATCTAAAGATTTCTGAGAGCTGACATGATGCCTCAGATGGAAAATTCCACGCCTGACCTCATAGGATGGGACGTGGTCAAAACACAGTCAAAATTTTCATCCACAAAATTATTTGAAATATTGTATTAAATTACTTAACTTCAGGCCATGTATACGAGATATATATGGAACATAAGTGAATTTCATGTTTAGACTTGGATCCCATCCCTAAGGTGTCTCATTATGTATATGCAAATATTCCAAAATCAAAAAATCTGAAATTTGAAATACTTCTGGTCCCAAGCATTTTGGATAAGGGATATTCAACTTGTATATGCATCTATGGGGTGGACCTAGTGCAGAACACATACACACACACCCACACACACACACACACACACCATCTCTCCCTTTCCTTAGACACTTAGAAGTAGATGGGTTCATATGACATGAGTCCAAAGTGACTATCAACTAAACATCTGAGCAGCAACTCTGATTCAGGTCTGTCGCAGGCTTCCCACCCCACCAGGATGGACTCTCAGTTTCTGTCAAATAGGGCTAGAATGAGGAGGTGTGTTGAGGGTGCTTCCAGGTGATGAACATGAGAACACACATCTCCCTTAAGAGCCAGAAGAAGCCCCCAAAAAAGATGTGTAGTGAGACATTACAATGATCACAAGGACAGTGACATCCAACTAAGGATGTGCTCCTCTTCTCTCCACTATGACTCGCAACATGTGCACATCATGTTTGCAGAACACATGCAGGTAAGCCCTTGTATCCATTGGGAAAAAGGGGACAGGAAAAGAGATACAGTTTTAGGATTTTGATAGCCTCAAAATTGGGACTACTGTTTCTCCAAGCCAGTTGGATCTCTAGGTGGATAAAAATCCCCTAAAGTACACCTTGTCTACTCCCAGCTTCTGAGACTCTTCCCCATTAGACACCCCCAGTGCTCCCCTGGAAGCCTCAGGGCAGGGAGCTAGACAACGTCCACATGTGATTCAAGAGGAGGAGACGTGGTGGGTGGAGTTGGAGGGACAGAAACAGATCTGGCTTTGAAGTCCGCTGGAATGTATGAACCGACTTGATAAAATTAGAGGTAACTTCGCCCCCTGCAGGACACCAAAATATTACCACCCCTTCCTCTGTGGGCCTGGGACAAGCTTCATTAAGTTCTCTGTGAGTGTTTCTAAAACATCTGGGTGGGAAGAGGAGGAATTCGATCAAGAAGCCGGATGTGGGAGCCAATCCACATCAAACATCTGGTTGCTTGGCTGACATTTCATGCAGATGGCCTTCAGTTTTCTGGCAATAAGTTGCCTGTCCCATCTCCCTGCCCCACTTAATGAAGAAATGAGGAACCCTCACCAAAAAGCACAGGTTCATCCCATACTTCCAGTGATAGTGGCAATAGGATGGGAATTTTGTCTTCAAGTGTTTATTAAGACACCATGTAATTCACACAACAAATCCTTTAAACCTGTAGTTGTCCTTGTTCCTTACATATTATGAGGGTTTCTGTTATACATTTATAACACACTTGACCAAATAGTTTCTATTTTGTAAACATGCTGTTTATTAATTTGACATATTAAACACATATTCTATATTATATTATTAGCAATAAACTGCAACTTCAGTCTTGGGTTTTATATTAAATTTTACATTGGCCCCTTTCAACTGCATTTCCTGAAGATGTAAGTTGCTCCTTTTAGAATTAACTTAATAGAAATATCTTGGCCAGGCATGGTGGCTCATGCCTGTAATAGCAACACTTTAGGAGGCTGAGGTGAGCAGATCACTTGAGCCCAGGCGTTCGAGATCAGCCTGGGCAACATAGTAAGACGTCGTTTCTACAAAATAAATAAATAAAATAAAATAAATACAAAAATTAGCCGGGTATGGTGGTGCACGCCTGTAGTCCCAGCTCCTCAGGAGGTTGAGGTGGGAGGATCGCTTGAGCCAGGGAGGTGGAGGTTACAGTGAGCCCAGATCACCAGATCATGCCACTGCACTACAGCCTGGGTGATAGAGCGAGACCCTGTCTCAAAAAAAAAAAAAAAAAAAAATCTTTTAAACTGTGTGGCTGTCATGTTTACAAGACTGAGGTCAAGCCTCCTTGAATTCTTGAGATGTTCCACTCAAAAGACCAACTTTTTATCTTTACCATTAGCATAAGGACCTGAATACTTCTTAATGTTAATTTCAAAATATAATAATTTGATCAAATTTTTAAAATACCAGTTTAGCTTTGAGTGGAAATAGGTAAATGGTTGCAGAGTACGAGAAATGAAAATTTGCAAGTGAAATAAGTATTGCTTCTGAAAGCTACACCTGTAAGACAGCCTTCAAAAGCCATGTCTCACCAAAAGTCTGTGGTAACATTTACATTCAGTCACACTCCGCTTTCACTGTCTACTCAAAAATGCTGGGCATTCACACTTCAAAATATCATTCAAGTCATCATATTTTCCTACTCATGAAGGACATCTGGTGGCAAAGTGAAAAACTAATACATAAATCTGTTTCCAGAGATTTTTTTCCACACTGTAACCCAAATAGCAAATCTGTTACTTGTACGCATTTCAGACTTTTCACACAAGCTCAGATCTCTATGATCCTAGGATTTAGGCTGTCTACACAATATTAAGCAATGGAATATTTCGAGATATCCAGATGATTAAATCATTTGTGAAATTTTCATTGAGTAATTAACATGTGCAGACTAAGTCTTCAATTTTTTTTTCTGAGCAAAACAATGCTTAACACATTTCCATGACTAGTTTTACTGTCCCTGAAGAGCTTTATTTCAAGAAATGATTGGACACTTAGGTCAACTGGGGTGCATGAGGCTCCCTGGCCTGTGCTGGCCTCTGAGCTTCAGTCCGTCTTGTGACCCCACTCTGTAACTCCTGTCGTGGATGTGTCTCTGTGTCACTAGGAGATAACCTGAAAATATAACATTATCCTGTTAGCAATCCCCTTAACTAGCAAAGCCATAACCAGTGGCACGTGGAGCCAGGGAAAACCACACTGGTGGTAAAATCAGGTTAAAATGAAAGTCACTGACAGCTTTTTGAAAAGAAGAGAAAGGCTAATTACCCAGTCTTCATTCATTCATTCAACACATCTTTCCATGCCTATGTGCCAGGCAGCGGTCTAGGTTTTGGGATACCAAACAGAAATCCTTGCCCACATAGATTCTAGATGGGGAAAGGATAGTAAACAAAATAACTGGGAAAGTATATGGTGGTAGGCAGGATGTTGGTCCTCATGATTTTTGAACCTGGTTTTGAAGGGGAAGAGGCCATACGCCAGGGAATTCAGGCAACCTCTGGAAGCCAGCAAGAAAACAGCAACTCCAACCTTAATTCTGAATTCTCTCAACAACCTGAATAAGCCTAGAAGCAGATTCGTACTCAGAGCCTCCAGTTAAGAGCCAGGGCAAGTGACACCTTGATGTCAGCCTGGTGAGACCCAGAATGAAGAAGGGAGTCTAGCCTACTGGACTTCCAATCTGTGGGACCCTGTGACAATGAACTTGTGTTGTTTTAAGGCACTAAGTGAGTGATATTTTGTTTTGGCAACAATGGGAAACTAACACATATATAGTAGGGTGATAAGTGCTGTGGAGAAAATTCAAAGAGGGTAGGGGGCTAGGGAGCGTGTGGAGGGTCAGGTAAGACGTCACTTCCTCACAGAGAAGACGGTTCTTGAGCAGAGACCTGACAGGGTCAGTGGAGCCAGCCATGGGGATACCTGCAGACAGAGCTCTCTAGGCAGTAGAAATGGTAAGTGCAAAGGCTGTGTGGCAGGGTCATGCCTGGTGAGTTTGAGAAGAACAAGAAGGCCAGTGAGGCTAGAACAGAGGACATGAGCGGGAATAACAGTAGGAAATTGGATCAGAAAGCCAAGGAGGGCAGGAATTGGGCCCAAGGTGCTGCAGGGTTCTGGACACTGGACACCTTAGAGAAGGTTTGGGATTTTAAAAAAATGTGAGATGGCACAATATGGAAAAATCTCACAAACAGAACAGTGAGGAAAAGAAGCCAGATAAGAAAAAACATATACTGTAATTCTATTTGCATAAAACTCAAAAACAGGTTTACCTAATCTAGAAGCGTGTAGTGGTTCCCTTTGGAGAGAAGAGTGGGAGTATTGATCGAATGACGGCACGTGGGGTTTCCCAACAGTTGGTCTATTTCCTTACCTGGGTGGTGGTTAGACAGGTGTAGTCCATTTTAATCATTTCGTGAGTGCTACACGGAGACTCTGTATGCTTTCTGTATGTATGTTACTTTGCAGTAAAAACTTTGGTTTAAAAAAATCAGTATGAGAACAACAACAAACAAGTGTGAGATGGGAGGGCTGTTAGATGGTTTCAAGTGAGAAGTGACAGGAGCCAACTTAAATTTTAAGAGTCTCTCAGGCCACCATGTTGAGAACAGACTATAGAGTTGTCAGGGCAGAATCAGGGACACTAGTCAGGAAACTGTTTATGCTCAGACAAAAAATGATAACGGCTTGTAGAGGACCTCATATGGAAATAGTGAAGGTAGAGAAAAGTAGTTGGATTCTGGACACATTTGAAGGCGAACCCAGATGATATGAGGATGTGCACATTGCATGGAAAAACAAGCCACGCAACAACTTCTCCCTCTGTGTAGGTCCCTCCCACTGCACAAAGCCGGGGGTAGTAGTGTGAATTTACTATGGCTGAGGAAGATTGTGTTCATGCCCTAATGATTGTGGGTTAATATGCTGACCATGCCAAAAAAGTGGCCTGGAAAAGCTTTGGCATCAGCACCACACTACAAAAGCTTCCCATAATACTCATAATAAACATTCGGAGGGCTTGCTAGGAAAGACCAGCTTCAAGACAAGTCCCCTAATAGCCTGCCCACAAGGTTCCCTATGTAGTAACATAATAGCTCCATCTCTGAATATAAAATTTCTTCCAAGATAGGAAGTTTAGCCATTAAGTATTCATTTTCAAAGGACTCCTATAAATACGGGATCCTGGATGAGTTATTGAAGCAAAAATAAGAACTTTAAGAAAAAGCTTATAGAATTGAAATAAAGTATGGAGTTTACTTAGTAATAATATGTTAATGTTGATTCATTAATTATGACGTAAAATGTCGTCTTATAATAATAGGAGACACTGGGTGTAAGATATACAGGAACTCTCCATACTATCTTTGCAATTTCTCTGTAGATTTAAAATTATGCTAAAATTAAAACTAATTTTTTTAAAAAGCATTCTTGTAGCTTTAATCTTAGGATGTAATAATTAAAGCTCAGTCACCTCCTTTGCTGTAGAAAGTAATACATGCCTGGGCCAGGCGTGGTGCCTCATGCCTGTAATACCAGCACTTTGGGAGGCTGAGGCGGGCAGATCACCTGAGGTCAGGAATTCAAGACCAGCCTGGCCAACATGGTGAAACTCTACTAAATCTCTACTAAAATTAAAAAAATTAGCCAGGTGTGGTGGTAGGCACCTATAATCCCAGCTACCTGGGAGGCTGAGGCAGGAGAATTGCTGAAACCTGGGAGGCGGAGGTTGCAGTGAGCTGAGATCACACCATTGCACTCCAGCCTGGGCAACAAGAGTGAGATTCTGTCTCAAAAAAAAAAAAAAAAAAAAAAAAAAAGTAATACATGCCTTTATTCCAATTAGATTAGTAATGACAAAATTATATCACTAAGTTTTTACTCAGGATTTAATTTATTAATCTATATTACATCAATTATTACTAAAGCCAAGCTTCTTAGCTCCCAACTTACTATTTCCTTACACATTGTCTCATGCCACTTAGTGTTGAGTTTTTCCATAACTCATTTTTAACTCAAAATTATGGGATTGCATAAAGATGTTAAATTTAGTGTCAACTTTTCTTGCCTTCCTGTAGGTTACTTGCACGTTGTTTTTAGGATTCCACCTTGATTGATTGATTGATAGCATTTTTTAGTTATCTTTTTGTATAGCTTTCATACTGGTTGCTCAGGTTACTAAAATATACATTTGTGACTTATCACAGTCTATTGGTATCAACATATTTCTACCTCAGTTGAGGTTCAATTCACTTAGTTCCCTTTACTTTCCTACTATTAAATATTATTATCTCATTGTCTTACATATAAGATGGTGTTATATTTTTGTTTCAACCATCAAATATGAGTTTTTTTGTTTTTTTTTTTTTGAGACAGGGTCTCTCTCCGTTGCTCAGGCTGGAGTGCAGTGGCATGCTCATGGCTCACTGCAGCCTCAACCTCCCAGGCTCAAGCTATCCTCCCACCTCAGCCTCCCTACTAGCTGAGACTACAGGCATGTACCGCCACACCTGTCTAATTTTTGTATTTGTTGTAGAGATGGGGTTTTGCCATGTTGCCCAGGCTGGTTTCAAACTCCTAGGCTCAGGTGATTGCCCAAACTTGGCTTCCTAAAGTACTGGGATTACAGGCATGAGCCATCATACCTGGCCTAAATATGATTTCTAAAACTCATGAGGAAATTCATAGTCGATTGTATTACCAATATTTCTGCTCTTTAAATTCTTCCTCCTTCCTTCCTGATGCTCCAAGAGTCTTTCTTTTATCATTTTCTTTCTGGTTGAAGAACTCCCTTTAGCCATTCTTTAAGCAAAGGTACACTAGCAACAACATCTTTTAATTTTCTTTTGTCTAAGAATTAGTTTGTTTCTCTTCATTCTTGAAGGATAGCCTCACTGGATATAGAATTTGCAGTTGACAGTTCTTTTCTTTCAGTTCTTGAAAATGTTGTGCCCCTTTGTTTGGCCTCCATGGTTTCAGATGAGAAATCTACCATCATTCTAACTGTTTTTCCCCAGGGAAGTAATGAATTGTTTCTCCCTGGCTGCTTTCAAGACTTCTTTACTTTTAGTTCCCAGAAGTTTAATTATGACATGTCTTCACATGGATTTCTTTGGGTGTATTTTGTTTGGGATTTGCTCAGCTTCCTGAACATGTACGTGTGTGTTTTTCAAAAAATGTGGAGAGTTTTCAGTCATTATTTCTTCAAATACTTTTTGAGTCTGGTTCTCTTGCTCCTCTCCTCCTGCGATTCTGACAGTAAATTGTTGCATCTTGTGTTATTGTTCTACATTCCTGAGTTTCTATTGATTCCCCTCAACACACATTGCGCCTCCCATCTGTTTTCTCTGTGTTTTTCGGAATGGACGAATTCTATTGATGTGTTCTGAAGTGCACTGATTCTGTTCTCTGTTGTCCCACTCTACGATTCAGCCTATCCAGAAGATTTTTTTCCTTCTGTAATTATATGTTTTTCAGTTCTATAATTTCCATTTGTTTTTTAATCGCTTCTGTTTCTTTGCTGAGATTTTTCTACTTTTTCATTTGTTTGAAGACAATTTGTAATTAAATGTGGAAGCATTTTTATGACAGCTGCATTAAAATTCCTGATGATTTGGATAATGTGGGATAATGCCTACATCTGATTGTTCTTGGTGCTGATGTTAGTTGATTGTCTTTTTTTAAACTGTATTCTTTAGAGCATTTATGTTTATAGAAAAACTGAGAGGAAGTGCAGAAAGTTCCCATATACTCCCTGCCTCCCCTACATGTATACCCTCTTCCATTATCAACATCCTGCACCAGAATGGTACATTTGTTACAACTGATTAACCTACACTGACACATCATAATCACCTAATGGCCATAGTTTACATTAGGGTTTATTCTTGCTGTTGGACATTCTACGGATTTGGACAAATGTGTAATGATATGTATCCACCACCGTAGTATAACACAGAATAGTTTCACTGCTCTAAAAATTCTCTGTGCTCCACCTATTCACCCTTCCCTCCTCTCCACCATCTGGCAACCACTGATCTTTTTATTGTCTCCATAATTTTGCCTTTCCAGAAGGTCATCTAGTTGGAACAATAGAGTGTGTATTCTTTTCAGATTGGCTTCTTTCACTTAGTAATATGCACTTAAGTTTCCTCCATGTCTTTTCATGGCTTGATAGCTCATTTTTTTAGCACTGAATAATATTTCATTGTTTGGATGTACCATAGTTTATTTATTCATTTATCTAGTGAAGGACATCTTGATTGACTCCAAGTTTTGTCAGTTGTGAATAAAGCTGCTATAAACATCTGTGTGCAAGTTTTTGTGTAGATATAAATTTTCAGCACCTTTGGATAAATACCAAGAAGTGTGATTGCTAGATCATATGGTAGGATAATGTTTAGTTTTGTAAGAAACCATCAGACTGTCTGCCAAAGCGGTTGGCAGCAATAAGTAAGAGTTCCTGTTGCTCCATGTCCTCACCAGCTTTTGGTGTTGTCATTGTTTGAATTTTGGCCATTCTAACAGGGATGTAGTAGTGTCTCATTGTTGTTTTAATTCGCATTTCCTTGATGACTTAATGATGTGGACAGTTGATTGTCTTTACTCATTTAATTCGGGAAGTTTTGGTTCTTGGTATGAAGGTGATGTTTGATTGTATCCTGGATGTTTTGTCTATTATGCTAACAGTCTCTGAGTTCTATTTACATATTGTATTTTATCAGGAAGTTGTCCTGTTTAGGTTCAGCATGCAGGTCCTGGCCTAATTTTGTGGGTGATGGTTCCAAAGGCAATTTAATTTCCAGAGGCTTTGTGTTGTTATCTTGGTCTGCTTGGTTTTTCTGCTGCTGTTGGGGTTCCCACTGATTCCTGCTGGTGCTGCCTGAAGAGACAGGAGGGCCTTCCCCAGGTCCCCAGGTGTCTCTTGGTGGGAGAGGGGAGTCAGGCCCTCAGGGATGAGAGGGCTTCCCTGGAGTCAACTTCTAAATACCCAGATAATTTACTGTCTAGGGAGAATTTACATCTACAGATCATATTATTAATTGCAGTAAAATTTTAGTCCCAGTACAGTTTTGTCTAATGACTATGTAATGAATGCAGTCACTATTTCTCTGCATTGATGAGTACATGCTGATTTTTCCTTTTACGTGAATCAAATGCATTAAATATGCCAAATCTACTCCAGTAAGATCCACATGGTATATTCCATATAAATAGAAACTACTGTTTGGGCTTTTAGATGGTATTATTTTCCCAAATTTCCTATAGAGGCTTGTGAGTTTACTCTATAAATAAGTGAATGGGGTAGAACAGGTAACACATAGCTAACTTTTAAGTCACTCCCCAGATATCCAGTCTGATTTGCACAGGTGAGAATCCACCACACCCCACTTTCCACCTAGCCAAAAATCCAGACTGTAAGCTCTGTTGTATCCCAGCACATAGCACAGTGCCTGGCACACGAAAAGGTGCTAAACAAATATTTGTTTAATGATGGAATTTTATTCATTAAGCCTTGAGTAGAGAAACAGAACACATAGGCCATCTTTCTGATGGCATACTTTCTCTACCACGAGAAGGCTGAGAAACATAGGAAAGTATGTGCATTTTTAATGATTAAACTACATTGTATCCAATGATAATAAATAGTAAATTATCCACCAAACATAACGAAAATGTCAGGACTTTAAAATTATATTATTCTCTTCCTATACAGACATTAGCATGGGATGACAGAAGCTAATTTTAGCAATCACCTCTACTGCTTAAATGTGTATAAATCACACTCCTAAAAATGAGACTTTCATACCGAAATAAAACTAAAATTTGCCAATACACCTCAGAGTAAAATGTTATTTAAGGATTAGTAAAACATTTATTTTCCTAGCATGTGAATAGGACACTTGTTCTCATAATTTTCCTTCACGTCCTTCTCCAGAACTGAATCTTCTGGCATCTGGAAGAGATTCTTTCAAATGCATTCATACACCTGCTTCAAATTCAGACTCCCCAGCGTTGGTAAAAGGGAGCTCTTCCAGACGATGCCAGAAGGATGGGGCTGCCGTCACCAGGGCACACTTTGCTAAGGAAAGAGTGGGGTCTGTCCCTGTCATCTGAAATGAACCAAAGGGAAAGAAAGATGCTGCTTGAATCCAATTAATAAAGTGATGTTATTATCACTTACAAGTTTAGTAAAGTGTGTGCTCCATGTTAACCATTTGCAATAATTACCTTTGCCCTAGGTCATTTTCTCTTACCTTTTAGCAGACGCACTCAAGAAACATTCTTTGCAAGATTATGTTCTTTCCTACTGTAAGTATGTTTCACTCAGCAAAATCTCAGGGCCTCAAAGGGCACTTCCCAGAGAAGCTCGGACTTGGCTTCAGGTTGCTGCAGGTTCCAGAGGGAGGCAGCTGGCAGCAGTCAGGGGCCTGGGTTTCATGACTGAGCCAGGAAAAAAGTTTCCTTCTTCTCATCCAAGGGCCAGAAGAGGGCTGCTGTCAAGGACCCTCAGAACAGCATTAGGCAAACGCGCATGGAGCACCTGCTGGGTGGACCCCAGGCACTATAAAGCAGGCTTGGGGTTTTAGAGATGAAAAGATAAGGTCCCTGACCTCAGTGAGTTTATGGGCTATCATGGAGATGGACGTGCAAGGAACTCTCAATACCACAGCAACTGCTCCAGTGGAGGCATGTAAAATACATAAATAACATATAGGAGAGGGGAATCTGTGGGTCAGTCTGAAGGAATCTGGGAAGGCTTCATGGGCTGGGAAGGCTGTTAAAGAGGCAGATTTGAATTGAGACCTGGAGCATGAATGTGAGACGGTGAGATTGTTTGTTTACCAAAATACTTTTTGAATACTTTTTAAGTGCTTGTTGCTGGGTATACAAGTGTGAACAGAGCAGGCTTGGTCTCTGTCTTTATGGGCTTTACAGTCTAATGAGGTAAGCAATAAATAGACAATGAGTAAATCTATCATTACTTACGAGCCAGCCATGGGGAAATAATGGGCAACGCTTTTCAAGCTGAAGGAATAGCATGTGCAAAGGCCTGGAAATGACAGAGACTTGGTGGGCTTCAGAACTGCTGAAAGCTAATATAGCTAGCACATAGTAAGTGCACAGTGAATGGGGTGATCTGAGGCTGGGATGATCAGCAAGAGACATATCATATGTGACCTTGAGAAATTTAGATTTTCAAAGGTTAGAGGGATGGCACCCAAGGGTTTTCACCAAGAGAAATATAAGTTAATAGATTATTTTAATTGGTTTCTTTGCAGAGGAATGTCAATGGAGAGCTACTCTAGTGAGCCAGGTGACAGAAGATGGCTTAGATTAGGATGGAAATAGTGGAATATATTGGACATATATTTAGAAAATAGGGAGATTACAGGACTTGGTGGACAGATTGGAAAGGAAGATCAAGGAAGAGGAGGAACCAAAGATTTATACTTGAGCAAACAAGTTGGCTGCTAGCTCCATTTAAGGAGGCAGGGAATTCTAGAGAGAAACAAGTTAGGGAGAGGGAAGTTAGAAAACCCAGAAGTTCTATTATACACATTCAGCCTGAGGTCCCTTTCAGATATCCAAATGGAGTTATCAAGTAAATGGTTAAAGAACCCATTCTATAGTTCAGAGGATGTATTGGCTGAATAAGTTAACTTCAGGTTCACCCACAGCTAAGTGGTTCTTATAACCCCAGAAATGAACGAGGTCACTTGTGGAAAAAGGGAAGACACAGGCTGAGCCCTGAAAAATACCAACATTGAGAACCTGGATAGAAGGGAAGCCAACAAAAGAGCCTAGAAGGGAGTGACCAGAGTGGTTAGAAAAAAGAATATGTAACCACATAAGTGTGGTGTCATGGAAACCAAGAGAGAAGGAAAGAAATGGCCAACCATGTTGAATGTCATCAAGGACAGAGGAATGCTCTTTGGATATAGCAACATAGAAATCGTTGGTGATCTTGAAAAAAACAATTTCAATGAAGTAATGAGGCAGAAGCATTTTTAAGGCCAATGAGTGAATGGGAATTGAGGTGTTGAGAGAACATGTAAAGGCAACTTGTTCGAAGAGATTTACGTACAAGAGAGCAGAATAATGAGGTGATAGCTTACAGAGAACAAGAAGGCCTAGGGACATTTTTATTTGTGACAGGGGAGGGCAGGAAGAAGAGCAATTTGTCAGTGATAACAGCAGGAAAGAAGATAATGGCTGAAGATGAAGAAGATTTGAGACTTAGTTGGAAAAAGATAAAAGAAAACCTTACCATCTATTTTCTTAAAGAATAGGAAGCCAGGTCACTGGGTGAGACTGGGAGTTATGGAGAAAAGAGTAGAGAGAAAGGAGTGGTATGGGAGAGAGGATTTAGTAGCCACTAGGATGACCTGCAGTGATCCCCACCTCCTGTTATTCATGAGTTTGTGCAATCTCCTCCCCTTGAGTGTGGGTTGGATGTACTAACTCACTTCTAATGAACAGAACATGGTAGGAGTGATGGGATGTCCTTTTTGAGATTAGATTATAAAAAATGTGACTTCTTTCTTTAACACTTTCTCACTCACTCATTCTGAAGGAAGCTAGCCACAATGTTGTGAGCTGCCCTGTAGAGAGGCCCACTTATTACAGAGGGAGACCTTTAGCCAACCTTTAGCTTGGAGCTGAGGCCCTCAGCCCAACCACCCATGAGGAACTGAATCCTGCCAACAACCACATGAGGGAGCCTGGAAGAGATCTCCCTTCACTTGAGTCTTCAGATAAGACTGCAGCCCAAGCTGGCACTTTGACCATAAACTCATGCAAGGCCTGGAATCCTAGAATCTCAGCTGAGCTGCATCCAAATTCTTGACTCTCAGAAACCGTGAGATAATAATGTTGTTTTAAACTGCCAAATTTTGAGTGATTAGTTACACAGCAATAGAAAACTAATATAAAGGAAAAAGCAAAGAACAGAAATCTTGAACAACAAGAAATTCAGTTAACTAAAAAACTACTGACAAACAGTGTTAAATAACTGGTTTGTTTAGAAGTATTAACTTGGGGGGGGGGTCAAAATGTAAATCATTTTATATTTTTCTCCAATCTATGGATTCAACTGTACTCTCTCTCAAATCCCTATTTTCCGTCTCTTAACACATTGGGGAAGATTTAGTAAGTTGCCACTCACTTTCAGTTTAAAAGTCCATACTACTTAATATTTAACTCTCTGATTTCTTCATTAAAACATCTGACTAAGATTTTGAAGGAACATCCCAAACCCATTGTTTGGACCACAATGTGGGTAATCAGTGCTCTAAACCACACAATGGTTCACAGAGGGTATCTCACAGAATAGTACAGCTCCTTATTTTTCAAAATTCCACCAAAACAAGGCAAAAATCTTATGCTATTTTTATTTTCTCTAGAAGGCATTTAAAGTACAAGTATAAGAAAAATATTTAACTGCATTATAAAGTTGTATGTTTCTTAATTCTTGACAGCCTGGCTTTAAAAAATGCTGCGATTCATCAGAAAATACTGGGAATCACTGAGAGTGACTGGCTCATTCATGAATCCATGGCTTTCCATCTGCTTACTGATGAATATAAATGTTTCTTAATTTACTATTACCTTGATGTACATCTTGATTTTGATTTGATGATCATTGATTCATATTAGATATCTTGTTCAAAATTTCAACCCTTTTGATAGGTTATTCTTCCTTTAATATCTCGTATGTTTAAATAGATATTGCTACAGTCTGAATGTTCATATTCCCCCCAAATTTTTACGTTCAAATCCTAACCTCCAAGGTAATTGGGAGAGAGGCCTTTTGGGAGGTGATCAGTTATGAAAGCAGAGTCCTCATAAATGGGATTAGTAGCCTTGTAAGATAGGCCCGAGGGAGCTCATTCACTCCTTGGACCAATTTAGGACACAGCTAGATGGTGTCGTCTATCATCCTCATTAGATAAACGCAAGCCCTCATTAGACAAGAATCTGCTGGTGTCTTGATCTTGGAATTCCCAGCCCCAAGAACTCTGAGAAATACATTTCTCTTGTTTATAAGCTGCCCAGTTTATGGTATTCTATCATAGCAGCCTGAAAGAACACAAATATGAATACATTTGGAATGATTTCTTAGAGGAATTAACTAGTCAGTGAGCCAATATATCAGTACATTAGTCCAAGTTTGCAAAATATCCTGTGTGTCCTTGCTAATTTTGTATCATTTTATCATATCAGTATTTCTGATTTAAGAAAACCTAAGATAGGTTGGCCTATAGAGACTCTCAAGCACCAGAATCATTTAATTTTATTTTTCCAAGTCCTTTCTTGATGCCTAAAACTCTGTGTGTGTGTTTGTATGGGTGTAGGGCAGGTGCACACATGTGCAATTTAAATCTCTCCTTCCATTCTGTACCCTCCCATGCCAGCACCTTGACTTGGACCGAAGAGTGTGATCTAGTCCTGGAACACCTGCTTCTCCTCCCTCTCCTGAGTCTGCCTCTGGCAAGAATGAAGACTGGAGGAAACATACAGGAAACCTGAGGCTATGCTGAGCATCCATTGTCCCACTAGTGATGGTGATGGGATATATCTCTGGTCCACTCTGGTTCAATCTGATGCTAGTGCCCTCTACTGATATGGTGGTCTCTACAAATGCAGCATGTGTGGTTTTAGAGGGTGAGTTCAGGCTCACCTCTGCCTCCCCCATCCTTGATGACCCCTTCAGAAAGGGGCAGCCATGTGTCTGGTTCTGACAGTGACCCATGCTCTCAATCTCCTCTTGAAGTTGGGCCTGCTTTTGCCTCAGATGTCTCCTAATTACTCTCTGTTTCTCACCTAACTTCTCTGCTCAATACCCACAGAAGTCACCGAAGTCCTTTTCCATGTACCCCGAAGGCAAGAGAGAATTGAAATGAGATCACCTCTTCATTTAAAGCAGGGGTGTTCAATCTTTTGACTTCCCTGGGCCACATTGGAAGGAATTGTCTTGGGCCACACATAAGATATACTAACACTAACGACAGATGATGAGTTTAAAAACAAATCACAAGCAAATCTCATAATGTTTTAAGATAATTTACGAATTTGTGTTGGGCTACATGCAAACCTGTCCTAGTCCGCATGTGGCCCATGGGTTGGACAAGCTTGATAAAGCACACTAAACTGTGTGTTTCTTACTCCCTCTCCTGGCAAGGGGTATTCCAGAAAGGCTCTTGCCCTAGAGTTCCAGGCAGAGGAGGCATCCATTTCTACTTACATACATGTGTACTCCTAAACCCCCAGGACACATGTCAGGCTCCCCCTGGAATCCCTTTCCCAGGCTCTCCTCTGCTCTTTGGCAGCACAAGAGTGGACCAATAGGTTTCCAGCTTCATGGGCGTGCAGTCAGGGAAGGTGACACCAGCCTTCCCTTTTTGTGATTCATCTCTACAAGTGATTCTCTTGCTGCTCACCACACACACTTGGCTTTAAGGGAAACAGCCCTCCCTACCCCACGGTGAGGAAGTGGAAAAGCCATGCATTCCCTCACCAGGCCAGTGACTACTGACTCCAGTGATTCCCTCTCTCTACCATCCTTGGGAACACAGGGAAAGATAAGAGTCATGGCTGAGGGTTGTAAGGAAATTGTGCAGACTCTTTAGTAATCCTTGATGGAGTGTCTGGCTCTAAATGTGGGCAGTTTCTGGTACTTATTGTTTCTCTAGCCTCCATTTTGGACCTCCGGGTACTGAGCCAGGAAAATGGCACGTTTCAGCAAATGTGACAGACAAGCATGGGAGGAGATGCTGGGGGAAGGGAACAGCATATGCAGAGACCAAGAGGCATGCAAGATCGTGGTTATTGAGAAGTAGATCAAAATGCTTCATTGGCAAGGGCTCCAAGACCTAGGTCTAAAGTGTAGGCCTGGTTGTAAAGATGCCTCTGTGTCCTTCTAAAAGGGTAAAAATTATATGCTGTAGGTGAGACACAGTCACTGAAGAATTCCTTGCAAAGAGGTGACAAGACAATTTGCATGCTAGAAAGGTGATTCTATTGACATTGTTGCGGATAGATTGTGGAGAGGTATCTAGAAATGGGAGGGAAGGAAAGGAGAGTGTTACTAATGTTTCAGGTGAGAGGGTAGAAGCCCCTGTACTAGAATGATGGCAGTTGTGTTGTGGGACGCAAACAGAGGAAAGCAGTGTTTAAGATACACACTGGATGAGGCTTTGTGATTAATTAGATGTACAGGAAAACATAAAAGGAGAAATTGACAGTGATCCATTGGTTTCTGACTTGAGGAACCTGGTGAACAGCAGTGACATTTGCAAAAACAGTTCAGCAGAAGATGATGAGGTCAACTTTGAACATATGAAGTTTGAGGCCTTTATAGAACACATACACATGGAGCTGCCTAGTTAGACAGGAATAGCCCTCAGTGTCAGCCTGGCTGGAGACATCAATTTGACTCAGGACAAAGTTTTGAGGGACCTATGATGTTTTAGGCGTGAGAGGAGGAAGAGGAACCCACAAAAGAGACCAAGATGAATTTGCCATTGAGATAGGTGGGAAACTAAGGAGAGAATAAGCCCATAGAATTCACTAAGCAGGAGACAGCACAGTGGAAATAATACAGGACAAATCAAGTAAGATGGCAGTTGGAGAGTTTCCACCGGCTGTAGCCACCAGAAGGTCATTTGAGAGCCTGGGGAGTGCAGCTGCAGAGAGGTAGATGCTGGCATTGAAGGCGCGGAAGAGTTCATGGAAAGGGAAGAAAGAGAGAGGCAGAAGAAGTAGAAGGCCTACTGTGAAGGAAAGAAAGAGATAAGAAAACCGGAGGGGTGCAGGGTCAAGGAAGGAAGGTGTGTGTGGGCAAGGGGTGGGCAGGTGGTTCCACTTTAACTCTGAGAAGTGACCTGAGAGTGACTCCATGAGCTTCCTGCAGCTCTGTGCTCTGAGATGATGGTGAGTTCCAGAGAGACACACTTCTAAACTGGTCATGGGACTCACTGTACTTTACTTACCAGCCTTCTGAACTATGTAACACTGCACTGGAATGTAGCAGCCAGAAATGAAATCTCCAATGTCTAAATTCCAGTTCTTTGTCTCCATCTCTGCCTTTGCTCCCAACAAAAGAAATACAGAAGCTGGGAAGGCCGTGTCAGTGCTGTGGAAGTGCCATGGATTTCAGGGGTTCCCCTTGTGGCATCATATTCACTTTGAATATTTTGATAGAAATCGTAAGCATTTTGGAAAGCATGCCCAACTCAGTTATTAATCATCTGAATCAACCAATAACTCTTCCAATAGCCCAACTCAGTTATTAATCATCTGAATCAACCAATAACTCTTCCAATAGTCTTCCAAAACTAGATTAACCCCACACACTGCACAGCTAAATGCTGCTGAGGAAAAATACCCGGTACGGGGACTCGTATCAAGATCATCCTCACCCATTTCCAAGGACACTGCCTAGCAAGTTTTCTCTTCATCTCCACATTAAGGCCATATCATCTCTCCAGACAGCCTCAGTCTGCTCAACCCCAGCTCTCCTCTTGCCCTTCACTCTGACCCCACTTCATGCTTCCTAAAGGAGGAGAAAAAACCACCAATTGGAATAAAACGTCTTCATCCTCCCAAACCAAATCTGTAAACCCATCTTCTCCGCCTTTCCCTCTTGTTACCACAATGGAAGTGTCTCTCTTATCCCAGGAGCAGCATGAAACAGTGTAAAATGCTCCGCATGCATTCTGGCCACATGTTCTTGTGACTGCCCAGGGCTCTCCTTCTTTGATTAGCTGACAGTGTATGTCTGTGAGATTCTTTCTCTTACCTACCACCACCACCACCACCACCATCATCAATCTCTCTTTCACTGATGAATGACTTTCATTAGTGTGCACAGATACTTTAGTATGCTCCACTTTCAAGATCGTCCCTTCAGGCCAGGCATGGTGGCTCAGGCCTGTAATACCAACACTTTAGGAGGCTGAGGTGGGAGGACGGCTTAAGCCCAGGAGTTCAAAGTCAGGCTGGGCAACACAGGGAGACCCCGTCTCTACAAAAAATAAATAAAACCAAAAACTTAGCCAGGTGTGGTGGCACACACCTGTGTTCCCAGCTACTCGGGAGGCTAAGGTGGGAGAATCACATGAGTCCTGGAGGTCGAGGCTGCAGTGAGCCATGATGGTGCCACTGCACTCCAGTCTGAGCAACAGAGCAAGACCTCATCTCAAAACAAAAACAAAAACAATGACAAAACACTTTCCTTCAATTCCCTGCCCTATGTACACCCCGTCTTTAGTCTGTTCAGGCTGCTATAACAAAATATCCTAAAGCCGGGTGTTGTGGCTCACACCTGTAGTCCCAGTACTTTGGGAGGCTGAGGCGGGTGGATTGCCTGAGGTCAGGAGTTTGAGACCAGCCTGGCCAACATGGTGAAACCCCGTCTCTACTAAAAGTACAAAAAAAAAAAAAATTAGCTAGGCGTGGTGTCGGGCACCTGTAATCCCAGCTACTAGGGAGGCTGAGGCAGGAGAATTGCTTGAACCCAAGGGGTGGAGGTTGCAGCGAGTGGAAATTGTGCCATTACACTCCAGCCTGGGAAACAAGAGGGAAAGTTCATCTCAAAACAAACAAACAAACAAAAAACAAAATATCCTAGACTTGGCTGGTTTATAAACAACAGAAACTCACAGTTCTGGAGGGTGGGAGGTCCAAGATCAGGGCCCAAGTGGACGCCTCGGTGTCTGGCGAGGACCTACTTCCTGGTTCACAGACCGCCATCTTCTCACTGCCAGCACACACGGTGGAAGGGACGAGCAAGTTGCCTTGGGCCTGTTTTATAAGGTTACTAGTCCCACTCAAGGGACCCTTGCGACCTAAGCACCTCCCAAAGACCCCACCTTTTAATATTATCACCTTGGGGGGTAGGGTTTCTACATATGAGTTAAGGAGGCACACAAACATTCAGACCATGCAACACCCTCTCCATCTTTCCCGTTCCCTTGACAACTACATTCTTATTAAGCAGGTCTGCAAGTAAGGTCTCCATGTCAACTCTCCCCAACTAGCCTCCACCCCACACCCTGTGGGGTCATCACTGGCCTCCGCTTTGTCAGGTCCAAGAGCTGCTTTGGAAGCTTCTTATGGCAATTAACACACTCAACCTCTCCCTCGTTCTTAAAATACCCTCATGGCATGGTTTTGAGGGAGTCCTCCTCTTCCGGGTCCATCCTGACCCTTCTTCCAACTCCTTGCCCCTCCGTTTTCCAGCGGCAGGCATGATGGTCTTAAAATATAAACCGTACCCCTCCTCAAAAAATGTTAATGGCCTCCCCACATTCAGCAGCCTCAAAATCATACATTATCCGCTCTGCTCTTTTCACATCTGGGCTGCTCCCATCTCCTAGAGGTCCCAATGTCTCTGCCTCAGGCACTCGGCACACACTTTGTTCGCTCCATCTAGAATGCTCTTCCCTCCCCTCCCCAACCCTTCACCCAGCTGTATCCTACTTCAAGGCTTAAATGCCACTCCTTTCAAGAGGCCTTCCCGGTCTAAACTGAGTTCCCAGGTAATCTCTCATAGCCCCCTCTAGCGTTTGTTTTAGTATGTACCATCGATTTAAACATTTATCCATTTGTGTGTGATTGTTTCATGGGCGTCTTGCTGAGAACTCCATGACCTTCAAGAGGGCAGATGATACCTTTCGTACAACTTCTACCACGTGCATTTTCACCCCACAGCCCAGAATTATTTGTGGCTCCCAGGAGTTACTGAACAAATACCTGTCGAATAAAAGAAACTATTATTTTGAAATAAAATTAATTTGCTGAATAAAATGAATAATTATTTTGAAAAACTTTGTCTAATTTGAAAATAATATTCTCTGTATATCAATTATATTCTGTCATATCATTTGCAAAAATTGTTTTTTTCAGAAAAAAAAGTTAGAAAAAATTCTTCCCCTTTCTGGTCAAAAGTCTGTATGATGTTGTGGAAAGGATGGAACCCAGCTAAACACACAGGCAGACAGCCCTGGCTCTGCCCTCTGAGTCAGAGTTTTCTCATTGGTAAAACAGGAGTAACAATCATACCTAACTAGCACTAATGGAATTATTGTGAGTATTGAATAACGAAAAAAAATAGGAAACATGCTTTGCAAACTGGAAAGTGCTAAGTAAACATAATGATGATGCTAAGTAAACATAATATGATTATGGTGCTAAGTTTAATTCTTTAGAAAAGGATGTTTTCCTCATTAGTTTTTCTTACAAAGAAATAAGCCAATTAGTTGCTTAAGTACTGCAAAAATATGTAGCAGCCACCTGCTTCTAGTTGACATCTATTTTTTCAGCTTATTTAGAAATACGCACTGCACGTTCCATTGAGAAGAAATTGAAACAGGTCTCTATTTTTTAAAAGGAGCATTTTTGATGCAATAATTGGATCAGCTTATTGAGAGCATCATGCTGGGATATGAGTTCACATAGAATTTAACTCTTGTTAACAAAAGCAAGAAATATCAAAAGTCAAATGAACAAAGATCTTAAACAAAAGGATTCCTTTGTTACAGTTAGACTAAGAAGCTATCTAGCCCCAAAGTTCAGGGTATTTGGGAGAAAAAACAGGGCCTATTTCCTTGCAGGAGTCTTTTGAAATTGTAAACTTTTTAAGCCCTAATAGATGGTTACATAAATATACATCAGCCTCTCTTGGAGAAGAACTTAGTTATGAAACTGGTGAAAAGTCTAAATGAGTGAATTTTTTAGTTCAGCCACCGATTATCCAAGCGAGTTTCACTTGAGGAAACTGTCCACACCCTTTTTACTCACAATCGCTGCTTCTCTTCCCTTAAATGCCTCACAGAATATTCCTGCTTCAACCAAAGAGGGGAGCATTTGGAACTCAGATTATTTCTAGTCTTATGTAAGCTTTAAAGGGTATCAGTTGTTTCTTTCAAAAACTATGTTTTATCCATGTTAGTATGCCTAACATTATGTTTCTTCTAAAATAAGGTATTTATTTAGACGTGCTTTTTAAAAAATAACTTACTAATTCAGAAAGATTATCCTTCAACACTATATATTCATTCCTTTATAAAGCTGACAAAGTCATTCAATAGACCAGCATAATAGTTTATTTTTGCTGACATTTTTCCTATTTTACACGACCATGGGTATATAAGTCCTACCACCATCTCCATGTATCCTCTTGATGTCTAAAACATGCTTTGTAACTGTTAAATATGAGATTAAACTGTCAAAAGTATATGGAGGCAGCTGCATAAATTTTGAAACCAAAGTCAAAGTTCTATCTGTTCTGTGACTGTGTGAGTGTTGCAAACTTTACAGCATTATGGAAAGTTAAAAACCCCACCCCAACATCTTTTTTTAAAACGTATGCTATAGTAATTTCTTCCAAAAACTAGTCACTTATTAACACGTTCTGTTTCTAAGATGAAATGATATACATATTTTTAAAACATTTTATTGAACGTATTCTATTGAATGTATATTTATATACATTCAATATTATATACAGGAGGAGCCTGGGGGGAGGTGATTGGATCAAAGGGGCAGATTTTCCCATTTGCTGTTCTCATGACAGTGAGTTCTCAGGATATCTGGTGGTTTAAAAGTGGGTAGCACCTCCTACCTCACTCTCTTCCTCCTTCTCTGTCGACGTAAGATGAGCCTGCTTCCCCTTCACCTTCCCCCATGATTGTTAAGTTTCCTGAGGCCTCCTTAGCCACGCTTCCTGTACAGGCTACAAAACTGTGAGCCAATTAAACCTTTTTTCTTTATAAATTATCCATGTTCAGGTATCTGTTTATAGCCACGTGAGAACGGACTAATACACCCAGTTTTGCATTTCATATGAATGGAATCACACAATATGCTGATTTATGTCTGTTTTGTTCAATACTATATTTTATACTTCATACTAATATGTTAACCTCCAGTGCTAACCTCCATAGCATTGTAATTTTTATTTTATTACAACACAATATTTCAGGGTGTTCCAGGAACAAAACAATATTCATTATTATAGATAGCATTTCAGTGTTCATTTGTTTATAGAAAATCAGTAAATAAAACTTCAGTGTATTAACATGTGTTTCAAAGTTCATTGCTTTGCCAAATTGAATTTTGCCAATTTAAAAAATACTCTAAAAATCACTATACACATAAAGACATAGGAAAGATTTTAGTTTTCTTGAAATAGGTACAACTTCAATTTGTTCTAATATTCTCAACATTTCTCAATATTCTCAGTGTTTTCTCTCAAGACATTTTGTGATCTACATGATTTTTAGATTTGTAAACCTGAATTCTTTGGAACAGTCAATTCTTTAGATCAATTTGTTCTCCAAAGTAGGTTATGGAGTGATTCAAACGACATACTAAACCTGGATGTGAATCCCATTTTTGCCACAAATTAGCTGTGTAACTTCAGGTAAGTTCCTTAACCTCTCTGTGCTACCTTCTGCATCCATAAATAAGATGTTTTCTGCAGGTTCTCCTAGCTCAAAACATTCTAGTTCAAAAATAGTTTCAAATAAGAATTTGCCAAAAACAAGAGAATCAGGCAAAAGGAAACAGAACTTCCATCAGTTTACATTAAAAAGGAATAGCTGCTACCATGTGCTGAACTGGTTCCTGGACCAATCCACAGTGAGACACTCATTCAGTAGAGCATCTTCCATTTTCCCTGTACAGTAAATGCTTGAAGGCAGCTCCCAAGAATGTTACACACTTTCCTTATGGAGGTGTGTAAAATTCCCTACAACACGCAAAGAGTATCATAGAAATGTATTTCCTTTTGGGCAACATCTTTACTATTGAAAGAAAACCTCCAAAATGGTGTTTCCACCTTTTCTTTTCTTTTTTTTTTTTTTTTTTTTTTTTTGAGATGGATTCTCGCTCTGTCACCCAGGCTGGAGTACAACGGCATGATCTCGGCTCACCACAACCTCCGACTCCCAGGTTCAAGTGATTCTCCTGCCTCAGACTGCTGAGTAGCTGGAATTACAGGCGCCTGCCACCACGTCCGGCTAATTTTTGTGTTTTTGGTAGAGATGGGTTTTCACCACTTTGGCCAGGCTGGTCTTGAACTCCTGACCTCAGGTGATCCACCCACCTCAGCCTCCGTAAGTGCTGGGATTACAGGCATGAGCCACAGCGCCTGGCCTGTTTCCACATTTTAAACTTACCTTTAAGCACTCAAATGAAGAGCTGTGTCTATGAATGGCATTTTCTATATGGCAAGCCTAAGCAATGGGTATAACTATGGGACACAAAAACTTGTCATCCAAAAGACCACCAGGATGACTAAATAGTAGAAAGAAGAGCTTTATTGGTGATATCAGTTGCAAGCTTAAAAAGAAAGTCTCCAGCATGGACCAAAGATGCTCTCTCTTCAAACAGGGGAAGGACAGGTTGGGTTTCATTCCTCTCAGAGTCTGTATTACACAATAGAGTCATACATATTCAGCAGGTTTGGGGGAGAAGCTATACATATTTATGAGGAGAGCTGAGCACAGGCGCAATGAATGAACAAATATGTAATATACATCCCATATTCACTTTGGGGCAAAAGGTGAACTATAGGACACAGACAGTGTATGTGCAGCCTCTATAAGCTGGCTGAAACTGGCTTAAGGTCTGCAATTGCTCATCAGAAAAGAATGTTTGTAAGACCTGTCCTCTGTCCAATCAGAATAGTAGTGGTCTGGATTGCGAATTGGAGTTAGGATAATTTGCCCAATAGCTCCTATTGTTAGGGAGTTTAGCAAGAGTGTGGATTTTCTTACAGGAATTTAGAAATTTGCCATGCCAGCTGGGCCCTGAGCTCTCAATCCATAGGTTTGTTTTTTTGTTTTTTTTTTTTTTGAGACGGAGTCTTACTCCATGACACAGGCTGGAGTGCAGTGGCATGGTCTTGGCTCACTGCAACCTCTGCCTCCTAGGTACAAGTGATTCTCCTGCCTCAGCCTCCCGAGTAGCTGGGATTGCAGGTGTGTGCCACCGTATCCGGCTAATTTTGTATTTTTAGTAGAGACAGGGTTTCACCATGTTGGCCAGGCTTGTCTCAAACTCCTGACCTCGTGATCCGCCCACCTCAGCCTCCCAAAGTGCTGGGATTATAGGCGTGAGCCACCGCACCCAGTCAGCTTTTTGTTTCTTTAACCTTAAGGTCCTTCTTAATTGATAAAGGAATGTCTACTTTGGTCTCCCAGATCACAATCTCAATCTATTTTCCCAAAGAGAAAACTAATCAGGTAAAACAGTTGATTAATGATTAGCAAATCACCACAAAAAAAAAAACCTTAATACTTTAGTCCTTAGAATTCTTAAGTCTAACCATAATGCTTTAAAAACAGCACTTCATATTGATGATAATGTAGCTCTTCAGGTAATAAAAAATTTTTTTAATAAAAGCACTTCACAGATAAGGGACAAATATGATTTTTTTCATCTCCCTTTCTTATGTTCCCACAAATGGGAAAACTGGGGTTGTCTTCAAGTTTACATGGTAATTTAAAAAAATGAAAGCAAAAATCTAAAGGATGTTGATAAATATGCCAATATACTGCCTGCTGAAGTCCGTGCCTGTTTTCCATTTGGTGAGGTCTAAGCTTATGACTTCATTTTGTGAATATACACTGGTGAAAACCAAAAACAAAAGCAGAACCAGTCAATATGGGTTTTCTGTCATCTTCAAATGGGGAGCTACACACGTTTAAATCAATCCCCCAATCCTATTTTTGGTTTATTTGTAGGAGACATATATCAACACAGATTTTTTTTTTTAACCTCTGAAAAGTAAGTCACTACTTACGTAAAACAAACACCCCAGAAAGGAGAGCTTCATCACCCTCCGCCTGCAGTGGGATTTGGGGAAGTGTGCTGACGCAACTCAGATTTTCATTTGCCAAACAACGACTGAGCTCATCTGTACAGAGTTGGTAAATTAGAAAAGGTAAACTGCAAGAAATGTTGCGTAATGACACCAGAAGAAAAAAAAAAAGTCATTTCTGAGTTTGCTGTTCTTTAAACTCTTTGAATTCTTGCTTCAGTGGCTCTGTTGAGTCACAGCTGTGATCCATGTTGGCATGAACCAAAAATAACATGACTAACTGCAAAGGTTACAGGGTTTTGGCCGGCTTTTTACGGCCACACAGCAGTACCTTTCTGTTGAGTGGAAATGTAACATTTAGCTTGTAAGGCAAATCTTTCTCAAGCAGGTTCTTATTCAAAGTTGTTTTAAGTCTTCCCAAAGCATTGTTTCTGCTCTGCTGAAAGCTGGAGTCAGCAGACTGCTAAGGTCTGAAAGATACAGTATGTAAAGGACACACTTATCTTACTGCAACTTCCTCTAAACATCTTATACCGGACAAGACCACTAATGGAGAAAATGAGGCACGTTACTTAAGTAACATAAAATGAGTAGTACATCTGACTTCCATTAGCAAACATAAACCCTTTTCAGACTCTTTTCCCCTTCTTCCCCCTCCTTCCCCCAAAATGGCACTACGGACTGCTTCACTTTTTCCAATCATACAGTGATATTTGGAAAGTTCCATTTGCTTCCGTTAAGAAAAATACAGAGAAGGAAAAAATACATAATAGCCATCTATCATCTTGTATGTGAGGCCGCTTCGTTATGGGATTCTCCCCTCCCCCCCAGAAAACTCTGTGTTCTATGAATAATTTAGGTATCATAGTGCTAACCCTATTTTTCTCTAAATAAATAACTTGTATGTTCAAGTAATTTTTTGTTTTGTAATCTCTCACTGAGGGTTTGGTTTGCCCTAATCAATCTTTCATTCATTTTTGTCATTTGTTCATTTTGTCATTTTGTCACTTATTGGACAAATATTGATTAAATGCCTATCATCCTATAGGATGACAGTAGTCAGTGGCACCAGACATGGTCCTTGCCCTTGTGGCAGGGGATTTAGTAGGAAAGACTGACATGAATCAAAGAATCACAAAATAAGTTTGAAAAAACAATTGGGGATAAACACTCCAATTTTGTTTTGACAAAACAATTGGGATAAAGGTTCCAATAAAGGGGAACAACACTTTAATGGAATATAAGGGGCCTAGCGCAGTGGCTTATGCCTGTAATCCCAGCACTGTGGGAAGCCGAGACCGGTGGATCACCTGAGGTCAGGATTTCAAGACCAGCCTGGCCAACATGTTGAAACCCCGTCTCTACTAAAAATATAAAATTAGCTGAGTATGGTGGCACGTGCCTGTGATCCCAGCTACTCAGGAAGCTGAGGCAGGAGAATCGCTTGATCCTGGGAGGTGGAGGTTGCAGTGAGTCGAGATCACACCATTGCACTCCAGCCTGGGTGACAGAGCAAGACTCCATCTCAAAAGAAAAAATAAAAAGAAAATAAGGTTAAGAGCCTTGAACCTAAGCATCTAACCGAGGAGGTTAAGAAAGGCATCTCCAAACAAGGAATATCTGAGCAGAGATTTAAAGGGTGAGACAGAGTTAACTGGGAGTGAAGATGGAGGAAGAGTCATCTAGGTGGAGGACTGCTCTTTTCTGATGGGAAGACCCTGCACAGGAGAGCATGGGCACATTTGTGGAACTAGAAGATCTGGGTAGTCCAGGGGGCAAAGCAGAAGCCAGAATGGGTACAGAGTCAGAAGTGAGGCTGGAGAGCTGGGTAGGACAGAGACTACCTAAGGACTAGAGGTCGCTAATCAATATTTTAAGCCTTTCTCTTAAGGAAAGCAGGAAGTCATTAAAGATGTTTTAAGTAGTGAGTGACTACCAGATTTCAGTTTTATATTTGCCACACAAGCTAACGGTTGAGTCACAAAAAGAAAGAGAAAAGAAAAGAAAAACCCAACAAAGACCCAAAAATGAATTCTGGGCTAAATTATTCATTATTGGTAGGAATATCCCCAGCAACACATTACAAATAAACTTGGCACATGTGAGGCTCCCAGCAAGGACAGACAATGATTCTTCTTTTCATGGTCAGAGAAAGTTGACCCAAACCCTGGTAACTTTGCCATTAGTCATGTCAGTTTTGGTCAATCCCAACCCACATGTTTCCAAAACACTGTGGAGGTGCTCTGGCAAGACAGACCCAAGGCCATCAATAGGCCAATGAACCCAAGTGGCCTCAGGTCTTGGGCGTCTCTGAATGGAACACCTGCAAGGAAATGCAAGCATGAGAGCAAGTCCGCAGAGCCCAGGCTAGTGGGTGCTCATCAGGACGAAGGCATTCAGGTGCTTCGTTTTGTCTTGTGTGAAAGAGTCTTCAGATGTTCCAAAGTGAGACAGTAAGCTCCCTATGGGAGACCTCTAAGTTCTCCCCTTCCCAGGTGGACTTCCTCAGGAACCTCCACAATCAACCTGTGCAGGCCCCATCATCCGGATTATTATCAATCCTGGGGAAGTCTTTGCTTTGAGTGCCTTTCTCTCTCTTCCTTGCCCAACTCCTACCAGCTAAAGCCTCCAAGACATGCCCATAAGATGTCCTGCCACTGAGAAAAATAATAATAAAAACTGTGAGTAGAGTTCTTACAAGCAAAAAGTGCTTTTTAAGATTTTAAAAAATATTTTAAGAATGAGAAGGGGGCCAAGTGTGCTTGCTCATGCCTATAATCCCAGCACTTTGGAAGGCTGGGGTAGGAGGATTGCCTGAGCCCAAGAGTTCAAGACCAGCTTGGGCAACATGGTGAAATCCTGTTTCTAATGAAAAACATATATATATATATATTTGTATATATTGTCATCTGATTCTCTCTATATATACATAAACAAATATCTATATTTGTATGTATTGTCATCTGATTCTATATAAAGATTTATATTTATTATATAAACAAAGAGTCATCTGATTCTCTCTATATTATGTATACTATATATACATATCCTCTCTATATAGAGTATATATACTATATCTCTATATATACCCTATATTATCAGACGACGATAGGTATGCCAGGCTCTCCTTCTCAACCCCCACGCACAAAGCCAGGACCTGCAGTAGAGCCCATTGCAGCTGTGAAATATGAAAACACCGAAACCTAGCAAGTGCTGAAAAGATAATGACTAGAACGCTCTCAGCACAGTACCTAGCACTTGGTATGGAGCTACCATCATTACCATCATTGTTGCTATTAAAAATTGCTCTCGGCTAGGTGCGGTGGCTCATGCCTATAATCCTAGCACTTTGGGATACTGAGGCAGGAGGATCGCTTGAGCCCAGGAGTTCAAGAACAGCCTGGGCAACATGGCAAAACCCCTTCTCTACTAAAAATACAAAAAATTAGCCAAGCATGGTGGTACGCACCTGTGGTCCCAGCTACTTGGGAAGTTGAGGCGGGAGGATTCCTTGAGCCCAGGAGGTTAAGGATGAAGTAAGCCAAGATAGCACCACTGTACTCCTGCGCTATACCCACTGGGTGCAGGAGCCACAGTGCTGAGGGCCCACGGTACTTGGAGGAGTCCACAAAAGTGTTTTTATTTCTTTCAGAATCAGAAGAAAAAAAGTAAATTTTTAGGCCAAAGGCTTTGTCTTCCTATGTCAGCCTGGGTGATGGAGTGAGACTCTGTCTCAAAAACAACAAAAAAAAAATTGCTCTCTGAGTGCTGCCTTTGCACTGCCCGAAGGTAAAGACCCTGATCAACCTGGAAGCTGGACTGAAGGAGCATGTAGCCCATGTCACCTGTCCCACAGCACAGAATGAAACCTGGTCCAGAATCCAGGCAAGAGCTATGCCTCCCAACAAATTACTATCATCGGGGGTGCGTTAGGACTCTGGCAGGTCCTTGGGCATTTCTGTCTTCCTGGACCTTTCCTCCACCAAAAAAAGAAAGTAATGTACATGTATAAATTAAAATTTGCAGCCACATTGGCATAAAGACAAATATATGAATCTGACATATGAAGACCAAGCCTTTGGCCTAAAAATTTACTTTTTTCTTCTGATTTTGAAAGAAAGCAAAACACTTTTGTAGATTCCTCCAAGAACTGTGGGCCCTCAGCACTGTGCCTCCTGCACCCAGTGTGCAAGCAGGCCCTGACTATGACTGTGCCTTTGCCTCTCAGAAACACGCTTCCATGTAGCAGTGTGCCAGTGACCCTGGGCACCCAGGACTCCCTACACACCACTGTCACACTTAGTGTGAATGTCACACAGTGTGAGTGTTGCCGTGGCACTGCCTGTCATTCCGAGAGCTCTAGGAGCCCCGAAACATCTTCTGTGCAAATTTTCCTCCTTATCACTCAGCAACATGCCTAGCACTCAAGAGGAACTCAGTAAATGTTCATTAAATGAGTATAATTCTGATAGGTGCAATGGGAGGATCACTTGAGGCCAAGAGTTCAAGACCAGTCTGGGCAACAAAGCAAGACCCCCTGTTTCTACAAAAAAAAAAAAAATTAAAAAATTAACTGAGCATGGTGGTGTGCACCTGTACTCTTAGCTACTCTGGAGGCTGACAAGGGAGGATGACTTGAGCCCAGGAGTTGGAGGCTGCAGTGAACTATGATTGCACCACTGCACTCTAGCTGAGGCAAATGAGCAAGGCCCTGTATATTAAAAAAAAAAAAAAAAAAAAAAAAAAAAAAGTGTAATCCAATAAGCTGGATGTGGGAAGACTGGGAAACTTTGACTCAAGGCTGGGCACCATCCTGTGTAGACCTGACTCGGCAGACTGATGACCAATGGGTCTGGAGTGAGAACTCAGGCTGCAACACTCCACAACTGGGCAGCTTTGGGCAAATTTCCCAGCCTCTCAAGGCCTCAGGTTCGCCACCTTTAAAATGGAGGATCATGGAATTGTGGTAGGAGTCAAAGGAGATCATACTTGTGGAGAACTCGGTGCACAGCCTGACACGTCATAAGGAATAAGGAGTCAGTACATGGTAAATATCAGTGCCGTTTAGCCAGAAGAGATATAAACATATCTATGCTATTGTGTCATGAAAATAGAGTGGGATAATGAAAGTTGAAGGGCTTTCTTAATTGTGATGAATGAGAGAGTATTAGGATGGATAACGCATTAGAAGACCTGAATCTGTATCCCAGCTCCAAAGCTGACCAGGTAGGAGACTTGAAACAAAGCACTTACCTTATCAAGCCTCATTTTATTCGTCCACAAGATGGAGATAATGCCTGCCTCAGAATGTGGCTTTGAGGATAAAATACTGTGAATGTGAAAAAAGAGTGTTGTAAAGTCCGAGGTACTATTAAAAGGTACTGCACAGCTGTTGCTCTTGGTATCCAATCCATAAATCCATAGTTTATGCTTAACAATGTCAGTCATCGATCCCATCTTCTTCCTCCTCTTCTGTCAAACTCCTTTGGGTTTTAGCACTAAAACCAAATTCCTTAATAAAAACTCACCTTTAATGAAGTCTACCTTGGGGTTTTCCTGTTCTTAAGCCCTTAACTTTTGGCTAATCTGAACGGCTTCCCCTATATACTTTATTATTATTTTCTTTTTTGTTTTTTTCTTTTTACCTTTTTTTTCTCTCCTATATACCTTTTGCTAGTCTCTCAAAATGATCCTGCTCCTGTGGGAAGTTTGAGGGCACGTGGAGTGAGACCATCTTGAAATTTTCCAGTTTTCAAACCCACTAACCCCAGCCTGTATTAAATGACATAACCTTAAAGGCACCAACAATGCTCCCCACGCCCCCTTCCCTGGAGTGGACACGCATAGATTTCCTGCCCCTTTCTAAGTCCATTGTTCTAGGTTTAGGAGGAAGTTGTAAAACAGACAAAAGCTCTGATAGGTGTCCCCTCAAGGGTGACACTGAAAGGACTCCTCGCTGCAATGGACAGTTTCAGGCCCCCAAAAGAGTCATCTCTGACTTTGCTCTCAGACCTCAGACACTGCCGCCGCAGCACCGTGACTCACCCTCTCGGAGGAAAGGGTGGGGCTGCAGAGAGTCAACAGAGAGCGGGCACCTGAGTCTGAGAAGCCTGGGAATGTGCTATCTCCTCTCGGGGAGGCGGCGCCCTGGCTCCCGTGGAGATCATCAGCACGGAGATTTGGGTTTGAAAGAGATCATTGTGGACTAGTTCTCATTAGCGTCCTTGCCTGCGTTTAGCTTTAAACACCAGAAAAAATGTGCCTGTGATTCAGCAAACACCTCCTTTCGGTTTTATGGCTGCAAATTTCCGTTGGAGCCATTTAGAAGTAAGAATTCTCTTCTTACCCATGTCATCTGCTTCTCCCCTCCTGACATCTTTCCCTCCACACTCCACACCTGAGGACCATGGGAGGAGCGGGGGGTGGCACTGGCAACAGATGTCTCGCCCATGGGGGCATTTCCCCAATCCGCTGCGCCCCAGAACCACGGAGCACCTTGGAGCACAATCATGACCCAAAGCTGAAAATCCCCTTTCCGCGGCGCCTTCGGGGGGTCCATCTTAGTCTCAATGCTCTAAGAACTACAGGCCCACCAAGCCCCCCATCGCACCCCACACCGCCACACGGAGGGGCCTGGCAGCCTTATCTGTGTTAGTGCATTCTGCTTATCCCAAGGTGGACACCTGACCCAGGCTGGCCAAATAGGAATGCGGAATCAGAAATCTGAGACAGCAGCCGGGCGTGGTGGCTCATGACTGTAATCCCAGTACTTTGTGAGGCCGAGGCGGCGGACCACCTGAGGTCAGGAGTTCGAGACCAGCCTGACCAATATGGTGAAACCCCGTCTCTACTAAACACACAAAATTTTAGCCAGGGGTAGTGCTGGGTGCCTGTAGTCCCAGTTACTCAGAGGCTGAGGCAGGAGAATCACTTGAACCTGGGAGACAGAGGTTGCACTGAGCCGAGATTGTGCCATTGCACTCCAGTCTGGGCAAAAAGAGTGAAACTTGGTCTCAAAAAAAAAAAAAAAATTCAAAGAAAGAAAAAAAGAATTCTGAGACAGCTAATCGGTGGAGAGAGAAAGGAGGGGAAGGGAGGAGAGGGAAGGTGAAAAGAGGAGCAGGGAGGGCAGGGCAGAGTGATGATGTAGGTTCTTGATGGATCTCTGGCTCTTGACTCCCACCCCGCTCACCCATACCCTACAGCTTCCCTGGCCTCGGGCTCCATGAGACACACCTGTATCTGTGTAATAAATTCCCACCCTTGTTTAAGCTAGTTTGGGTTGATTTCTGATACTTACAACTATTGTAGACATTGAGTCGCCTCCTGACGTGTATTTTCCCTTTCTTGGCAACTACCTTGATTTCATTGTTATCCACACTTCTTAGTGCCATTCACATGCTTCAGGGGAAGGGGACTGATTTCAGAACAATACATTTGCTCAGGCTTAAGTTAATCAGTATAACCTGATCCCCCAACTGCAGCTGAAGTTTCAGAAATGGGCCCATCTGCCACAGAAGCCAGTGGGATTGAAGAAAGGTTTGATGAAGTCTTCTGGAAGCTTCCAGAATGACCCCTGCACTCACTTCCTGGGTCCTCATGAAGACACAAGCAGACCAGAGAGTTGCTGACAGTTATATATTAACCACAAAGAGATGACACCACGAAGGCTAAGTGAAAAGATGAAAGAGAAGCCTTGTCTTGGAAGATGTCATGAAGCTGCCAAATCAAACCATTCCCAAAGTTCACCCTCCCTCAGACTATTCAGTTACAGGATCCAATAAATCCCTTTAACTAAACATCTTAACTAAATTCCCTGAGACACGACTCCAACGCACATGCTTCCAACTGCAACAATCCAACCCACCTAAGTACATTCTCAGAGAATGAAAAATAAAACAGGAAAGGAGTGCTTGACTGGAAAATTGGAGGCTTCCAAGATACTGGTCCTCCTCCACCACTAATTACCTATGGAACCTTAGGCGAGCCATGTACCTTCTTTGAGCCCAGTCACTCCTTTGCAGAATGAAACCGATTAGACTTCCAACACTAACATTCTATGACTTTATTTGTAGACTCTTAGTGCCAACTTGTATTGAGTCCCATAGGGGTAGTTTATAATTTCATCAGTGAATCTTGCAAGATCTCAATTTGGAAACTAACAACAATAAACAACAGCAAAAAATAAAAAAAAAAGGTATTTGCATTAAAACTCTCACCGTGAAGAGTGAGAAGTGTTAGAGTTGGAATTCTAACAATAAAAGGTGGAGAGAGGAAATGAGTGAATACAATGAAGAATCTTCTGGCTGAGCCCTGTTCACAAAGGCCAGTCTTTTGAGTATTTTTGAGTTATAATAACCAAGGAATCCATGGTTTGGTGGCCCCGCTGGTCACACCCAGCTTGAGGGCATCCTTCACTTGAGCTGTGTGGTTGGGGCTGACTCCAGTCCCTCAGGCTTATAAAAAGGATCCAAGGCTGTAATATTTAATTTAGGTTTTGAATTTGTTGATCTCTTAAAAGTTAGTATTTGTTATTGATATTATTTTTCAAGACATTTTTTGATTGTCAGAGGTTGTTTTGTTTTTCCCTTTTGTGGCTTGGTTACTGTTAAGAAAATAAAACCTGCCCCAACCCTGAAACTCAGAACTGATACTCCAGGTTCTCTCACTGGAAAGAATAACAAAAACAAAAACCAGCATAACTGACTTCCACCACAAAGAGCATATACAAGATTGTGCGCACACACTCACACAAGTTCATAAAGGATCTTGGACCCAATTATGCAGGAATCAGGCTGGGACCAGTCCTGCCATATGGATTTACTTTTACTGGAGGTTTCCAAATATTCACGTTTACAGCAGGCTTCAGTACCATATTTTTCAAGAAGTCTCTTCTCCTCACAGCTTTAAATATAACCAAGCAAAAGTCAAGCCTGATCTCCAAAGAACAAAGCAGGAAAAGTTCATAGATCATCACTGGGTGAAGTACCAAGGGTGTATCGTATGACAGGATCAGGGTGTCAGGCCAATTTTAAGACTGATGTCTACCCATACTACGAAAAATAATACTGGAGAAAAATATAATTCTGGAGATCATAAAGAAACAGTATGGTGTGCATTTCCCAAATGCCTTTAGATTGGCTTTAAACAACAACAACAAAAAAGGCTATTTGGTTGGCCAAAAATGTATTTCAAACAAAAAGTATGTCAGAGTTCTCTCAACTCTCAGACTTCATTTCAGACCTGGAAGTAATCATGGTGCTTGACCAGTCTAGTCTCCTCATTGTTGTTTGGCATATCTGTGCTGCTTTACACACAAAACGAATCTGAAATATAAGTAAACCTATCAAGAGTGCAATATTCAATACTGTATGATTTTGTCTGTACAAAGTTCAAAAACAGACATAATCTCTAGTGTTAGAAGTCAGAATACTGCTTCTGGAAGATTAAGGGGGTAAGGGAGGGGCTTCTGGTAATGTCCTATTTTTTTTTTTTTTTTTTTTTGTCTTTTTTGGTTTGGTTTTTGAGACAGGGTCTTATTCTGTCACCCAGGCTGGAGTGCAGTGGCACAATCGCAGCTCACTGCAGCCTCGACCCCCCTGAGCTCAAGCAATCTTCCCATCTCAGCCCCCCGAGTAGCTGGGACCACACACATGTGCCACGATGCCCAGCTAATTTTTGTATTTTGTAGAGACAAGGTCTCTCTGTGTTGCCCAGGCTGGTCACAAACTCCTGGCCTCAAGTAATCCTCCCACCATCACCTCCCAAAGTGCTGGGATTCCAGGAGTGAGCCACTGTGCCCAGCCTGTCTCTTGATCTGGGTGGCAGTTGGTTAAACACATAACAGTTGTAATAGTTCATCAAGCTTTACAGGTATGATATGTGCACTTTTATATGTATGTTACACATCAATGTAGAAGTCTACTTCAGAAAATAAAAGAACGTAGATAATCAAATCTAAGTCAAAAAAAGGAGAAATAGTAACCTGTTTTGCTTTCAATCTAATACAATAATTTAGAAAGACATCAGCCTTTTATTCACTTAATTTATGTACAATACGATTAACTTCTTTGGTGTGTATTTCTGTGAATCTGACAAGTGCGTGCAGTTAGACCACCATAATCAAGACAGAGCAGTTCCGTCACCCCCCAAACTTCCTCACACTGCCCTTTTGTAATCAACCCAAGCCCCCATGTTGAACCCCTGGCAACCACTGATCTGTTCCTATAATTTTCCAGGATGTCAGGTAAACGGAATTGTACAAAATGTGTCTTTTGAGTTTGGCTTCTGTCACTTAGTATGAAATTTATCTATGTCATTACATGAATCAGTAATTTGTTCCCTTTTATTCCTGAGCAGTATTCCATTGTTTGGACATGCCACGGTTTGTTTACCCACTCAACAGCTGAAGATATTTGGATTGTTCCCAGTTTTTGATGATTATGAATAAATATGCTAGAAACATTCACGCACAATTTTTATATGAACAAAAGTTTCCAGTTCTCTTGGGTAAATACTTAGGAGTGGGATTGCTGCATTATGTGGTAAATGTGTGTTTAACTTCATGAGAAACTGCCAAAGTGTTTTCCAAAATGGTTGAGCTGTTTGCGTTCCCACCAGCAGTGAAAGAAACTTCCAGTTGCTCTGCATCCTTGTGAACCTATAAGATCGTCTTTTCTCTTTTTTAGTCATTCTAATTGTTGAAGGGGTCATGTTCACAGAAATAGTTTCCTGAAGATACTGCTAAAGGTATGCATGGCAAGTTTAAAATTCAGGAAGAGATAAAATAATTCAGCTGGTTGATTGAAAGTATTACACTTTCTTGTAAATAATTAGCTTATTTTCAAAAGTAAAGCTTTAATCTGAATTTCTTTAATAATTGATACTATCTTATATTCATTGGTCATTTGTATTTCTTCATATGTGAATTACCTTTCCCATTTTTCTATTATTTTAAAAACAAATTTAAAACAACTTTTTGTATAGTTTATGGAAATCAGACTGTTTATTGCCATTATGTTGTAAATACATTTGTTTGTGCTTTTACTTTATGAGGATTCCTGCTACAACGAGATTTTTTTAAGTCTATAGTCAAATTTATGATTATTTTCCACCGTGGTTCCTGAGTTTGGTAGTACAGTAGAAAGCCATTTTCCACCCAAAGATTATTCAAAAGTTCTCACCAATATTTCCTTTTTTTTTTCTTATGACTTCACTTTCTTCCGTGTAAACACTGATCTATCTAGAATTAATTTGGGGTTCATAATTAATTAAAGTAAGAATCTCAACCTATCGAGATTAAAATTAAGAAAAAAATTTGTGGTAACAGCTGAAAAACATATTTTACGATTAACAAACATCTTTCCAAAAGGGATATTTTAAATTTAGGTTTGTAAAATAACTTTCATTTGATGCCACATTCCAACTTTATAGTCTAAGATCTTTTGCTTTTTTCAGTTTTAATTAAAACTGAATGTAATAGCGACTTCCTGGGGAAATGTGATATCAATGCCTGCTCTTAACTTACATATTTGAATGTAAATGTAAATTTATTTTTTAAAAAAATTTTTAGAGATGGGATCTTATATGTTGCCCAGGCTGGTCTCAAACTCCTGGCCTCAAGGGATCCTCAAGGCTTGGCTTTGCAAAGTGCCCAGATTACAGGTGTAAACCACTGCTCCTGGCCTTAAATGTAAATGTCAGTGGCATAGTTTGATCTTTAATAGCTGTAACAGTATCTTAACGCCATTTTTTTTTACATTAGGAAAAACAAATAAATTCAAATGGCAACAACCTGATTCCAGAAAACATAAATTCCAATGCAGAGTGTTATTCCATGAAATAGATAAAAATATTCCCATCACCAGTTGTTACATAATTCATATTTCTCTCCACTAACTTGAAATGCCACATATATTATATACTAAGTTCCCATTTGTTCTTGGTTTATTCTAGATTTTCTATGATTTTTCTATAATCAGCCTATGACATGAATACTTTTACAATTTCAACACATTATACTTTTAAAATTGGAAGAGACGGTCATTTTTATATTTTATTGTGAAAATTAACAGATACAGAAAAAGTGCATATGATATGTAAGAACATTTAAACAAATAGTTATAAAGTTGAACACCTGGGTAAATACCACCCAGGTCAAGCAACAGAACTAAAATTTATTTTTTTAAAGTTGTCTCTCACAGACTTCCTATTTAAAATAAGAGCTATCATCTAGTTCTGATGGTTAGGCAATCCTATTTTTAGTTATTTAGTAAAAGTTTGCATGTAAATTGATAATGAAAGTACCAAAGCTCCAGTGAATAGAAAGTACTTGGTTAATTTTGTTACTTTTATAAGTAAATGGAGTTTAAACTTCCTTATCATTCCTTATTATACAAATACAAATAATTATTTCTTATTACACAAAAAGATTTTTCTAAATAAATCCATCATGTAAAGAACATTTGAAATTGAGAAGAAACCCCTTCCAGGTGTTCAGAAGCATTTGTTTATTTATAAACGGTGTAGGCCTGTGCTGTCCAACAGGGCAGCCACAGGTGGCTATTGAAACTTAAATTTCAGTTAATTAAAATTAAACAAACTTGAACATTTTGTTTCTCAGTCATACTAGCCACAATTTCAAGTGCTCAAGACCCACGTGTGGTGGTGGCCGCCATATTGGATGGCACAGATACAGTACATTTCCATCACGCACAAAGTTCCATTGGATAGCGCTGGTTTAGCATCTCCTTGGCGTCCACAGACCATTTGGGGTGTCTTAAAACACACAAATATGAGATGTCTTGAAAACATACAAAATATGCAGTTTAAAAAAACATAGCAAAGAGATCAGAAATTATATGAGAACAAAGAAATGTGATATACAATTGTACACCACATCTTGTTCTAACCTTGTTTAGCCAAAGCTAAACAAACAAACAAACATAATATTCAATGAATCACATAGCTCTCTTTAGGCAGAAGGAAGCATATACTTTTATTTGGTAAGACATACTGTTTTCTGGCAACACTATTTAGCAAAAAGATATTATGGTAGCCCTCTGTCAGTGTAACCCAAGGATGGTTGGACCATTTAGGTGGCCTCTGTTTAACTCGAGCATGCCTTGAGGTTGGCTCATCAAAAAAACACCAAAAGTCACTGGTAAGTGGCGTCTTTTTGTGAGGAGATGAAGAGGGGGATAATGTCACACAGCACATGGTAAAACCTCATCCCACTGCATAACAGGTATCTCTGTCCTTACCCATCTCAAGGCTTTTCCAGTGGCCCTTAACTGGGTTTCTTTCCCTCCTGTATCTCCACTCCTTACACCGCTTCCACAACGCCTCTTTATTGGTCCAAGCAATTCAGCTCAGTGCCCTCCCCTGCAGACCTCACTCAGCAAAACCAAAGCTCAGCAGGGAGCCAGATGGCCACCAAATAACTCCACCAGCCTCCTTCACAGGCGCTTTCTGTTTATCTTGCCATGTAAGAAATACTGAGCAAACATTTTATTTGTTTGTTGTTTGTTTTTTGAGACAGGGTCTCCCTCTGTCACCCAGGCTGGAGTGCAGTGGCACAATCACGGCTCACTGCAGCCTCAACCTCCCCATCCTCCTACATCAGCCTCCCAGTAGCTGGAACTACAGACACATGCCACCATGCCCAGCTAATTTTTGTATTTTTTGTAGAGATGGAGTTTTGTCATGTGGCCCAGGCTAAACCATTTTGAAAAATGCTGTTGACTGCAATTTTGAAGACAATATGGAGAAAAACACACACACACACGCACACACACACACACACACTGAGATAACATTCAATTATAATTTAGTCAAAGCAATTCTTCAGAGAATTAAACTAACTTGTTCCAGATATTTTGCTTTCTGGTCAACTTACTAGCAGTCGAGGCAAAACAAAAAAAACAAATAGACATATGGTGATACGTTTCTCCTCTGGAAGAGGGAAGCATCCACGTGTTTACGGGAGGACATTCTCTTTTCTAGCTCCACAGCCAGTGATATCTAAGGCTCAGGGGAAACAACTTGCCCAGTGACAAAGATCATCAACTTACAGACCTGGGATTCCAGCATGTGTCTGTCTGAACAATTCCTTCGCCTCCCTTCTTGACCACAAGCATGGGAGAGAGAAAGGAAACAGAAATTGATCATGGTGGCTTCCAAACCTAGCTCCTTCTCAGAGTCCAGTGAGGCCAACATTAGTCACCATAATGAACTTCCCCAGTGACAGCCCTCTGTGGACACTGCACATTTCAAAGGAAGAAACCTGAAAGGTACAGTCCCATGCTTTTCACCCTTCTTGGCAGAAGGAAATTAATCAGCAGTCTCTTTGGACACTGAAATTACAACCAGAGAACTGGGAAAGACCCTAGAGCCCATGCCCTACAGTTTCCTGCCCCTTTCAGAGGTCACTGGGGTCAGAGATGTTAGGTGATTTGTGTAATCACTAGCAAGTTAGGGGTAGAACCAGAACAAGAACCGAAATTGGCCTGTAGCTCCAGTTATTTAAATCAGAAGACACAAACCATTGGCCCATACTAACTATATTTTTATTTGTTTAATTGTTTGCTGAAGTTTTTTAATTGGGAAATTTCATTCCCAGAAATCTGCATTTCTTTTATTTTTAAATTTATTTTAATTTTTATTTTTTAAGATATGGGATCCCATTCTATCACCCAGGCTGCAGTGCAGTGGCGCTAACATAACTTACTCCAGCCTGGAACTCCTGGGCTCAAGTGATCCTCCTGTCTCAGCCCAGTTGAGATTACAGGCATGAGCCACTGTGCCTGGCTTTTTCTTTTTTAAATTGAAAGATTCGCCAACATGGATAATGGCTGCCTCCCTTAAGTGAGCTATGAGCTATCAGGTCACTACAGTTGCCAAACGTTTCCTCCTTGTTCCACCTGCTGGCTTCATCCTTCCATGCCCCACCTGGCCCCTGCAGCCCTGTGGGTTTACAAGCTCTGGTTGAGATAACTAGTACATGGTCACCCTTATCAATCAGTCAGTAAGCTTTCCATGCTTTTGAACCACATCTGATTTATTTATTTATTTATTTATTTATTTAAATGTATTTACTTCTTTTTTGAGACGGAGTTTCGCTCTTATAGCCCAGGCTGGAGTACAATGGTGTGATCTCAGCTTACTGCAACCTCCACTTCCCAGGTCCAAGCGATTCTGCCTCCAGTCCGTAGCTGGAACTACAGGCGTGTACCACCACACCCGGATAATTTTTTGTATTTTTAGTAGAGACAGAGTCCCATCATTTTGGCCAGGCTGGTCTTGAACCCCTGACCTCAGGTGATAGGCCTGCCTTGGTCTCCCAAAGTGCTGTGGTTACAGACGTGAGCCACCATGAGCCACCATGCCTGGCCTGATTTACTTTTGTAAATTCAGCATGAACAATGCCATATGATCCACAATTAATGCACATTCATTTTTGAATGAATGTTGAATGAATGATGGATTGACAATTAGTTAAGGAAGGCAATGGGAAAAGGCACAGTGTTTGGCTCAGAGTTCTGCCCTCTACCCTGAGCTGCTAACATGATGGGTGACAGCAGCATCCATGTAGACCACCTAGAAGTCTGCCCGCCTCATTGGTCCCTGATCGCCTCAGTTCCAGCCACCTTTACCTCCACTTCATTCCCTGCCAACTCTGCCCACACTCAATGTCACATACAGGACTTTGAGATTCCTTTGAAGCATTAAATAGCCAACATCTCCTCTCTCTGACCAACGTGCTCATCTTGTGAGCCCTGTCACCCCCTTGCTTCCATCTACTCAGTGTATAAACCTGCAGGGACAGACCCTCAGTTCTCCATCACCCTCTTGTCTCCTGTCAACACTCTTGACTACACATCCTTCTTTGGCCAGCCCAGATGCCATGCACCATGTCACCCAACCTCAAGATGTTTTTCAGACTCAAAAGGAGTATCGTGGTCTGATAATTTCAGAGCACTTTTCACAAACATTTTTAGGGTCCAAAATGTGTAATTTAGCAACTGTAAACAAAGACCCTACTTTGAGGAGGTTTTTGCTCTGCCTTTTATCTCTTCGGTTTTGTTTTCTTATGCACCATAACTTTTTCTTTCTTGAGCATAAGGTTTGCATTGTGGTGTGTGTGTGTGTGTGTGTGTGTGTGTGTGTGTGTGTGTGTGTATGTGCGCGCGCGCATGAGACCCACCAGATAAAGCACTGCATTAACCTTACTGAAAACTGTGGGTATGCCATTCCTAGGGCAACTGTTTAGAAGACTGTAACTACCATAAACTGGGCTTTCCTGCCTACTGCAGAAGCATTACATTCAAGAATGCTGAAAACTTAGAAAGTCAGCTTTAGAGGCAAAGATATCAACCACAAGGGAATAACATATAATTCTACTAGGTAGTGAATATTGTATTTCCAAATAAGTAAAATGCCACAAGTGGGAAGGAGTGACAGTCGAAAAAAATCCAAATTTCATTAAAATAGCAGTTGCAAACAAAGCTGAATTAACTTTGACAGTCATACTTGCATGAAAACATCTGTTCTTACATGTGTGTCAAGATATCCAAACATCTAAAACTTAAGTATGAATGATCCATTGTTTAATCGGCAAAAGGGCAAGCTCTTTTGTGATATAAATGAAAATACAGTACGAAAAAAAGGCAGGAAAAAAGAAATCTTTGGATAAAAACTCACACACATACACAGAGACTTTGCCAAAGATCAATAAGAGAACAAAAGTCCTGAGGAAGAAAGTGGCAAGACGAGGAACGGCCATTCAGTGGGTCCATTGCCCAAAAACAAAAATAGAAAAGAAGGAGGGCTCAGTTAAACAGATGGAGTTGGCAGGGAGCTCTGCATCCAGGAGTGAACAGGAGGACTGTAACCTTCCATAGTCTCCCTACCAGAGCCGCTCCCCAGTACTATTCAGTGTGCTGCAGCGCAAGTCTCACTATCCAGGACTGTCGCCCTGCGTGAAGTTTGCTTGCTGTGTGAAATTTCTGGGGCTTCCATGTCAAAAAGGCATACAAAATGCTAGGAGTTGCTTCAAACAAACAAACAACAAATGAGGCAGGAGGCAGGTTAAAAAGAAATGAAGAAACCAGGAGATGAAATTCCCTCTAGCATTATCTTTCTGGTCTAACAGTAATAAACATTTCATTATCACCATTATAATAAATGACAAAGAATATACGTTTCAACTCCATTTGCCTCACCATCTAGGCTAGCCAAAAAATGCAAAAGCAATTAAGTTGACAATTAAAGCCAGAGATAATCCTGACTCTCCCATTTCCAACACTGCCTTATGATGCGGTATGTCCTGCTGGAGCAAAAAAAAACAAAAACAAAAACAAACAAACAAAAAACAAATTTAAAAAAGGATCATCAAGGGCCACTCCCTTCAGAGCCATTTCACCCAGATGTGTCCCAAACAGCTGCTGCATGGCCAAAATCCCAGCATGGGTAATCAGCCAGGAGGAGAGCTGAATTTCCCCACCACAGGCTGCATCAATAACAGGCTTGGAAAACCTGTTACTCTAGGGGAGACAAAACGAGGAAACACCTTCAGAAACACAGGGTCTGAGTAGCAGCGATGTCCCATCACCACCTTTGTCAGAGACGCTCAAAACAGAGTGACTCTGGGTAAAATAAGGTTGATACCTGCTGGGCCGCATTCCCAGGCATACTTAGTCACGGGATGAGATAGGAAGTCGGCAGGACTGGTATCACAAGATACAGGTCATAAAGACCCTGCTGATAAAACAGCCGTGAAGAAGCAGGCCAAAACCCACTAAACCAAGATGGTGATAAAAGTGACCTCTGGTCGTTCTCACTGCTTATTATATGCTAATTATAATGCATTAGCATTCTAAAAGACACTCCTGTCAGCACCATGACAGTTTACAAATGCCATGGCAACATCCAGAAGTTACCCTATATGGTCTTAAAAGGGGAAGAACCCTCAGTTCCGAGGTTTGCCTGCTCCTTTCCCAGAAAACTCATAAATAACCCACCCCTCATTTAGCATATAATCAAGAAATAACCATAAACATACTCAGTCAATCAGTTCTTAGTGCTGTTCTGTGTATGAAGCAGCCATTCTTTTGTCTCTTGATGTCTCTAATAAACTTGCTTTTGCTTTATTCTATAGATTCACCCCAAGTTCTTTCTAGCATGACATTCAAGAACCCTTTCTTGGGGTCTGGGTCTGGACCCCTTTCCAGTGACATATTCATCACCATTTGCCATTTTTACAGCATGACCCTGTGGCTGAACCAGGTCAAGAGTAAGGAAGCCGCCCTATCCCCAGCCATCCCCAAGTTCTGTCTAACTGAATGGATGTGTCCCTCATCCCCCTCTGTCTGTTTTCTGAGTGATCTATCATGTAACATCCTCTTGTGCCCTTCCTGGGAAGCGTTTACAGCCATTTAGTACAGTCTCTGTGCTCTGCATTTGTTCAAGACCCTCTGCAAATTGCCAACACTTACCATTTCCATCTTCCCTTCCCTTCTTCTCCACACATGCCCTGTAATTCTGCTCAAGAGTAACACTTGCTGTTTCCCGAACACACACGGAGCTTCCCTCCATGGTGAAGCTCTGCTCCTGCTCTGGCAACAGGTGAATTCACTACCCTTTGAATGTCATTCAACTTTCCTTTTTTTAGCTCACAGCCCCTCCCCCAGTTCTAAGAATGTGACCATCCCAATGTGAAGGACACAGTGCTGCCCTGGAGTGTTCTGGAACTTTCTAGTACTCACTTCATGTCCTGTCTTTCACCCTTGCTGAGGGTAGGCTCCTTGAGGACAAGAGCAGACGGTAGCCTTCATCCTCACGTACCTCAGGCAGATAATGGGATATCTTGCACATAGGCGGTACTTAATAACTATTTGTTTAAATGTATATGGTTGAACTGGATTGAATTGTAAAGTAGGATTTATGTGGTTTAAGCTTGGGTAACCTGAAGCTAGTTTCAGAGTCATAGAATGTTTGTACCAGAGACAATATAAAGACCATCTAATTGACACTTCTCATTGTGCAGATAAGGAAACTGAGGCCTGCGGAGATTACTGACTTGCCCAAGGATGCGCAATTAGAGACAAAAACCTGAGACTGAGAACAAGTTCCCTAGGGCTTAATTCTGACAATCCTATTGCGTATGAAGGCACAACATTGATACGTTAATTTTAGAATATCTATTGAGGAATTGATTTCTCAGCAATATATGGAGAGCCTCCTGGGTCCCAGGCACTGTGCTAAATGCTCCAGGGGTGGGAACCCACAAGAACCCCTGGATATCTCCTGCCTTACAAACATGTAAATTGAAACAGTTGGCCGGGCACAGTGGCTCACGCCCATAATCCCAACACTTTGGGAGGCCAAGGCAGGCAGATCACCTGAGGTTAGGAGTTCGACACCAGTCTGGCCAACATGGTGAAACCCCATCTCTACTAAAAATATAAAAATTAGCTTTGTGTGCTGGCATAGGCCTGTAGTCCCAGGTACTCAGGAGGCTGAAACAGGAGAATCGCTTGAACCCGGGAGATGGAGGCCATAGTGAGCTGAGATCGCACCACTGCACTCCAGCCTGGGCAACAGAGCAAGACTCCATCTCAAAAAAAAAAAAAAAAATTGAAACAGTTATCTCTAGGAAAGCAGAAAGTAGACTGTCATTCCCCCAAGATCCCGCACTGCAAGGCTGCATGGGACGTCAGAGATCCTCCTTCCCTAATTCACTGTCGCTCAGTGTTTATGGTTTAACCATATTTCCTCTGTAGAGACAAATTTCATTTTTATTCCCCCAATTGTTCTTTTCTATGCCTTCTGAAATTCAAGTCAATGCCTACATTGCTGTCTGCTTTACTTTTAACTTCTCTAACACTGGCCCAAGTGACAGATGCATACTCGATAGCTTTTGTCTTTAATGTGGATAATAAATAGGACTTGAATTTCTAACATTAAGAGGTTTATGATGGGCCATTTCAATTTAGAAGATATACACTGTCTCCCCAGCTTCTAAAACAAGAAAAGAGAAGTAGTAGCAAGAATGATTTGAACTCCTAATCTGGCCTCCCGCACACCCCCTCATTTTTAATCTTCTCAGATTTATTGTCTTCCAACATAATAAGGAAAAGAATGGAATGCTTCCTAAAATGCATCCTAGACTGGACATCTGTAAGTTGACCTCTATTATGTGTAATTCTTCACTGTTTCTTACTTTTGTTTCATCTGGACTCTTTCAACAGACATGAACACTTTTTGACTCAGCACAAGGACAGCTACATGAGCGGCGTTAGTTCCTCCTACGTACCTCATGAGTAGGTAAGACCTCATGCAATACAAATCACCTTCAGAAAGTTGACATTTTATTCTTTGTGCAACCTTACTTGTTCAAATATCCAGCCATATCCCAAGTATGGAACATCACACAGAGCGCCAGGAGTCCAGCCAAACCTGAGTGGAGAGGGGTAGGTCAGAGACAGTGTCAGTCTATTTTAAATGTTCATTTCTTCCATTGGCTTGTGTCCTAAATGCTATTTAATATTTGTTAGCACCAATTTTCTTTGTCTCTGGGAAGGTATTGAATGTGTACCTAATGTGAATTGAATTCCTTATCAGAGGTGAAATAAGAGTCAGGAGGAAGTGAGAATAACCCTCTCCATAGATTTGAAAGTGAACAGTCCTAAATTCATTACTGCATTATGGGTTCTCCCATGGAAAAGTGTTTGCCTGCTGTGCCCTCAAGCAAAGAACCCAGAAGTGGGGAGACCTCAGAAAGGACTTACAGAAAACAGGAGAAGATGGAAGATGACTGGAGACAAAGAAATAACAAATTCCGTCATCAATTGGATTTGTGTTTCTCAAAGAACATTTTGTATGTAGATGTTGAATTCTTACTATTTTTAGATGCAAATTAGTAAAATTGTCTGTTTTCCTTTGCTCTGAAAATATGTCTCTATTTTGATTCCCCAGAGAAACAGAACCAATAGAATGTAGGAAAATGATAGGTAGATAGGTGGATGTATGGATGGATGGATGGATAGATAGATAGATAGACAGAGATAGATAGATAGATAGATAGATAGATAGATAGATAGATAGATAGATAGATAGATAGATATAGATGGAGATAGATAGATACATAGATAGATAGATAGATAGATAGATAGATAGATAGATAGATATAGATAGATAGATATAGATGGAGATAGATAGGTAGATAGATAGATAGATAGATAGATAGATAGATAGATAGATAGATAGATAGATAGATAATGGATAGATAACTTTAAGGAACTGGCTCATGCTGTTGTAGGGGCTAGCAAGTCTGAAGCCTGCAGGGAAGGCCAACAGGCTGGAGATCCAGAAAGGAAATAACAGTGCAGCTTGAGTCTGAAGACAGCCTGGAGACACAAATCCTTCTTCCTCGAGGAACCTCAGTCTTTTCTCTTAAGGACTTCAACTCATAGGATGAGGCCTACCCATGTTATGGACAGTCATCTGCTTTATTCAAACTCTACTGATTTAAATGTCAATCTATCTATGAAATACCTTCATGACAACATCTAGACTGCTGTTTGACCAACTATCGGGGTACCACGGCCTAGTCAAGTTGACACATAAAATTAACCATCACAATATCACAATGCTTAATCTGAGGTTCTCTACAAAAAATTAGAACAGAATTATCAAATTCAAAGCATTTTACATTATTGTTTTGATCTTTGAAACATTGTAGCATGAAAATCTGCAATAAGCACCTCTTGGAAATTGAAAAAAAAAAAAAATAGAACCTTTTCCAAAAGTTTAAATTCTTTGTCTGGAACTTGTAATACAATTGCCACAGTTATTGTAACAAATGGTTTTATTTCACCTGCTTAATCCATCATGTGCCTGAAGACGATAAGACTTGTGGTTCTCTTTCAGGTACACCTAATCATTGTTCGTAACCCTGTGTCTAAGGGGAAATACATTCTAAACCATGAATCAAAACACCAGTAATATCCTGCCTGTGCTGGCCTCCCCGTAAATGAGTTGTGACTGGGGAGATTCAAGACAAACAGACATGGGAAGGGTAATGATGCTATTGGTCACCTGTAACTTGTTTGCTCTCTATATTTGCATAATTAGAAAAAGCAATCACTCTACATTTTCATCAGCTGATTAGAGAATCCAAACAATCCTGGTAACTAGGCCTTCATCCCAGGGCACAAAGGAAAAGTGTTCTAGAAAGAGAAACTTGGGGCCAGGTGCAGTGGCTCATGCCTGTAATCCCAGCACTTTGGGAGGCTGAGATGAGCGGATCACTTGAGATCAGGAGTTCAAGACCAGCCTGGCCAACATGGTGAAACCCCATCTCTACTTAAAATACAAAAATTAGCTGAGTGTGGTGGCACGCACCTGTAATCCCAGCTATTTGGGAGGCTGAGGCAAGAGGATCGCTTGAACCCAGGAGGTGGAGGTTTCAATGAGCCAAGATCACGCCACTTACTCCAGCCTGGGCGACAGAGCAAGACTCTGTCTCAATAAAAAAAGAAAAGAAAAGAAAAAAGAGAACCTTGAGCCATGTGTTTTCATATAAAGGTTCTTGTTAAGCTAGGGCCACCTGTCTAGATAGAAGTAGAGGAGTAGTTTAAAATGGAAGAATAGAAGCATTCAGTTGTGATGTGAAAAATTAAAGTTTTTTTTTGTCTTTGAATACCTAAAAGCATGGAAATAAGGACAGAAGATCGAAATGGTGTAATGGAAAAGGAAGCCTACACATTTCAACTATGCACCAGCACAGTTACTCTTTTACTGGGATGAAGCCATGAAGAAAAGCTTCCCAACTGATAATAGCGGCGGATACAATGCTATGTATTTACCACATCTCGTTTTATTTTCCTTTTCCCAGCCCACATTCCCCAGCCTGCTAGCAGTTAGGGACGGGTGACTCGGTGCTACTTGTGAGGACTTGTTGGAAGTTACAGAAGCCACACTCAGGCCCAGCGGTGACCCACCCCACCCCAACCAGCAAGATTGTCCACAATCTGCAATCTCATTTTCTTGGCAGTCCCAAAGGCCACACATTTAAGATTGCAATGCCGTGAGATAAAGGGACCCCGGAGCCCCGAGACACTGCTCGATAAAGAGTCATCAAAGAAAAACATCTGCCCAGCATGACATGAGGAAGACAAACCCTTTATCATGAAACCACTGAAATAGGTGGTTTATTTATTACACAGTATAACCTACCCTGTCCCGATTGAACATATCACCTAATTCTTGTTACCTGGCTGTAGGAGGGAAACAATATTTTTAAAAGTACTGTATTCGAAAGTAAATTTGTCATGTGGAACGTTATTCAGAGAACAGCAAATACTGTAACAGATCACATAAACTTCACGTAACAGATCACATAAACCACGTAACAGATCACATAAACCACGTAACAGATCACATGAACTTCACGTAACAGATCACATAAACCACGTAACAGATCACATGAACTTCACGTAACAGATCACATAAACTTCATGTAACAGATCACATAAACTTCACGTAACAGATCACATGAACTTCACAGCGGCATCACCCCTCATACAGAAGCCTCCTTCATTCGGCTGTATCTTGCACTGGCCAAACGTTCAATATGCCATTCAATTCCTCCACGGCCCGGCCATTTCCTCCCTCTGTAGCCTCTTCTTGCTCTCCCTGCTTCTCATTCTGTTTCTAGAAATGCCAAGCCACCTGTAGTTCCCTGCATGAGCCCCACCGTTCATAACTCTATTCATTCTACTTCTCCTGCCTGGACCTTTTTCCTCAGCTATTCTTAACTGGTCCATCCATCAAGATTCAACCAGAGGGCTGGGTGCAGTGGCTCACGCCTGTAATCCTAGCACTTCAGGAGGCCAAAAGGGGTGAATCACCTGAAGTCAGGAGTTCGAGACCAGCCTGGCCAACATGGTGAAACCCTGTCTCTACTAAAAATACAAAAAGTAGCCAGGTGTGGTGGCAGGTGCCTGTAATCCCAGCTACTTGGGGGGCTGAGGCAGGAGAATCACTTGAACCTGGGAGGCAGAGGTTGCAGTGAGCTGAGATCGTGCCATTGCACTCCAGCCTGGGCGACAAGAGCAAGACTCTATCTCAAACAAACAAACAAAAAACATTAAACCAGAGAAGTAGAATCATTCAGTGTGATCTCAAACAAGGGATTTATTACAGGATTTGACTCCCCACCCCCACCCATGCAATTGTAGGAACTGGTTCAACAGTTTACGCACACCTGTTGTTTCTGCATCTGACTCTGGGCCTGAAGTCAGCAGGGCAGGAAGTTGGGAAGGAAAGAGGCTTCAAGTGGGGAGAGCCAGGGCAAACCAGAACTCACCTGGGTAAGCTGGGAGCCTGGAAGGGTGAAGCAGATCCCGTGCTGGTCACTTACAAGGGAAGCTGGTACCTTCCATTGCTGAGTTGGACACACACCTGGCCTAGGAGTCAGAGACGTCGAAGGCGCTGCGTCATCTCAACAAGGGAAGTCTGTGGATCTGCAACAACAAGCGTGAGCTATCCGGCCCCACATTGACACAAGGAGCATCTACACAGCTGCTGCCTTCCTTAACCCTCCAGACCTCATGCACATTTCTCATGGGGTCAGTCTGAGCCCAGAGCCATACAAGGAAGAGAATTCTGGGAAATGCAGTTCCAGCTTAGTTCACTGGATAAGTCCAAGGTCACACCACCTTGGCTAACTTCTCCTGGTCCTTTAAGACTCAACTCAGACCATACCCTCCTGGGGACATTATCTTCAGCTCCAAGATTATGCTCATTGTCCTTCCTCTGTGCTGTCTTAGCATTCTGTACACACCATCATCACAGCATTTAATGTATAATATTTAAATTGCTTATTTGTGTGTCTATCTTTTCAGCTGGACTGTAAGGTTCTTGAGGGCAGGGCTATGTCATATTCATTTTTCTGTCCCTGGCAGTATCTGCACATAGTAGGTCTTTAGTAAACAAGGAGCAGAACGGTGGGCATGCATGCCTTCAAGGATTTACTGCTCCCACTCCACAAATGAGGATCATGTGTAAAAACCTAGGTGAAGAGTGGCAGGAAAATTCCCAAATCCTCTCTCAAGTGTACCCTAGAGCATATCTGTAACGCACTCAAGAGGGTTACAATGGGGAACAGCCACCCTGACTGCGGGCTGAGGATGGGCGAATTTGGAATAGAAACTATTGTTGAACATTTCTTAAATGCCAGGCATTAAATATTTCACATGCTTGCACTCATTTTGATTCTCACAAGAATTGCATAAGGTGGGTATTATTACCCCCCAAAAGGATACAGAGCTGTTAAGTAATCTGCCCACAGCTGGTCCAAATCACAGATGGATTTCAAAACCTGCGCTCATTCTGCTGCCCTGCATTTCCACCCCAGCCCGGCTGGGGACTGCAGGTGGCTGGAGTGACACTGACTCAGAGGGGCCTTACACTAGAAGCGAAGGAAGTGGCGCCATCAGCTGGTGTTTTAAAAAGGCCAAAGGTGCTTATAAACAACCCTCCCTTCACGGCCCCACCCTCCTCCCACAGGAGTAGTCAGCAGGGTGGGGCCAGGCCAGCCTCCAAAACACCACTCCCCACTCCTGCACACCCCGAGGCTACTCAGGCTTCAGGCGGGCATGCCCTCCCCTCCAACTTCTTCCTCCCTCCCACGGCTTTTCCTAACCCTGGCGTTCCCTGCAGTTCCACTACCGAAGGCTGCCCGGGATAATCACGCTTTCACTAGAGCCCTCCAGGAATGCCAGGAGTGGACCCTGGAGACCCTAAATACCCCTGAGACTGCCTGACCTCTTCCCAAGCTCTTCTACTGTGCTCACATGGTCCTTCCAATTGACTGACTTTCTGAACAAGCCTGATCCCTTTGGGAAGACCATGGAGAGCAATGTGCTGGAATGGTCCTTGGACTCAGACAAGCTTGAGTGCAAGTTCTTGCCATGCTACTTACTGTGTGATCCCAAGCGAGCTGCTTAACCTTTCTGGGATACATTAACCTCATCCCAAAAACAGAGACAACACCCCCTCCTTGGGTGATTGGTAGGGTACATGCAATGGAGGCATGGAAAACCCTCCGCAGAGAGCCTGGCCCACTGTGGCTGCTGTCCCTGAGGTCATGTTGTGGCCACGGCTGCTAAGAGCACTGTCAGCATGGGAGAGAGTGGGGTCAGCCCGGTTATGATGCTCCTGCTCAATCACGTGGCACACAGGGGACTCAACAATGCAGCTACAGTACAACCACTCCCATTTCTCAATGTGAAAAACAAGCCCTGCTTCTTCTTTTGATCAAAAGTGATTCATTCATTCACTTGAACACCTACTGTGTACCAACCACCAGGACCCGCACTGGAAGTGGGGAAATATCTAAAGATATTGAAGACACGTTTCCTGGCCTCAAAGAGCTTTCGGTCTAAGTTTTCCTTAAAGAAAGGCATTTGGGCCGTGTTAATAAGGGGTTAACAGCAGCTCTCTCTGCCTTTATGCAGTTGCAGTTCAGCAGCAGTAAATTCTCATCTGAACTGCAATTGACCCTGTGCACACAATCATGTTATTCATATTCTTATAAACAGAGGGTACAGTATGTATAATTTCCTAGATTTCTGGGAGGGGATGTATCATAACTAAACTCCAACTTTTCCTTTGGAGAAACGGTCCCATTTGTTTCTGGTTAGCTTCAAAGCAAAAACTAATTTTTTCCTTCTATGTGTCAGTAACTCGAGTGAAATTTGTCACTTGTTTTTATGAAAAATTCTTTGCCATTACCTTCATTGCTTGAAATAAAAAAAAAAAAAAACAAAAAAACAAAAAACACCCAGTACAACTCACACTCCCTGCATGGTACAAGGCACTTGAAACGTAATGACAGAACGGTGGTGTCATTTCTAGTCATGGAAACTAACAGGAGTCCCCCGGAATGGCCTCAAATTCATCCGTCAAGAATCTGTTTTCTAGTACCTACTATGGGAGCAAGACCACTGGTGACATCTTGTTCCAATTTAAGCAAGGTTGAGCCGTAGGCCAGCTCCTTCAAATCATAACCAGCACAGAAATTGCCTCCTACCAAAAAACCACAAGGGTTAGACTCTGTAAGAATGAATCCCAGAAAAGCTGGAACTCTCAAGTCCAAGCATATTTCTGAAGCAGTCCAGTCAAGAACAGCGTTTTCATTTTCTTTCTCTGGGGGATTTCTTGCTTGTCCTAGGATGAAGTTGAAGTGTGGTTGGGGATGAAGGAAGAGCAGCTTTATTTTGCTCCGAAAGAACTAACAACTCCTTCACCACTTTACCTTGAGCCAGAGCTACTTAGAAAATGCTCAATCTATTTTTATCTTTCTATACATGTATTTAATAGAGATACCATCTTATTAGTAAATTACCAAAAACATGAGCTGACGCTCTCTCAGCGGTGACTCACTGTGAACCGGACGTTTCCCTCGGGGCATAGCTGTCCCCAGGGAAACCTCCTCTGAGCCGTATTTTCTAATGTGGGGCATGCCTTACTATAGGACCAAAAGAATTGTGACAACATTCAGGGAGGTTCCCTGTCTACATCCTGAATTCCGAACATTATTACATGCTCCATGGCTTTGAACTCTGTTTATTTGACCTCTTTACGTTCACGTAGCCAATGATCGAGGCAACAAATAGGAGTGGCCCTGAGATGATTCGAAGATGTCGGTTACACCCAGGATGAATGAGGAGCAGTCGATTCACATTTAGGATCCACAAGGGTAATGTGTGTGTCACTGTGGGGGATGACAGTAGAGACGGAGGAGGGAGGGAGGGTGCTGAAGGCAGTGGTCCGTGGCAGTCACCATGATCTGGGGCTACCTGCAGTGGCTCCTGTAATGGAGATGGGGAGCACTGGTTGTAGGGAACCAGCTGGCTCTACAGACCCCTGAGATGGTCACTAGTGCAATTGGCTGAATTATGTCCCCCCAAAATTCATATGCTGAAATCCTAACCTTCAGTGCCTCCGAATTTGACTCTATTTGAAGATGGAGCCTTAAAAGAGGTAATTAAGTGAAAATGAGGCCATTGGGATGGGACTTAATCTAATCTGACTGGTGTCCTTATCAGAAAAGGCAATGAGGATACAGAGACACACAGAGGGAGGACCAGGTGGGGACACAGGGAGAAGACGGCATCTACTGCTAGGGAGAGTGGCCCCGGGTAGAACCAACCCTACCAGCACCTGGATCTCGGACTTCCAGCCTCCAGAATGGTGGAGAAATACAGTCTTGTTTAATGCCCCCAGTCTGTGGCCCTGGCAAACTAGTACAATTAGCTACTGGGATTTGCAGAGCCAAATTCTCCTGGAATTGCTGCCAAACTTCAGATGTTTCCAAAATTGTCTTACGTAAAGCAATTTGAGAAAAGCCTTTCTTTGGGATTTTAAAATTAGGGAAAATGGTAGTATTTGAGAAGCTTTATGACCACTCATTTATTTCTGTTTTTTTCCTCGCCTCTTTCCTTGTCGAATGCTGGGCCTCCCCCACCTCAGCTTCCTCCCCCCAAGTCCTTTGGAGTCCTGGTCATCTGGTGTCATCTCCCCACCACACCTCTGAACGTGCCACAGGTCGCCAACAGCACCTCTGGGCCACCTGCAAAGGCTTACAGCATTTGACCAAGTTATTACCCCTTTTTTCCTAATTTGTTAAAGAGAAGAAATATTTGAATTCTGCAAAAAATTTACACACTGCAAAAACGTGGAGTTAAAAGTAAAGCCCAAGCCTCTGTTTCTTAACCTCTGCCTCCTTAAATCCATGGCTGTCAACCAGGGGCAATTCTGCCCCCAGGAGGACATTTGGTAATGTCTGGAGACATTGTTGGTTGTTGTAACTGGGTAGAGTGGAGTGTGCTACGGCATCTAATGGGAAGAGGCCAGAGAAGCTGCTAAACATCCTACAACAAACAGAGCTGCCCTCAGCACAAAGAATGATCTGTCCCAAATGTTAATCATGTCCACATTTGAGAATCCCTGCCTCAGGGGTAGCATACAAATGTGCGCTACTCTTACCTTTTGTGATGCTGCGTTGGTGTATTCTTCTATGTTTTGTTTTTGTTTTTGTTTTAGAGACAGAGTCTGTTGCCCAGGCTGGAGTGCAGTGGTGGAATCATAGCTCACTACAGCCTCTAGTTCCTGGGCTCAAGTGATCCTCCCACCTCAGCTTCCCGAGTAGCTGGGACTACAACTGTGCCAGCACACCCAGCTACATTTTTTCATTTTATTTTTAAATTAATTAACCAGACACACAGACACTTTAAAAATTTTTTTTTTTGTAGAGATAGGGTCTTGCTCTGCTGTCAAGGCTGGTCTTGAACTCCTGGCCTCAAGGGATCCTCCTGCCTAGGCCTCCCAAAGTGCTGGGATTACAAATGTGAGCCACTGGGCTGAGCCCTGGACTGAATTTTACCCCTTCAAAATCCGTAGGTTGCAGCTCTAACCCCCAATGTGACTGTGTTTGGAGATAGGCCCTTTGCAGAGGTAATTAAGGCTAAACGAGGTTATACACCCTTATTGGGGCCCTAATCCAATAAGACTGGTGTCCTTACAAGAAGAGGAAGAGACACCAGGACTCGCTCTATCTCCACACAACATAGAGAAAAGGCCAAATGAGGACACAGTGAGAAGGTGGTCATCTGTAGGTCAGGAGAAGACATCTCACCAGAAACCAACCCTACTGTCACCGTGATCTTGGACTTCCAGCCTCCAGATCTGTGAGAGAATACATTTCTGTTGTTGAAGTCATGCAGTCTGTGCTAGTCTGTTTTTGCAGCCCAAGCTAATACACCCTAGTTTGTCTTCTCTCTATGTCTTCACATGGTCTTCCCGCTGTGCGTGCACATTTCTGTGTCCTGATTTCCCTCTTGTTGTAAGGACACCAGTCATATTAAATTATGACCCACCCTAATGACCTCTTTTTTTTTTTTTTTTTTTTTTTTTTTTTTTTTTTTTTTTTGAGACGGAGTCTCGCTCTGTCGCCCGGGCTGGAGTGCAGTGGCCGGATCTCAGCTCACTGCAAGCTCCGCCTCCCGGGGTTACCGCCATTCTCCTGCCTCAGCCTCCCAGTAGCTGGGACTACAGGCGCCCGCCACCTCGCCCGGCTAGTTTTTTGTATTTTTTAGTAGAGACGGGGTTTCACAGTGTTAGCCAGGATGGTCTCGATCTCCTGACCTCGTGATCCGCCCGCCTCGGCCTCCCAAAGTGCTGGGATTACAGGCTTGAGCCACCGCGCCCGGCCATGACCTCTTTTTAATATAATTACCGCTTTAAAGACCCTATCTCCAAACAGTCACATTCGGAAGTTGTAGGGGTTAGGGCTTCGACACATGAATTTAGTGAGGGAGGGGACACAATTTAGCCCATAGGAGGCAGCATCTAATGTAACCCCACAGGAGCTGTCACAAGGCCAGGTACATACCTGCTCTGTGGAACTCTGTCCATGAGTCCAGGTCATCCACAATCACGTTCTCATACCCTTTAGAATTTTTAGGCATGAATCAAACATCAGTCCACCAAGCCCCTTCGGCTCTGTGAATTAAATGTCCAGCTCCTTGAGGATCCCATTAGAGCTCCCCTCCCTGGGCTGGAAGTGAGGGAGAGGGAGGAGGCATCTCCATCCCTCCCCGACGAAGTGTGAGTGGAAGTCACAGAGTGCTAAGCACGCTCTCCAAACACCTTCTGTCATTTCAGACCTCCTGGATAACTGCCTCAACTCTCTGATACTCTTGAATAGACACGTGGCCAAAAGTTACAAAACTGATTTTTGGAAATCTCTTTTACAAGTCCCGCATAGTGATCTTCCTGTGGCGGGTCAAAGAGGCGGACATCTGGTATAGTAGTGAACCAGTTGAATCTGAAACAGAAAGAGCTGCACTTAGAATCTACTTATAAGTATAGACTTTAGGATGTCTTCAGCTGCAAGTGGTAGAAAATCCTAACTGGCATTGATACAAATAATAAGGGGCTTAATATTTCACGTAAGAAGTACCCAAGGAGGGCAGCTCTAGGCCCATCAGGGTGACAGCTCATTTCTGTGATTTTCATGGCTTCAGGTGTTGGTTTCATCCTGAGACTGGTTGCAAGATGGCTGTAGCAACCACTGACGAATTGTGTGGACAAAACAGGGGCTGCTGATCATGGTGCAGAAGTCGCCCCAAGGACATCTTCTCAAGTCCCATTGGCCAGAATAGGGATATATGCCCTCCCTTGAACCAGCCGCCTATGAGGAGAATGGGATTGCCACGATGAGCTCAGTCTTAGGATGTCTACCTCCTGCGTACTTCCCGAGCCTGTCCAGAGTGAGTGGAGATGATCAGCTCTACTGCCCCCGCCACCCCCGAATACAGACCCGGGGAGAGCCTGTGCCAGCTCACACGGGACTAATCAGGTAAACTAGAGCCACTTTACACTCTTTAAGGCTCCCGCCCTGCTTCCACTCTTAGGAAGCCAAATGAGGGAGAGAGAAGCAGCAGCACCAGCCGGTGTTATTTTGAAGGTATACTGACTCCTGTGCATTTAGAGGAGGGTCTGATAACCAAAGATAACCATTGATGCTGCAATGGGAATTTGGAGCTGGATCACCTCCTGCCCAGCTGCCAATGAGGAGCCCACTGTAGGTAGTAGCAGGAGGAGCACAGATCATCCCAGGTCCAAGATAGCAATTAAGTCAGTGATGCTTTCACCAGAGGCACACGTGGGTGGCATACCAGTGAAGGCGAATGCAGGTGTGTGCTCAACTCAGTGCATGCACATTTCTAATAGATGATTTTTTCTAGGAAAATGTAAATTGCGAAACCAATCTCAAAAGAGAAAAAAATGACAGAATAATTACCATAAGAGGAATTAAGACATCTGTCAAAGAGCTAATCAAACTGACGTGTGTGCACACACACATACACACCCAGAAAAGCTCAGATGGCCTCACAGAGACCTAAATCCCTAAGGATTAAACAACTTCCAAACCTATTTAAGCTTTTTTGGAGCAAGTACAAATAAGACAACATCCCAATTCTTTTTTGTAATTAAGTTTCCATGCACTCATATGAAAACCTGTTTAAGATAACAGAAGAAAACTCCAGGCCAATCATAGGAATATTGATGGAAAAAAATTAGTATCAGAAAGTCTATTAATGTAAGTCACACGTGATATGATCTTGCTATAAAACACAAGCAAACCAACTGAAACATACAACAAACAACACAAAAATATACAGAAGGTGGCTGATTACGTACAAAGAGATCAGTCCAAAAAAAGTCAGAATAAAATTATATTTTATAACACAGTTATGCACCACATAATGGCATTTCGGCCCACAATGGACCATATACGCAATGGTGGTCCTGTTAGATTTTAATAGCATATTTTTATCCTACCTTTTCTACGTTTAGATATGTTTACATACACAAACACTTAACGTTGTGTTCCCATTGCTTACAGTCTTCAGGACAGTCACATGCTGTACAGGCTTGTAGCCTAGTAGCAATAGGCTGTACCATACAGCCTAGGAATGTAGTAGGCTGTATCATCTAGGTTTGTGTAAGTACACTCTAAGATGTTCCCACAATGACAAAATCATATTTCTCAGAATAGATCCATGTCTGTAATTAAACATGAAATAAAAAACCATTGCCTAAGCCAAGTTCAAAAGGTTTACTCTTTTGTTTTCGTCTCATAAGAGTTTTATAGTTTTGAATCTAAATTAGTAATGTAAAAGATATTAGATATATATAAACAAAATTTGTCAAGTAAGATTTGAACAGATGAGAAAAGATACACTGTTTTGGAACAAGAAGCCCTAATTTTATTAAATATCGATTATCCCCAAATTAATCTATACAGTTACTATAATTTCGGCCAGGCACAGTGGTTCACACCTGTAATCCCAGCACTTTGGGAGGCCGAGACAGTTGGATCACCTGAGGTCAGGAGTTTGAGACAAGCCTGGTCAACATGGCGAAACTCCGTCTCTACTAAAAATACAAAAAATTAGCTGGGAGTGGTGGCGGGCACCTGTAATCCCAGCTACTCGGGAGGCTGAGGCAGGGAGAATTGCTGGAACCCGGGAAGTGGAGGTTGCAGTGAGCTGAGATTGCACTACTACACTCCAGCCTGGGCAACAGAGCAAGACTCCATTTCAAAAAAAAGAAAGGAAGGAAGGAAGGAAGGAAGGAAGGAAGGAAGGAAGGAAGGAAGGAAGGAAGGAAGGAAGGAAGGAAGGAAGGAATGAAGGAAGAAAGGAAGGAAGGAAGGAAGGAAGGAAGGAAGGAGGTTACTATAATTTCAACAAAAATACTAATCAGAATTTTTTAAGTACAAGATAAATTGCATTCCTATGATCCTGAATTGGTTGTATTCTCTTTAATGTGCTGCTGAATACACTTTACTAATATTTTAGAATTTTTGTATTGATATTGTTTAAGAAATTTGGATGAAATCGTAACTATAAGGACAACGGAATCGGATGGTTATTCCCAAGGTCAGTGCATTTCTGAAAAAAAAGATAATGAAAAGCTGAAAATGATTAAAACTGGCCAATAAAAGTTAAGTGTGACCAAGACAGTTACGTGGTGAAACAAAAGTCTTTTCAACAAATGGTGCCGGGCAACTGGAAATCCACATTCAAATGAACCAAGTGGGATTCTTGCCCCACACCATATACAAAAATTAAGGCAAAATGCAACATAGACTTAAATATAAGATCTAAACCTATAAAACTCTCAGATAAAACATAAATTCAGTAGGCAATGGCTTCTTAGATATGACATCAAAAGCACAAATGACAGAAGAAAAAAATAGATAAATTAGACTTCATCAAAATTAAAAACTTCTGCACACCAAATGACTCCACTGAGAAAGTGACAAAGCAACCCATAGGATGAGAAAAAAAAAATTGCAAGTCATATACCTGATAAGGGACTTGCACCTAAAAAATTCTAGGTATATATAAAAACTCCTACAACTCAATAATAGAAAACAGCCCAAATTTGAAATGACCAAAGGATTCAAATAGACATTTCTCCAAAAAAAAAAAAAAGATATACAAATGGCCTGGTCAATGTCCACATGAAAAGATGCTCAATATCATTAGTTATTAGGGAAATGCAAATCTTAACCACAATGAGAGACCACATCACACTTACTAGGAGACTGTACTCAAAAAGACAGACAATAACAAGTGTTGGTGAGGATGTGGAGGGATTAGAACCCTCATACATGCTGGGGAGAAAGTTAAATAGGGCTGCTGCTTTGAAGTTTTTTTCTTACAACTTTTATTTTAGATTTAGAGGGTACATGTGCAGGTTTGCTACCTGGGTATGTTGCATGATGCTGAGGTTTGGGATATAATTGATCCCATCACCCAGGTACAGAGCATAGTACCCAATAGTTATTCAACCCTTGGCCTCCTCTCTCCCTTCCCGCTCTAGTAGTCTATTTGTTTCCTTTTTTATTTTTAGTTTTTTGAGACAGAGTCTCACTTTCTCACCCATGCTAAAATGCAGTGGTGCAATTGCAGCTCACTGCCAGCCTCAGCCTCTTGGGCTCAAGCAATCTTCCCACCTCAGCCTCCTTAGTAGCTGGGGCCACAGGTATGCACTACCATGCCTAGCTAACTTTTTATTTTTTGTAGAGATGGGGTCTTGCTATCTTGTCCAGCCTGGTCTTGAACTCCTGGGTTCAAGCAATTCTCCTACCTTAGCCTTCCAAAGTTCTGGGATTGCAGACATGAGCCACCTTGCCCGGCCTGTTGCTCTCGTTATGTCCATGCATACCCAATGTTTAGCTCCAATTTATAAGTGAGAACAGGCAGTATTTGGTTTTCTGTGCCTGCATTAAATTCCTTTAGGATCATGGTCTCTAACAGCATCCACATTTCTGCAAAGGACATGATTTCGTTCTTTTTAATGAATTTCATTATTTTTTATGGCTGCATAGTATTCCACGGTGTATATTTACCACATTTTCTTTATCCAGTCCACCATTGATGGACTCCTAGGTTAATTCCGTCTTTGCTATTGTGAATAGCACTGCGATGAACATGTGGGTGTATGTGTCTTTTTGGTAGAATGATTTATTTTCCTTTTGCTGGGTCAAATAGTTTAAGTTTTAAATGATTAAATGGTTTATGTTTAAGTTTCAAGTGGTTTATGTTTTAAATTCTTTGAGAAATCTCCAAACTGCTTTTTCCACAGTGGCTGAATTAATGTGCATTCCCACGAACAGTATATTAAGTGTTCCTGTTTCTCTACAGCCTCACCAGCATCTGTTATCTTTTTTATTTTTTAGTAATAGTCACTCTGACTGGTAAGAGATGGTATCTCATTGTGGTTTTGATTTGCATTTCTCTGATGATTAGTGATGAGCATTTTATTCATGTTTGTTGGCTGCTTGTATGTCTTCTTTTGAGAAGTGTCTGTCCATGTCTTTTGCCCATTTTTAAGTGGGATTATTTGTTTTTTGCTTGATCAATTGTTTAAGTTCCTTATAGATTCTGGATGTAAGACCTTTGTCAGATGCAGAGTTTGCAAATATTTTCTCCCATTATGTAGGTTGTCTGTTTTACTCTTTTTTTTCTTTCTTTCTTTCTTTTTTTTTTTGAGATGGAATCTCACTGTTGCCCAGGCTGGAGCGCAGTGGCACAATCTCAGGTCACTGCAACCTCCACCTCTTGGGTTCAAGCAATTCTCCTGCCTCAGCCTCCCAAGTAGCTGGGACTACAGGCACCTACCACCATGCCCAGCTGATTTTTGTATTTTTAGTGCAGACGGGGTTTCACCATGTTGGCCAGGCTGGTCTTGAACTCCTGACCTCAAGTGATCCACCCATTTTGGCCTCCCAAAATGCTGGGATTACAGGCATGAGACACTGCGCCCAGCCTGTTTACTCTTTGATAGTTTCTTTTGCTGTGCAGAAGCTCTTTAGTTTAATTACCTCCTATTTGTCAATTTTGGGTTTTGTTTCCATTGCTTTTGAGGACTTAGTTGTAAGTTATTTCCAAAGGCTGATGTCCAGAATGGTGTTTCCTAGGTTTTCTTCTAGGATTCTTATAGTTTGAGGTCTTACATGTAAATATTTATTTCATCTTCAGTTAATTTTTGTAAATGGTGAAAAGTAGGGGTCCAGTTTCATTCTTCTGCAGATGGCTAGCCAGCTATCCCAGTACCATTTATTCAAAAGGAAGTCCTTTCCTCATTGCTTCTTTTTGTAGATTTTGTCAAAGATCAGATGGCTGTGGGTATGTGGCTTTATTTCTGGGTCTGCATGTCTATTTGTACTATACTGTTTTGCTTACCGTAGCCTCATAATATAGTTCAAAGTCAGGTAGTGTGATGCCTCTGGCTTTGTTCTTTTTTGTAAAATTGCTTTGGCTATTCAGGCTTTTTTTTTTTTTTTTTTTTTTGGTTCCCTGTGAAGTTTAGAATAGTTTTTTCTAGACTTGTGAAGAATGATGTCTGTAGTTTGATCAGAATAACACTGAACCTGTAAATTGCTTAGAGCAGTACGGGGATTTTTATGATATTGATTCTTCCAATCCATGAGTGTGGAATGTTTTTTCATTTGTGTCATCTATGATTTCTTTCAGCAGTGTTTTGTATTTGTCCTTGTAGAAATCTTTAACCTCCCTGGTTAGATGCATTCCTAGATATTTTATTATTTTTCTGCAGCTATTGTAAATGGAATTGCATTCTCAATATGGTTTTCAGCTTCACTGTTAATAGTATAGAAATGCAACTGATTTTTGTACAACGATTTTTGTATCCTGAAACTTTACTGAAGTCGTTTATCAGTTCCAAGAGCCTTTTGGCAGAGTCTCTAGGGGTTTCCAGGTATAGAATCACATCATCAATAAGGAGAGATAGCTTGACTTCTCCTCTTGCTATTTGGATGCCTTTTATTTCTCTCTCTTGCCTGATTGCTCTAAGACTTCAAGTTCTATGTTGAATAGTAGCGGTGAGAGTGGGCATCCTTGTCTGGTTCCAGTCCTCAAGGGGAACTCTTCCAGCCTTTGCCTGTGGGTTGCTGCTTTGAAAAACAGTTTGGCAGTTCTCAAAAATGCTAAACATAGAACTATCATATGATCCAGCAATTCCACTTCTTGGTATATACCCAAGAGAAATGAAAAATGTATGTCCACACAAAAACTTGTACATGAATGTTCATGGCAATGTCATTCACTAATAGCTGAAAAGTGGAATCAAATGTCCTCCAGCTGATGAATGAATAAGCAAATGGTGGTATAGTCATACAATTGAATGTTATTTGACAATAAAAAGAAATGAAGTATTGATACATGCTACAACATGGATGAAACTTGAAAACATGTTCAATTAAATAAGTGAGTCACAGAGAACCAAATATTATATTATCCCATTTGCATAAAATGTCTGGAATAGGCAAACCTACATGGTAGGAAGTGATCAGTCGTTGCCAGAGGGTAGGGAAAGGAGTGAACGGGGAGTGACTGTTACTGGGTATGGGATTTATTTTAGTGTGGATGAAAATGTTTTTAAATTAAATTTAGTGATGATTGTACAATCCTGTGACTATACTACAAAATATTAAATTGTACACTTTAAATAAGTGAATGTGTGATTTCTGAATTATATCACAATAAACATATTAAAAGGAAAACAAGGTCAAAATATAGAGATTCTCCTCTCCTGTAGCGGAGGGGCAGAGAAAGCTAAACTAGACTTGGGGTTCACATTATAGTAGTAACTGAGCTCAACAGAAGGCTGAGCACCAAGGCAGGTCACCTCCATCAAGGTGGGGGCACTGTCTGAGAAACCACAGGACCCTGATACATGAGATGAGGACATCTGAGTTGATGCACCCAAAACTCTCACATCTCCAGATTTCCCTAAAGCCTCTGAGCCCTCAGAGTGGCTCACCTCTCTCTGCTGAGGGTTAGCACTCCCCACTTGCTTGAAAACTACACAAGGGCTTCTTTCCACAAGATAACATGCCTCCCCCTTCCCACTGAGAATCTGTCCCATTTCCCCTTCTTGCCACTGAGCCAAGAAGCAGGGTTAAGTCCCTATCTCACAGGTCTGGGGATGTGCCGGGTCTGCTAAAAATGGAAAGAAGTTGTACTAATGAGGAGCAGCAGTACCTCACCTTCATGTAGTATCAGAAGGTGTGGAACCACTGAGGCTGAATTCTGAGGGTGCGTTATCCAGGGAGTCAGAACTCAAGGCTGGATGAGGGTTTATTGGTTTGGGAGCCTCCTTCTGGGATACAGGATTTAACATACTGGCAAGGATCCAGCAGATGGTGCACACACACCCTGGAAGCAATGAAAAAAGCAATGGTCCACAGTGAGTGAGGTAGAAATGGCAAAGCCTCCATGGCAGATGGCAGCCAGGGGGAATGAAAAGCTCTGAGAAACGGGTGTGCTGGGGTGAACTCTGTTATGGGAGAATCCCAGAGGACACACCACTCTCCCAAGCACTAAGGATCTTGCTGGGGCAATGTGCTCCACGGCACTCTGGAGATCAATGGCAGCGCTGAGCACATGCTGACACAGAACTGGGTCACTGGTAGAAAAGGGGTAGTAAGTTCCCCCCGCACCAAACAGAAGCCAGGTGGTGGCATGTCACTGTCAAAAGCCACATGGATGCAATGATGACAGTGAGTGGCAGGTCAGAAGGGCAGCCAGGGACCCTGACCCACAGAGAGTTAGAGAAAGAATTCATAGAACACAATGTCCCTAGCAGCCAAGTAGATGGGCAGCCACAAGACACAACTCAATCTGCACAAACAAAAGAAATCAAGGATGGATGAGCTGGAGACTGAGGACAGTAGCCCCCAAAACAGTCACGATCAATTTTTCTGTTTCTAGACCTAAGACAATTTTTAGACCCAGGACCCACTGATGAATAGAAAGCCTGAGTCCAAAGGGAGAAGACTGCTGAGCAGTCACAGTAAGTGTACATGGTAATGAGTCTCCCAGTTCTTCCAGGGGGACCTGCAGCCATTTACTCAGGTAAATGGACACTAGAGAAAGGGGAATGGTCAAACATCCCAAGACTGTTTGTTTCAGGGTCCAAGTTGATGTTGATACCCAGTAACCCAAGGTGGCATCATGCCCGCTCACCGTTAGAGAGGGACACACGTGAGGCCTTGGCCTGGCTCGCAGTAGAGCACTGGTTTCCAGGACCCACTCAGGGGTCATTTCCCTGACATCTGAGTGTGTAATTGCGATAGGCTTACCTGGGACTCTCTTCCATCTGTTCCTTGGCCTATGGGGTGAGAGTTCTCCTAGTAGGGAAGGCAAAGTGGAAGCTTTAGAAACTGCCCCTCCCCAGACAACAATAATGTACCCCAGGGAGAATGGCTGAGATTACTGCCAATCTTAAAAGACCCAAAAGGTCTTTAAGCAGATTTAACATGGCCTCAGATCATGACGTGTGGCCTTTAATCTGGCAGATGCATTCTCCTCTATCCTCAGAAAAAAAAAAAAAAAAAAAGGCTTAGACCAGGCATGGTGTCTCATGCCTGTAATCCCAGCACTCTAGGAGGCTGAGGAGGGCAGATCACCTGAGGTCAGGAGTTCGAGACCACCCTAGCCAGCATGGTGAAACCCTGTCTCTACTAAAAACACAAAAATTAGTTGGGCATGGTGTTGGACATCTGTAATCCCAGCTACTCAAGAGGCTGAGGCAGAATAATCAATTGAACCCGGGATATGGAGGTTGCAGTGAGCAGAGATTGTGCCACTGCATTCCAGCCTGGGAGACAGAGCAAGACTCCATCTCAAAAAAAAAAAAAGACTTTGAAACAGATGGCTATGGTTTGACTATTTGTCCCCTCCAAAGCTTATGTTGGAATTTAATCCCCAACAGGGCAGTTGGGTCCTTTAAGAAGTGATTGGTCTGGCCGGGCGCGGTGGCTCAAGCCTGTAATCCCAGCACTGTGGGAGGCCGAGACGGGCGGATCACGAGGTCAGGAGATCGAGACCATCCTGGCTAATACGGTGAAACCCCGTCTCTACTAAAAAATACAAAAAACTAGCCGGGCAACGAGGCGGGCGCCTGTAGTCCCAGCTACTCGGGAGGCTGAGACAGGAGAATGGCGTGAACCCGGGAGGCGGAGCTTGCAGTGAGCTGAGAGCCGGCCACTACACTCCAGCCTGGGCGGCAGAGCAAGACTCCGTCTCAAAAAAAAAAAAAAAAAAAAAAAAAAAAAAAAAAAAAAAAAAAAAAAAAGAAGTGATTGGTTTATGAGGGCTCTGCCTCATTTAAATGGATTAACCTATTCATAAATTAATGGACTGAAGAGCTGATGGTTTACTGGATTATCATGGGGATGGAACTGGTGGCTTTATAAGAAGAGGAAGAGAGACCTGAGCCAGCATGCTCAGCCTCCTCACCATGTGATACCCTGCACTACCTCAGGACAATGCAGAGAATCCCCAACAGCAAGAAGGCCCTCACCAGACATCACCCCTCGACTTTGGTCTTCTCAGTCTCTGGAACTATAAGAAATAAACTTCTTTTCTTTATAAACTACTCAGTTTCAGTTGTTCTGTTATAAGCAACAGAAAATGGATTAAAACACATTCACTTGGAAGAGTGAACCATGTTACATTTATGGCCTTGGTACAAGGCTGTGTTAATGCTCCCATGTCCTGTCACAATAAAGTCCAAGGAAAACAGGACCAGGTAGGCATCCTGCAGAACAGCACCCTGGCCCACCATATCAATGACATCATGCTAAACGAACCAGATAAGCAACATGAACAGAGTGGCAGGGATAGAGGCTAAGCACATGCCCAATGGTACAGGCTTCCACATACCAAGCAGATCTAGCTTTTGCCATGCTGAGTGGCAGACCTGCCAGCAGCAGCAGAGACCAGTGCTGAGCCCCCTGATGTGGTGCTATCCCTCAAGGTGACTAGCCAGCCTCTACATAGTGAGTTTACTACTGGATCCCTTCTGCCCAAGAAGGAACAACGATTCATTTTAGGAGGAACAAACACATATTATGGATATGGGACAGTCTTTTCTGCTCGTAGGCACTCAGTCAACATCACATTCCAAGAGCTAACAGATGGTTACATCCAGCAGCACAGGAGTCCACGTAAGCAAAAGGGATCCTATAAGAAAAAGGGATTCACCTTATAGCAAAGGAGGTGTGGGGAGTGAGCACATGGCTGTGGAATCCACTGGACATAGTTTGAACTGTCCCGCTGAGAAGCTGCTGACCTGAGAGAGGAATGCTATGTCATGTGGAAGGCAAAACTGACGTGCCAGCTTGGAGGTAATATCTCATGAGGCTGAGTGGCATCCTCTTGGCTGCAGTGTACACTTTAAACAAGTGACCTTCATATGGCACTGCATTTTCAACTGGAAGAATACATAGATCCAAGAACCAAACGGCATGAGCGGGGGTTCCCTGGTTACCATCACTCCCACCTGGGGAATTTGCTCCTCCTATCCCTGCACCTCTGGGCTCTGCAAGTTTGGAGGATCCCAAAGGGTGAAATGTTCTCCCAGTGGACACAGCAAGTCCCATTAAACTCCAAGCTATGATTGACAACTGGGCATGTTAGATCCCTCCTGCCAAAAGATCGGCAGGTGTGAAGAGGGGTGACTATCCTGGCAAGGGAAATTAATCCTGATTGTCAGGAGGTTTGGCCATCATGATACAATAGGATCAGGAATAAATAAATCTATCTGCTTGTACATCTTGGTCCTCCCTTGATTTTTTTAACTTATATGAACAAATACAGCAACCACAGCCTAAGAACGGCATGGTGACCAGAAGTTCAGATCCTCAGGGGTAAAGGGCTGGGTCATGGCCCCAGTTAAGCCACAGAAACCAGCAAAGGTGCTAGCTTAAAGGAGGATTCTCAAGAGGAGAGTAGAGGAAGATGTCAGTGAACATTAGAACAGTGTCAAAGGTAAGAGCTGCAGTTTATTCCACTGACTTCCATCTTTTGAATTTCCCAGAGGCCCTTTGAAATCCTGGAGGAACTACACCCAGTCCTTATACAAGAAAGTGCTTGCGAGCAGCCTGGGAGCAGGCTGTGGCGGATGCTGTGACATGCTGCCCAGACCCTCCAGCCCACACAGCAACTCCCTCTGCTGAAGACAGGTGCCTTATGTGAGGTCACACCACTTCCCAGAGTGCCCCAAATCCAATGATTGATTCTTATATGCCCCCTCGCTCCAACTAGGGACAACTCTGAAGGCTCATCCCAGCTCCGGAACAACCTAGAGGACCATTGAGATGGCGGCTCAGCCCAGCTTCTGCCTCCACTCAATCCTGACCCCTTCCCTTCCAGAGTGGTGATCCCAAGAGCATCCCTAGTAAACCCCCATGCACTCATCTCCATCAAGGAACCCACCTTGTGACAATGGAGTCTTCGTTTTCTCTGACATGTGCCACAAATATAATATTCATCAGTCCCCTCTCTGTGCTCTCTCCCAAGAAACAGCAAGAATATGTGCTCCACCGAAACCCAGGAAAGAGCCTGGGATCCAGGAAGCAGGAATCCAGCAAAGGAAAGAGGTGACAGGAAGCACCAGCGGGCATCTGGGAAGAGAGCCTGGGGAGTGACCCGCTCATTTTGGAGCTGGAGGATAAAGAGGGGTCTCTCCAAGGGGAAGAAAATGCAACTCATAATTACCTGATGTGCTTGAGCACGTTGAGAACATTCTAGGCTCGCACAGCTCCAGCAGGGGATTTGAAGCCATAGGAACTTAGGAAACCAAGCAAATGAACAGAAGAAGAAATAAAACAACTATTAGCATCTGAGAAACCAAAAATTACACAAGAAACAAAATAGAATCTGAGTTCACCACTTGGCTGGGTAGTGAACTCAGAATACGTGTATTTGCTTGCTTCTCATAGAGCAAACACTGAATATTGATTTAACAACAACAAAAAAATGAAGCTATTAGGAAAACAGAAAGAGAAGCTAGTTTGTATGTGTGGAGGGTGACATGACAGGGCTAACTCCTACTTTCTTCAGTGGTATTAGATATAACCAATAGATTATATCTAAAGTTGAAAAATAAAAGAGAAAAATACAATAAGCCTGGTTTTGTTTGTTTGTTTTAGTGACAGAGTCTCACTCTGTTGCTCAGGCTAGAGTGCAGTGGTGCCACCTCAGCTTACTGCAACCTCAGCCTCCCGGGTTCAAGCAGTTCTCCTGCCTCAGCATCCTGAGTAGCTGGGACTATAGGTGTGTGCCACCATGCATGGCTAATTTTTTGTGTTTTTTAGTATAATAGAGAGAGTTTCACCATGTTGGCCAGGCTGGTCTTGAACTCCTGACCTCATGTGATTCACCTGCCTCAGCCTTTCAAAGTGCTGGGATTACAGGCATGAGCCATGGCACCCAGCCAAGCCAGTTATTTTGACAGAAAAAAAGAAACGTCATAAGAAAGAACTAAAAAGATTGGAAGTAGCAGCTCGGTTGAGAAGAAATTCAGGGAAGGAAAGGGGAGAAGGAGCTGTTCTTTTCATTGTAGATTGTGTAGACCTATTTGACTTTTCAGAACTATGTACATGTGTTACTTTAAGATAACAAACATTAACTTTTTAAAAGTACAAGAGCTGCTGGGCACAGTGGCTCACGCCTGTAATCCCAGCACTTTGGGAGGCGAGGTGGGTAAGTCACTTGAGGTCAGGAGTTTCAGACCAGCCTGCCCAACATGGAGAAACCCCATGTCTGCTAAAAATACAAGATTAGCCGGGCATGGTGGTGCATGTCAGCAATCCCAGCTACCTGGGAGGCTGAGGCAGAAGAATTGCTTGAACCCGGGAGGCAGAGGTTGCAGTCAGCCAAGATGGCACCATTGCACTCCAGCCTGACCAACAAGAGCAAAACTTTGTCTCAAAAAATAAATACATAAAAATAAAATAAAAAATAAAAGTACAAGGGCTCCATAAATAATTGATGGACTGACTGACTGACTTTTCTAATATAGACCAATGATTTATTTTATTTTCAATTACAAATGCCAGGAAGAAGGCGTAAGTTCTCTCACCACCAAATAACTCACAGCTTTTCCCTTCCTGCTTTCACCCCCACCTCCCATGACCAGCTGAGCGTCAGGAAGCCAAAGCCAGGGCCCCAGTGCCTGCTGGGACTCCCGACTCCCCGAGATGCTGCTCAGCATGCTGGTGCTTCATTGATTGATTTAAGAGACCTTCAAATCCAGTTTTTTCATTCAGAAGCAATTATTCTTTGTTTTTTCTTTAAACATTTCTTGTGGAAATGTTCAGACATACACAGAAGCTGGGCATGGTGATACCCACCCATAGTCCCAACTACTCCAGCAGCTGAGGCAGGAGAATTGCCTAAGCCCAGGAGCTGGAAGTTGCAGTGAGCCATGATCATGCCACTGTATTCCAGCCTGGGTGACAGAGCAAGACCTCATCTCTTACACACACACACACACACACACACGCAAGTGGAGAAAACCTCCATTTACCTATTTCCCACCTTAAACAATTACCAACATTTTCCTAATTTATTTGCCTTCCTACCATCACCCTACACCATTTATTTTACCTGGAATTTTTTTTTTTCTTTTGGAGACATAGTCTCACTGTGTTGCCCAGGCTAGAGAGCAGTGGTGCCATCATGGCTCACTGCAGCCTTGACCTCCCAGGCTGAGATGGTCCTCCCACCTCAGCCTCCCGAGTAGGTGGGACTACAGGCACACACCACAATGCCCGGCTAATTTTTTAAATTTTTTTATACGTCTAGAGTTTCTCTATGTTGCCCGGGCTGGTCTTGAACTCCTGGGCTCAAAGTGATTCTCCCTGCCTCAACCTCCCAAAGTACTGAAATTAAAGTCATGAGGGACCACGCCCAGTCTGCCCGGAACATTTTAAAGCGAATCCCAAGCCTTATGGTGTTTTACCCACAAACAGCGTAGTATGCATCTCCAACTGATAAAGACCTTTTCTCCCCCCATAATCACCATGCTGGCATCTCCCCCAGGCCAAAGAAGGGACAACTGGAGTATTATTAAAGATAATGACAGCAGTGGGCTGAAATATATTAAATACATAAACATCCAGTGGTTCGTAATGATACCAAAACAAACAAACAATAAAAGCAAAACCACCCAAACCTCAGCGTTACATTGGAATTACTGGAGCACTGATTCATTAGTCTGAAAATTCACAAGGAAAGGAAAGTACCAAGTGTTTGTCTTTTCTTCTATTGGCTCTTTCAGGGTAAACAAATAGCTACGGGGGGAAGATAGCTGTGTTTGCCTAGATCGGTACCCCCAGAAGCGTATTGGAATTATCTATGGAGCAATAATATTCCCTAATATTAGCAATAATTCCCTAATATCATTTAATACCTGACTGCAATGACATTTTGCCAATCACCTCGAAGGTGAGATTTTGCATTTGTTTTGTCTGAATCAGGATCCGAATAAGGTCCACACAATGCATTTGATTGTTATGCCTCTTAATTCTCATTTATTCTCTAACAGCTCCTTTCTGTGTGCTTTCCATGTATTGATTTGTCGAGGAATGTCGGTTCTTCATCCTGTAGGATGTGCTACATTCAGGGTCTAGCTAATTGCTTCATTGTGCCATTTAAGCTGGTCCTCTAGCTCTTGTGTGTCCTGTATATTAATCACAGAGTCTAGATGTCTGAGAAGATTCAGGATCAATTTTAAGACAAGAATACTGGCCAGGTGATGTTATGTACATACTTCCTATTGTACCACCTCATGATGCTCTCAGAGCAATAGGAGCTGCACCTGAGGACCTGATTTAGATGACAAGATCCTGGACTTTGAGCTGATGCCAAAATGGAGACAGTTGTAAAAGGGAGTCATTGTATTTTGCATGTGGAATGGACATGAATCGCTGTGGCCACAGGACAGACAGCGGTAGATTATTCCCAGGGAGAGCCATTTTCCATCAAGAGTGGGAGTCTATTCTCCCCACCCCTGTGAATCTAGACTGACTTTGTGACTTGCTTCAACCAATAGATGGTGACAGAGGTGACGATGTGTCACCTGTAGATTTAGTCCTTAAGAGACCTGATAGCTTTGATGACTTCTGCCTCTGCTGTCATGGAAGCCAGGCACAGGACAGACTGTTGAGTGATAAGAAGCCACCTGGAGGAGAACTGAGGCTCTGTGGTGACAGCAAGCACCAAAGCCCCAGATCAAGAGTGGGGCCACTGTAGATATTCCAGCCCTGGCTGGGCTACCAGAAGAACGTGGTTGCATGAGTGACCCCAACTGCCACCATGTGACGGTGGTTTGTGACGTATCCGTAGATGGCTGAGGTAGCATCTATTGATGACTGTGCCTAGGCTCGTTAGGATTGTGAAATGTGATTTTCTACTTCTTCATGTAATTAACTAGAAATCTGCTATTTAGAAAAAAGAATAGCAGCTCCATAGATAATTCCAATACGCTTCTGGGGGTACCAATCTAGGCAAACACAGCTATCTTCCCCCTGTAGCTATTTGTTTACCCTGAAAGAGCCAATAGAAGAAAAGACAAACACTTGGTACTTTCCTTTCCTAATGAATTTTCAGACTAATGAATCAGTGCTCCAGTAATTCCAACTTAACGCTGAGGTTTGGGTGGTTTTGCTTTTATTGTTTGTTTGTTTTGGTATCATTACGAACCACTGGATGTTTATGTATTTAATATATTTCAGCCCACTGCTGTCATTATCTTTATTGATACTCCAGTTGTCCCTTCTTTGGCCTGGGGGAGATGCCAACTCCAGGTGGCACTGTGTACTTCTGACATGACCCCATTAGTCTTGATAGCTTCCTTGCTCTCTGGCTTAACAAGTTGCCCTGGGTTCACCAAATACATTTCCTGCCCCAGACCTGGAATCAGCCATTTCTCCAAGGAGTCTTAGTTCCTTTGGTGGGAAGTAGAACCTATTTATTCCTAATTTACATTCAATTCCAACAAACTTAGAAATTAAATTTCCTAGTCCCAGATGCTTAGAAATATTACATTAGAAATGGGCTGCTATAGACATACGCCCACAACTATGAGAAGGACAGCTAAGAGACTACTGATAGGAAAGAAACTGGAAAAAAATTACGAAAGGCAGACATAAGAACTCAAAAATGTCAGCAGCGGGGCATGATGGCGCATCCCAGCTACTCGGGAGGCTGAGGCAGGAGAATCACTTGAACCCGGGAAGCAGAGGTTGTGGTGAGCCGAGATCGAGCCATTGCACTCCAGCCTGGGCAACAAGAGTGAAACACTGTCTCAAGAAAATAAATAAATAAATAATAAATCTGGCTCAGCTCCAAACTTGCATTCTCCAAAAAGAGTTCTTCAATGTTCCCATTTGAAATAATCTTACATTTTCTTTATATTTACACTATACTATTTATCAGGTTGTTGTTTTAATCTGTGTTTGCCTACATCAGCACCCCTGGAAGCCTATTGAAATCATCTAAGGAGCTGTTTATTTGAAAAGAAAAAAAAAAAAAAAAAAGGTGACATCTAGCTCCCAGTCTCAGCAATTCATATTCAACTAATCTGGAATGGAACCCAGGCATCTGTATATTTTTTGAACTTGTCAGATGATTCTGCTGGACAGCCAGGGTTGAGAATCACTGGTGTAGCCTGTGATCCTGGAAAGCCTGAGGCTCGCTAAGTAATCCTTGTATCTCCCATAGCAGCGTTACCTAGAACTGTCACTCATCAAGTGTTTTCTGAATTGAATTGAGACTGAAGTGACAAGATACCCTGAATCAGAAATCCCAGGATGACAAATTGTAGAAAGTGTTTCACCTCAACCCCTCAAAGGACCCGTACCTATCTGGGAAACTTGGCCATCCGGAACAACATAAGGATATTAGATAGCTCAGGTTCTCATTTATTTTGATTTTTTTATTATATTGTAGAAGGTTTTATCTCAAAACATTGAATCTGCTGTTAGAAGCATTTGCTGGAATGACCCCTACAGATGCAGTAGCTGGAATCCGCATGTAGCCAGTAACGTGGGAGTTATGGTAACGTGGCCTGGAGATAAAGCCGCTGTGATATGGCCAATGGCCAATAGAAGACTCTCCGAACACTGCCACATTGACCCTCGTGATGGTACATGATCCTACACTGCCTGACTTTGCTTCCTAACATCCCTTGTGTGCACATGGCTCATTGACACTTCTGATGGGAAAGGAACGAATACACCTTATGTAGCCTGCCTTTCTGTATTCCGTGAGCACTTGGCTCTGTGTTAGCCACAATATATACTCAATACATGAGTGTCGAGCCTTTCCAAAGGAGCTCTGCGTGCGCTTACCACCAGCCCTCTGGAATGAGGACTGTATCTAACCACAGCTAGGGCCACATATTTCACTATCCTCATTAACATGATACAGCCACGAAGACATTGGAAATGGGATCCTTTCTATTTTAGGAGAAACAAAGAACTACAATTTTCTCCAAAAATAACCTAGATTGGAATTTCTTCCACCCATGAGAGCGCTATGTTTATGTACATGCAGTTCCAAGACCGGTGTCGACGGCATTCTAAGACAATGCTTCACTTTAATAATCACATATAATAAGCATTACATTTTCATTAGTTTTGAAAATTTTTTATCCTAACAAAGCCAGGATCATTCTTCCCCCATATAATACAGCAGTCCTATGCTAGGATGCCTACAGAGGAATAAAAAGTAAAGTAGGGATATCAGTGTTCCACTCCAGGAAACTGGGACAGGCTAGGAGGATCCAAAGACTCTAGCACAAGCTCCATGCAGATCAGACCTGGTCTGGGGGAAAGCCCCATTTTCAACCCACGTATCTATTTCCAATTCCTGTGAGGAGACTAGCTTAGAATAAACTCTAGAACCAAAGTCAAGGCCTGAAATGAAATTTGGCATCTCCAATGAAATTAGAAAAATTTCTTAGAGCCATTCTAGGATTGAATCAAAACCCTGACCAATTTAGAGTCCAAATCACGTTACACAGAATGAGCTACTTCTAGTGGACAATGAAGGCACTATTTATCTGCTGTCTATCTTCAGGGTTCTTCCTGAAGCTCTAAGTATAGGTTTGCCACGTAATTCCCAGGCAGGTTCCCGAAAGTAAGCCCTTTGTCCTACAATGCTCCTCAGCCAGGTGAAGTGTTTGAGAAGTGTGGGAGCAGTTTTGTGGGAGCAGTTTTAGGGGTCACATTAACGGGGAGTGTTACAGGCACCTGAATAGGACCCAAGGATGCTATACATCCTGTGATGCATAAGATAATCCCATCAAAGGACTGTCTTGCCTAAACACTGGTAACACCTCCTCTGAGCCTAATAATTAAATTGCTTCGTTACTCAGTTGGAAATTAATATGTTAAGACCCATACTGCTTATTTGGCTCTTCTACAGTAGGCAGGTTGTGACCACCTATATTATTGAATAGAACAGACAAATGCACCTGGAAGACAGCGATACCACTCTCTTCCACGTAGGAAATCATCCATTGTTAGGGGATATGTGCGTCAGTATCTGTCTTTAGCTGAGGCCATAGATTAGCATTTAGAGACATAGGGAACATCACAGTAATTCCACTTTCTGCTCGGCCCGTCGTCTGAATTTGGGAACAGTGATAGGAAAATCCAGAAATCAGCTTCAGCACAACAATAGCAACGAAAAGAAAAATCAAAAGCAAGTCCAACACTAGGCAGGTGATATGGAGACAGCCTGGGAAATTATCAGGTACGTTAAAAGACTGAAAAAAACATTACTACTATTTATATGAAAGAGATTTTCTGTAATGAAGGAGGCTGGTCTAGATTCTCTTACACACAGAAAGTCAGGAAATTGCTCCCCTGGTGAGGCAGAAGTGCTTGGTTCCTTTTAGTATTTTTAGTTTGTATTTCTTGTACCTAAAACTAAAAATGGACACCTATAAAATCAAATGCAATTGTTTTCAAGAAAATACAACCCAAGTGAAGTGCTGTCACTCAGAGCTTTTGAGAGACGTGGCCTCTAGGAGGATCAGGCATCAGCTATGAGAGATGTACCCTGAGTAGCCTTTAAGCAGGAAAGATCATTCAGCATTCCAGATAAATTCTGTGTGTTAGGTCAGTGCCCCAAATTCAAGAGGTGAGGTGCATTTTGTGTAATGCACTAGATGTCTAGGAATGTTATAAATGTCTACCAAAATATGCAAATAAACACATCTTCATTTATTAGTCAAATATTTGTTGCATAACTACACCATGGTACTAATAGAGCTAGAGTGTTTTTTCAATATGTATTCTGGTTTCACAGAGCTGGACAAAAGGATGAGTGGAGGGTAGCGATAGAGGAGACCAGCAGAAAACAGGAGAAAATGGGTCAAGCAGGATGCAGGGGTGTGGATTTTGCCTCCGTACATCAAATCATCCTTGGAAACAGTTTTCAGCAAAGGCTGGTGTAAGCAAGTGGTATATGTCCCTGACAAGTGTAAGAAAGCCAGTGGCCGGGCACAGTGGTTCACGCCTGTAATCCCAGCACTTTGGGAGGCCGAGGCGGGCAGATCACGAGGTCAGGAGATCAAGACGATCCTGGCTAACACGGTGAAATCCCGTCTGTACTGAAAATACAAAAAATTAGCTGGGCGTGGTGGTGGGCGCCTGTAGTCGCAGCTACTCGGGAGGCTGAGGCAGGAGAATGGCATGAACCCAGGAGGCGGAGCTTGCAGCGAGCCAAGATTGCACCACTGCACTCTAGCCTGGGCAATAGAGTGAGACTTGTCTCAAGGAAAAAAAAAAAAAAAAAACAGAAAGCCAGTGACTTCTCCTGTCTAAATCATCTCTTCTGTTTTCTGGAGCCTCGTGCTCTGAATAGCTTCTTGGTGCCCTGAAGGATGTGCTGCAGCTATTCTTGGTTGGCCCACAAGATTTTCTGTTACAGAGATTCTGTCCAATTTCTATTATTAATAGAGCTATTGCAATACTCTTCCAGAATATAGTTGAAGACATGGTAGAATTTGGAACATACTTTCCAGAGGTAGAATATAAACTGCAGGCCATAATAGGATGGCTGGAGAACTCTTTGGAAAAGAATCTTATATGTATTTACAGGTGACGAGGCTGGACTGGGTAGAAGCCAGTGATGATATAAGCCATCACCGGAAGGTGGCCTGACACCGCTGAATACTCTGGCAGGTTCAGGAAGTAGTGTGAAGTCCTGGTGGATGTTTCCCAAGAGAGTTGAGGATTCAGGAATGAGGCTAGCTCTGTGGGTCTTCCATTGTCCTAGATGAAAATGTCACAGTTATTGTAACACAGGGCATCATCATGGATGTGGAGCTTCCAGAAAGCTCTGCCAGCCACAATCAATATTTCGCTGCATAGCATCACATCACAGCAGAACTGAAACGCTGAAGCTTAGGCTTTTCTTTCCCTGGGTATATTAACTGATTATTTGGCCAGACAATCCCTTCCTAAATATCAGCTCCTTTGGGGGCTATAGAAGAATATTCTCAGGACTTGAAATGGTGAGGTGAATGTCTAACATTTGGGGGCAGGGAGTTTAGAGCTCTTTTAAACTGAAGTAGGACCTCCTCCTACTCCCTGTTCAGAAGGGACAGAGAAAGGGAGTGACTTAATCCTACAAGAGATCCATATGCTTCTACTTCACCACAAGGTATTTTTGACTAACGACAAAACAACTCTCATGGCTGGATGCAATTGCTTTCACTTTTACTGAGGCCATTTAAAAGCAAAAGCATTGAAACTATGAAGCAAAGAACAGGGAAGAAAGAAAATACCACTAAGTGGCTGCATCTACTACTTTAACAGTAACATCTGCGAAGGCTTGGCTGCCAATGAGACATTGTCTTCACCATCAGCTGGGTAGAAGGTGGCCTGATAGATCTGCCCAGAGGAACATCCAGCCTGTAACACACATGCACATGCACATATGTGCCCAGTCTACTCCATCTGCTATCCCACTGGCCGTTTACCCAAGGCAGACTTTCACGCCCTGGAGTTAGGTAAATTACAGTCTGGCAGTTTAGAGGCCTCAAGGCTCCTATAATTGAAGTCATGAGCTCATCATTTCATGCACAGATTTCACCCCGCTCCCCTCTCAGACTTATCTCAAGGACAAGACAGAAACAAATCTATCTGCTTGGTAAGCCAGCTGTCAGTCAAGTTAGCCATAAAAATATTTTTAACCAGGATGGTCTCGATCTCCTGACCTCGTGATCCGCCCGTCTCGGCCTCCCAAAGTGCTAGGATTACAGGCTTGAGCCACCGCACCCGGCGAGACTCCGTCTCAAAAAAAAATATATATATATATATATATTTTTAACTTTATTAATTATTCGATGCAGAGGCACACACAATTATTTTCAGACTGCTGGGAAGAGACATTCATTGCATGATATTTTTCCAGGGGGACAGAGCCTAAGCCAAAAGCCTACAGTTACCTCCCCACATTCTGCTGTGACAGCTCTTGAGCTAGTTTCCACCTTACAGTAGCACAGATCTGAGTTGGAAGGCAAGTCTTTCAAGAACAGAATTCACCTCATCTCATGGGACCTTTGGCTGTCTTGGCTTGTCTCAGCTTCTTCAGATATAGATAGTCAGATTCCATGGTCATTGAGCCCTGGACTCATCCAAATGTGGGTCGTCACTGCTAGGAGATTTTGGATTTTTATAAATGTCTCATATCCCACTGATAAATTTACCTTAATCAAACCAGCATCTTTAAGAAGTAGGCCTGGGAGCAGTAAACTTTCGGGAGTCCCCTTATGAAGGCCTGCTCCACCACCATGGTGTTGGAGATACCGGTCTGAAGATTTGGAAGCGTTCCACTGGAACAGTCAAGCCCGAGATCGGGGTAAGTAGGTCTTTCAATTCTTAGAAAAAGAAATTTTAAAGTCTGTTACTGGAGAAATTTGAAAGGGACAAATCAGAAGTGGATTCTATAGCTGATGCCTGTGGCACACCATGTTCCTTCTTTTTGGTTTGTCTAGTTTCAATACAACTGTGACGTGTGCATGCTGCCAGTGACTCACATCAAGTGCATTTCTCGGGGTCCTTCTGCTTTGCCGGCTCAGAGCTTTCCCCAAAACTATTGCAATCAGCTTTGCTTCAGTTATTTGCAATTCATAAGTACACTGGAGTTAAGATCTTTGAAAGCAGCCCTCAAATAACAGGGACAGGGGCTAGTGTATAAGTGTCAGAGGCTCCCTCTCTCCTGGTGGGACAATTTTGAGTTGCATTCAACACAGAGCTGTACACAGAGCATCCCCAGAAGGGTTGGTCCTTCCTGTCTCACTCTCCCTACTCCCTCATTTCTACTTCCAGGGATTATCTTCCAAATAAACTCCCTGCTCTCAAGTGAGCAAGCTCTCCTTTCAGGACATCATCTCCAGGAGTGTGGGTACTTGTCCAGGATATCAGTTGGGACTCTTCCAGTTGAAAATGGCAGAAAACCCAGCAGAAAGTATATTTTGATAAATTGGAAAGGGTGGCCTCACTTACCTGAAAAGTCTAAGGACGGAATTGACTTCGGGTACCATGAGGCATGGATTTAAAATATCACATCGCCATCTTTTGGCTCAGATAGAGCTGCTGTCTTCCTTACGGTGGGCTTTATACTCAAGTAAGTGCTCTCTCTGTGGTCATAAGATGGCTATAGTCATTTCAGATCTTCTCTTCTTTAAGCTTCAATTCCAGCTAGAAAGAGCAAGAATATCTTTCCCAGAGTGTTTAGAAAAAGCCCCACAGGGTATCTTTGGCTTTGTTTGGGTCACGTGCAGATACCAAATTGGACGTTCCACATCTAGATATGAATGTATCATCTAGGGAATCAGGATGAGGTGACCTCCCCGGGGGAAATCACATAGAGTTGTTAGAATAAGAGTAAATATTGACTGGGTGGCAAAATACAACTGGAATCCATTACATCCCCTCTTTTGGCTCCCCAGAACACACATACACATACGTCCTTCCTACCACACCTTGCAAGTTTCTGCACCTACTTAAAATAAACTAACTATTTGTCAAAAAAGGATCATCCACATCTAATCCAGTATCAAGCCTAAGATCTCTGGATGATATGCAATTTTGTCAGTCAAGGCAAAATATCATGCCTCCTAATAAATGTGACAACCCCTAATTCATTCAGTATATCATGGTGGAGACAGAACAAGAGAATGGCCATAAAGCCACCATTTGGGAAAGGCAAGAACGAGAATAATTTACAGTATTCACCAATCCAGAGCACATGTCATGTCCTGCTCAACAAGAATAACAAAACTGAATTACTGCCTGGCATTGGACTTTCATCCTTGATTAGCCAACCTGGATGCCCTGGGAGGCTCCTCCCTCCTCCCCATTTTCTTCCATAGCCCATGGAAGCAAGATCCATGCTTACATGGAACATGTAGTTAGAATTCATTTGGTTCTAAAAGACCAAAAATCCAACCCAACTAGGCCTTTGGAAAAATGTAATTTACTAGCTAAGATAACAGAAAAGTCCAGGGGTAGCATTGGGTTCAAGGGTAGTTTGCTGCAAATACCAACCTGTGTTACCAGGACTCAGCTTCTCTTTAGCACATGGTCAATTAGCCATGGCCTATTCTGTGTTTTGGCCTTATTTTCAGAGAGTCTGTCTTCCTGATCCTGAGATTTCTACAGAAGACCTAGATTGTGTATCTTCTAGGCTTTAAGCTCAATAGGATTTTATTTTATTTGCCCTGCTTGTGTCATATTCTGTCCCTGACTGGGAACTGAAATATCCTGATTGCTCAGACCTCAGTCATATGTTCCACACCCTGAAGAAGCCAAGGCCACCTGAAGGAGATAGAACAGAAGTGCATTAGGGGTGGTTTCCCAGAAGGATATTGGGGTGTGGTTATCAGAGAAGAGTGAATGGATACTGGGCAGTAAGGCACATCCACCAGATCCAGAGGCATGGGGACGTCCTGACTCACATGCACACCCAGCCCAGGATCTCTACCCTTGGCTTTCTAAATAACATTCAGGTTGACCAGGAACTGGTGCTGCTGCACTCAGCTGAGAACTCAATAAACCAATGATTCACCTGAGGCCAGTGAGTACATGATGCCGAAGCCCCAATCAGGAAGGAAATTATTGAAAGAAGGCATGGATGTTGCATATGCCACAGGGCATTGCAATGACTCTGACTGTCCTGAGCTCATCTGGAAAGTTCTTTTCCGTTTATCACCCTGTAAGAGTCGGATATGGTTGTGTGTTCCAAAGATGCAATTTTACAAAGGCTCAAGCTCTCAAAGTTTCTCCAGAGGATTGAGGTTGCAGGTGGTGGGTAGTCAGGCTGTAATTCCATATGTTCATGCTCAAGCTCAATGCCAAGAAGAAGTCACAGCTAGAGAATAATAGAATCAAAAGATAAATGTGGCATATCTTTTCAGAAAATCTATTTTGCTTAATAGAAAGTAATTTAAAACATTACTTATATAACAAACAGATACATAATGGAGTAGAATGGAGTACAATAATTTTAAGATAAGCCATAAAATTCAAAGAAATATTCAAGCTTGCTGTGGAGACCCAAACTAAAATAACTTGCATAACAAAGAGGAAAAAAAAAAAACCTTTTTCGGCTGGATGCGGTGGCTCACGCCTATAATCCCAGCACTTTGGGAGGCCAAAGCGGGCAGATCACCTGAGGGTGGGAGTTTGAGACCAGCCTGACCAACATGGAGAAACCCTGTCTCCACTAAAAATACAAAATTAGCCGGATGTGGTGGCACATGCCTGTAATGCCAGCTACTCGGGAGGCTGAGGCAGGAGAATTGCTTGAACCCAGGAGGCGGAGATTGTGGTGAGCCAAGATCACGCCATTGCACTCCAGCCTGGGCAACAAGAGCGAAACTCCGTCTCAAAATAGTAGTAATAATAACAACTTTTCTCTTCCAGGCAGAGAAGAGGAAGCATGATCCTCATCTAAGAAGTTAATCCTCTCGGCAGAAAATTCAGTGTATTGGCAAGGTATTCTTGATAATCAAAGGAGCAGCCACTGAGTATGGCTGAGTAATGGGCCTGTTTATTATCCCCAACAGACCCACAGGGAGACGATTTAAAATGCAAGGTGAACAGAATCCTATTGTGAGTAAGTAGGACTTGCAGTGATGGAACTGTGAGGAAAGTATCGATCTCTTTCTCTCTGCTAGACAGTCAGGAATATAAATACAATCATCTCCAGTATCCACTGAAGATTGGTTCATGGCCCCCAAGGATGCCAAAATTCACAGAGGTTCAAGTCCCTGATATAAAATGGCATAGTATTTGCATATAACCTATGCACATCCTCTCATATACTTTAAATCCTCTCTAGTTTACTTACGATACCTAATGCAACGTAAACGCTATGAAAATAGTTGTCATACTATATTGTTTATGGAATAATGACAAGGAAAAAAATATACATGTTCCATACAGACACGATTCTGCAAAATATTTTCAATCTGCAATTGCTTGAATCAATGCATGTGGAACCCACGGATATGGAGAGCTGACCGTATTCACATCTGCCACTCACACTGTTAGGCAAGGCATAAACAAGTCTGCCAGGCAGTCTCATAGGAGAGTCAGACACAGCATATTCATAAGCAGTAGAACCAAAGTCCATTGCCTGCACAATTCTGCAGAACTTGGATGGCAAAAACCACCACAGCCTGTCCCTCCCTGAGCTACTGGGATGCTATTTCCAGACTGACTTGCTAAGACTTTGCATAAGTTCTGCTGGAGGAGGCAGGTGTATGCTGGGCCATAACAATGCATGTGACAGGGTTTCCTAAATGGCAGGAGAGTCAAGTTGGAGCTTAGAGGGTGGAGGTACATGGCACAGAGGCTTGAGGGTCTGAGAGCAGAAACTGGGTACCTCAGGCTGGGCGTGGTGGCTCACACCTGTAATCTCAGCACTTTGAGAGGCGAAGGCAGAAGGATCGCCTGACGTCAGGAGTTCGAGACCAGCCTGGCCAACATGGTGAAAGCCCGTCTCTACCAAAAATACAAAAATTAGCCTGGTGTGGTAGGGGGGCACCTGTAATCCCAGCTACTCTGGAGGCTAAGGCAGGAGAATTGCTTGAACCCGGGAGGCAGAGGTTGCAGTGAGCTGAGATTGTGCCACTGCACTCCAGCCTAGGCAACAAGAGCAAAACTCTGTCTCAAAAAAAACAAAAAACAAAAACAACAACAACAGCAAAAACAGTCCGGGAACGGGTGGTTCACGCCTGTAATCCCAGTACTTTAGGAGGCCAAGGAGGGTGGATCATCTGAGGTCAGGAGTTGGAGACTAGCCTGGCCAACATGGTGAAACCCCATCTCTACTAAAAGTACAAAAATTTGCCTGGCATGGTGGCCCACGCCTGTAATCCCAGCTACTCGGGAGGCTGAGACAGGAGAATCACTTGAACTGGGGAGGAGGAGGTTGCAGTGAGCCGAGATCGCACCATTGTGCTCCAGCCTGGGCGATAAGAGCGAAACTCTGTCTCAAAAACAAACAAACAAACAAAAACAAAAAAGAAAAGAAACCAGTGCTTCAGAACAGGGTTCCTGCAGGAGGTGGACTGCCTTGCACGCTTGCCCTGAGACTACTGCCAGCTTATGGTTTGCAGTTCTTCCCACTAGGCGTTGTCATTCCCTTTAGTTCTCCCCAGCCCTTCAGTAAACCCTATTTACCCATGTAGCTATGTGTGACAGGCTGTAAAGCGGACCTCCATCTACAGAGCCAAAAGAGGGCTGCAAAACCTGTCCCACTAGAGCAGAAACTGAGAAGTAAGGGTGACTGCCCAGCTCACATCCACATGGTGGTTGTGTCTTGACCTTCCATTCTTTGGGGAAACGGCCTCGCTGTAGCAGGTGATCCATGTGCGAGCTGCAGGGGACCACCCCCATGACTACATGCGTCCAGAGGAGGCTTTTGGCCCTAGCTAGGCTCATCAAGCTGACCCAGGAGGCAAGCCAGGCCAATCAGAACCCTTGCTTAGGTTTTTTCAGCTAACGCTGGAAGAAGCTCTTTCCTACCAGGTGGGAAAGTTGGGAAGATTGTGCCCAGTGCTGCCAGCAGCTCTAATTTTAATCCCATGAAGTAAAACAATTTAGGAGAACAATGGCAGGTAGAACGAAAGAGGTAAAAGACAGAGCCCGAGTTTTGCGTAGCCCTGTGTTTTCTACATACAGGAGGACAGGTCCCCAGATGGCTTTGCCCTACCCGGCTCTCCCTACCCCTGCTGGTAGTTCTTGGAATAACTGTAGAATGTACAGAGACCGCAACATCCTGAGCTAAGTGGCAACTGTCCGGAACTGCGTGGGCTATGTCCTCGTCCCTCCTAGAACAGGATGTCCTGCAGTACTTGAACTCAGTGATCCGAGTTCCACCAAGGGCATAAAACTCAGAGTGGAGTGCTTTTGCCGTGCCTTAGCTGCAGTGCAATGTCGGTCATGTGCAAACAAGACTCCAGCCACCCAGGGCAACCCCTGACCCTGGCTTGCCATGGATCTGGCTTGCCATGGATCCTACGCTTCTGTTTATCCTCACCACCTATCTGTGAGTAATAAAGTTGCTTTGCCTGACTCATGCGACTGTTCTTTCTCACTAGACTCCAGTGGTAAAGAACCTTTGCACTACTTTCCATGTGAGTCAATACATTCCTGAGTTTCCTTGGATAATCATATTATTCAAGCTGATTGGTGTTGGATAATCATCCTGTTTAATCAGCATCGTTTCACATACATGCACACACATGTGCACACATATGCACAGGTACACCCATATGCGCACGCGTGCACACACACACACGCATATGTGAAGAGCAAGGGCACTGTAGTCAGTGGGTTCCAGACTGAGACCTGCAGTGAAGGAAGTGAAGCGTAAAGTTGAAAAGGTGAGAATATAACTCAGAGAAGTCAAATGAGAGCAGATGGGAGACATCCACCCCTCTTTCCCCAGTATTATAGAGGAAAGGGACTGCTTAAAGGTGGGAAGACTGACAGTTTAGATTTGCAAGTTCCAGGGCAGAGCTAGAACCTGAACTTCGGGACATAGACTACAGTTCACTCTATCTACTCCACCAAGGGGACTCCACGAGTTAAAGGAAATGATAACAAGAATCTGTGTCTGTAGCAACAATTTCCCAGTAAAAGTGATAACAATCATTAAAATATTCCTCAGGTTTACTTTTACATCTAAGGCATCAGAATAGATTTGGTCTTTTTTAACATGCAATTATTTTCTAAATGAACTTTGACATTTCTGAGAAGTTGCTAGTAAGAATCATTGTTTCAGATATTAAAACCAAGATACTGAGAAGATACTCTTTCTGAAAGTGTCTCAGAAAATCAGAGCTTGGATTATATTCCAGAATAAAAGGTAATAAAGGAGGCTGTTATGAATCGAATGGTGTCTCCCGAAATTCATATATTGAAGCCCTAGCCCTCAGTGTGATGGAATCTGGAGATGGGGACCTCAGACAGGGATTAGGGTTAGATGAGACCATGAGAGTGGGACCCTAAAGATTGGATTTATTCCCTTATAAGAAAAGGAAAAAGCCCAAGCACCCTCTCCCCTCGTGCATGCCTGGAGAAAAGGCCCTGTGAGGACACAGTGAGAAGACAGCTGTCTGCAGGCCAGGGAGAGAGCTCTCACAGCAACCAGATCAGACGGCACTTTTTGAGATCAGCCTTCTAGCCTCCAGCAGTGTGAGAAACAAACTTCCGTTGTTTCAGCCGCCACCCAGTCTATGGCAGTTTGTTATAGCAGCATAAGCTGACTAATACAGAGGCCAAGATCACAGTTACTGCAAACAAGTGTACCAGGTTCCCTGGTTTCCAATCTGAATTTCCAGTATTCTATTGCTTTGTCAGATAAGGCCCCAGACTAAGTGTCCACTTTTCTCTGTATGAAAAAGAGAAGAGATAGGAATGAATTATTCTTGCAGGTCTAGATTATCCTTGTGGGTCTAGAAACCTGAAATGCATTCTACCATCCTCAGTGGTTTCTTGTTAACAATTCTTGACCTAGAAAATAGTTTGGATAATTATATTTTTTCAAAACTACAAAGCCCTGCTATAGATGATAAGATACATTTTCAAAGGAAGGGAAAAATCTGTAAAATTGGAGCCACAACCTTCCAGTTCAGAAAGTTCTTGGTCACTGGTCTATTCTGAAAATGTCAAAAAGTTTCTCATGTTCTAAAATTATGTTTTTTATTCTATTGTGGAAGGTAGATCTTTTTTAAAGCATTAGGTACTAAAAAAAGAATAAATCACTTTAATCAAAAGCCTTTTTCTAAGACATGAAATCCCTTTAATGGTATTGATATTCTGCCTTTGCAGGCTTATATTTTTGAGTCACTCCCCTGACCTTGTGTGCTCACGTTGAGGTGCAAAAATTATTTCTGGAAATTTGCTGTAAACACAAGCAATGAAGGAGTAACCAACCATGAAAGCAATTCATTAAAAGAGCTCCCACTTAATTCCATGTTTTCTACAACCAACTCTTTTAGAAAATCGCTCACATTATAGACTCAGATGCACTATTCATTAAATTTTTAAAAACTACAGCCACATACTGTTACCCCCAAGAAACTGGCATTAGTGTAGCACCCCATCCCTGTGAGACGGGGTGAGAGCTACTTTTCTTTATCTTTTTTCCTTTTGTGTTTTGTTGACACAGAGAGCTAGTTTTCTAAGAGCCTCAGGGTATGGCTTAATTTTGAGAAACACTAAGGCAAAAACTAAGGTGGGAAGGGAGAAATTACAAGGAAACATATGAATATCATTATAACATTTTATATTCACAAAAAATAAGCAGAAAAAGCAACATACAGGGTAAATAAATTACCACTGATGTTTTCATAGTGGTGAAACACACAAATCGTAACATCCACCCCTCTTGACACATTTCTAAGTATTGGTAACTGCAGAGACAATATTGTCCAGATCTCCAGAGTGTTTTCATCTTGGATGACTGAAGCGCTATACTCACTGAGTAATGGCTCCCGTTGCCCCCTCTGCCTAGCCTCTGGTAACCACCACTCTTCTTGTTTCTATAAGGCTATTTCAGACACCCTATGTATGTGGAATCATGCAGTAGTTGTTCTTCTGTGAGTGGTTCGTTTCACTCTGCATAATGTTTTCCAGGTTCGTCCATGCTGTAGATTAGGACAGGAGTCCCTTGTATTTTTATAGCTGAATAATATTCCATTGTATGTAAATACAGTAGTCCTCCCTTATCTGCAGTTTTGCTTTCTGTGGTTTCACTTACCCAGAGTCAACCGCAGTTTTAAAATATTAAATGGAAAATTCCAGAAGTAAACAGTTTATAAGTTTTAAATTGCACACTGTTTTAAGCAGCATGATGAAATTTTGAGCCATCCTACCCGGACCATGAGTCATCCTTTGTTAAGCAGATCCATGCTGTCCTCAGTACCCACCTATTAATCGCTTATCAGCCTTCTGGGTTCTCAGATAGACTGTGATAACATTGCAGTGCTTGTGTTTAAGTCACGCTTGTTGTACTTCACACTGGCCCCAGAGCACAAGAGCAGCATGGGTGAGTAGGTATTTCTTATTCTCCTGCAGCATGGGTGAGTAAATGTTCTTAACATCCTTTCCCAATACTCAGAGTTATGCAGCCTTGACTTGCCCAGCATCACTTCAAGACTAATTTGGAGCTGTCAGCTCCTCTGATTAATGTCTCAGCTCCCTCCATCCCAAGGACAGATTTTACATTGCAGATTAAACTTTCTTTCCCTTCCTTTTTTTTCTTCCAAGTTTTAGTGAAAAAGCCTGTCTTCCTGGTCTGCCATTCACTTTATCTTCTATTTCTATTTCCAACTGCTATGGTTTGAATTTGTCCCCTCCAAAACTCATGTTGAGCCACCCTAATGTGGCAGTTTTGAAAAGTGGGCCCTTAAGAGGTAATTGCATCATGGGTGCCCTGACCTCATGAATGAATTAATACATTAATGGATTGATGGGTAAATGGATTAATGTGTTAATAGATTAATGGGCTAGTAGATTAATGTGTTATCATGGTATTGGGACTGGTGGTTTTATTTTATTTACTTATTTTTAAGATGGAGTCTCATTCTGTCGCCCAGGCTGGAGTGCAATGGCACGATCCCAGCTCACTGCAACCTCTGCCTCCCGGGTTCAAGGGATTCTCCTGCCTCAGCCTCCTGGGTAGCTGGGACTACAGGCACAAGCCAACACATCTGGCTAATTTTTTGTATTTTTAGTAGAGACAGGGTTTCACTGTGTTAGCCAAGATGGTCTCAATCTCCTGACCTCGTGATCCGCCTGCCTCGGCCTCCTAAAAATGCTGGGATTACAGGCGTGAGCCACTGCACCTGGCCAGGTCTGGTGGTTTTAAGAAAAGGGAAAGAGAGACGTGAGCCACCATGCTCAGCCCTCACTATGTGATGCCCTGCACCACCTCAGGACTCTGCAGAGTCCCCTCCAGCAAGAAGGCCCTCACCAGATGCAAACCCTCAACTTTAGACCCCTCAGCCTCCAGAACTGTGAAGAATAAATTCCTTTTCTTTATAAATTACCCAGTTTTAGGTATGCTGTTAGAAGAAACAAAAAATGAGCTAAGACACCAACCTCCCAATGTTACTCTTTTCTAAATTGCAAACATAAGAAACAAAGTTTTGCAGTTGAAAAATGGTACACAGAAGTACATTTTGGCATGACATGACTGCGGTAGGGAAGAAATTACTACTCTCCTTTGAAACCATGTTTTAAAGATTTCACTTGAAATTTGAAAGCAAGCAATAGGGTGTCCATAAGCAACTGTCTAGGCTACTGATTAGGTGTTAATTCTATTTTAAAGATCATGAGAACCCGTCAATAACAGAAGTACAGAAATTGTGGCAGATTGCATTTTCCAAATATGGCCATAATTATCTCACATCTCACATGTTCTTCTTGCAGTGTGACTGATAGGCCTCCCACAGACAGGTGAAATCTTTTGAGTCTGGGTAGGCTTGTAAGCGATGAAAGGGATGTTGCATGACTTTTGAGACTAGTTTGCAAAAAATGTTATGGCTTCCCCTGGTTTTCTTGGACTTCCTGCTTTTGGAGGTCTGAGTCACAATGTCAACCACCTACCTGCTCTAAGGCCTCTATGCTAGGAGGAAGCCCAAACTATCCCCTCCAGGGAGAACACAGGGAGTGTCCCTGGTGAAAAAAGAAAGATGTGAATAAAGAGAGATGTCTGACCAGCCCCAACTGTTCCAGCTCCAGCCACTGTCTGACCACAACCACACGGGAGATGGAAGCCTGAAATACCCCGCAAAGCCCTTCCTGAATTCCCAACCCACAGAAACCATAAAAGATAAGCCACTAAGTTTGGGGATTATTTGTTTCATAGTAATAGACAACTGACACAGGATTATTAATCTTTTCTCTTTCTTCTTATAAAATACTCTCTCCCATAGTCTTCTTAACATTGAGTATTGAATGGACTTGATGATTATAGGTGCCTGCCACCACGCCTGGCTAATTTTTGTATTTTTAGTACAGCCGGGGTTTCACCATGTTGGCCAGGTTAGTCTCAAACACCTGATCTCAAGTGATTTACCCACCTCGGCCTCCCAAAGTGCTGGGATTACAGGCATGAGCCACTGTGCCCAGCCACTCAAATAATTTTTAATGTGAAGTTATTTAGATCTATAGGATAGTGGTTAAGATTGCTGGCCTTGGAGTGGTTCTGCTAGATGGGAATCCCAGCTACCACTTATTAACCACATGACATTGGGCAACTTCCTAAGTAGGGTGAAATTGTGATTGCATCCACCCTCACCTCCATTTGAGCAGAACACCCTTGTGAAGCAAGCTAGGTAGTTCGTGTGGGAATAAATGGCCCTCAAACTCCATGGTGGACTCTAGCTCCATGGGCTTACAGTGCCAATCATAATTCCCAACCTCATGGGCAGAGTGATGACGTCAAGCCTAAACGAATCAGTGCAGGGCATCTCCAGACCACGTGACTGCAGATCACAGTAGAGCCAGGAGTAGTTGTAGAAGTGACTCTTTCTCCCTAGATGTAGGCGAGGAAGTATGTGGTGGTGACAGACAAAGGCAGCCATTTTGTTACCCAACCAGGAAACACCAACCAAAATATAAAGCCGACCCACAGAAAGGATCAGGCCAGAGTCATTGCTAAGAAACTGAGGCAGAGCCCCAGCCAAACCGCAGCAGAAACTCACTCTACCTCTGGACTTTTCAACAACGTGAGTAGACAAACCTCTATTCTCATTTAAGAAATTTTGAGTTGGGTTTTCTGTTACTTAAACTTTACCACTCTGTGACACCATTTTCTCATATACAATATAGAAATAATACTAGCAATGGGAGGCCGAGGTGGGCAGATGGAGACCATCCTGGCTAACACAGTGAAACCCCGTCTCTACTAAAAATACAAAAAATTAGCCGGGTATGGTGGCAGGTGCCTGTAGTCCCCGCTACTCGGGAGGCTGAGGCAGGAGAATGGTGTGAACCCGGGAGGCGGAGCTTGCAGTGAGCCGAGATCACACCACTGCAATCTGGCCTGGGTGACAGAGCAAGACTCCATCAAAAAAAAAGAAAGGAAGGAAGGAAGGAAGGAAGGAAGGAAGGAAGGAAGGAAGGAAGGAAGGAAGGAAGGAAGGAAGGAAGGAAGGGAAGGGGGGGAGGGGGGGAGGGAGGGAGGGAGGGAGAGAGAGAGAGAGAGAGAGAGAGAGAGAGAGAGAGAGAGAGAGAGAAAGAAAGAAAGAAAGAAAGAAAGAAAGAAAGAAAGAAAGAAAGAAAGAAAGAAAGAAAGAAAGAAAGAAAGAAAGAAAGAAAAAGAATACTAGCAAGGCAATGATAATACATGTAGAGTTTTTAGATCTGCACCTGGCACAAAGAAAAGAGCTTAATAAAATAACAAATACGCAAACATATAGACAGGACTAAAGCATAACTATTGTTTTATACAACTATAAAATTAAAACAAATTAATATATTAAATTCAAATAAGTACTGGCATTGAAACTACGTGGCAGTATTTGGTGATTATGTAGCCAGACAATTCAGATACGCTAATATTAATTTTCTTATGTGATATAAATTAAAACAGAAAATGTAAAATTCTCGTAAAGAACTCATGAGTTTCCTAGAATAGACACACTACCATAACAGAAGCCAAATATGCCAGCTCAACACTCTGCCAGAACATTCCTACTGAACAGAACAGTGTAACAAAGGTGATCTGAGACCCTTTCTGGGGAAATTAAAACAGTTGAGTCTTTGTTTGTTTTTGTTTTCTATCCAGAAATCCTTCATGCCAAAATGTTACCATTCAGGACAGAAAAAGTCGCAAAAATAAACCTGAAACAATTAATGGAAGCCTGGCACGGTGGCTCCCACCTGTAATCCTAGCACTTTGGGAGGCTGAGGTGGGCAGATCACTTGAGGTCAGGAACTTGACCAGCCTGGCCAACATGGCACAATGCTGTCTCTATCAAAAATTCAAAAAATTAGCCGGGTGTGGTGGTGCACACCTTGTAGTCCCAGCTACTTGGGAGGCTGAGCCATGAGAATCCCTTGAACCCAGGGGGCAGAGGTCACAGTGAGGCTAGATCATGCTGCTGCACTCCAGCCTGGGCAACAGAGCAAGACTCTGTCAAAAACATAATAATAATAATAATAATAATAATAATAATAATAATAATAACAGAGAGAAAATTCAGTGTCACGCTACCTTTCCTAGCAACGGAAAAAGAATTGATAAAATCCTTAAGTTGAATTCATTACACTAATCTATTTAACACAGTTTTCCTCAGTGAGGATTATTGCCTTAAAAATAAGGCTACTCCTTAAGATTTTTTCATGCAGTTTTATAAGCCATTACCTTCAGAAGACAACGTGGCAGAAACAACCAGCTAAAGCCAGCTTAACTCAACTAAACAGCCAGGGTGCTAGAGCCAGGAGTAATTCACACTGAGTAAATCATGCTGATTGTATTTATTTTATTGTCTGTGTGATATATACTGAGGGTCGAACAGCTGGTAAATTTTCTTTAAAATATTTTGTATTCTTATCTACAAAACTGCATTCCATTGTTCTTTTCTTTCCCACAAACAATAGCTGTACTTGTTATGAGGATTCTTCTGGTGAATATTCCCAGCCAAAGACAACTGTGATATAGATCAGGTTTACATTTGATGGGAGACCAATGTCACCCACACTCCTTTGTCACCATGGTAATGGTGGAGTCATTTGATTCATCATAATGGAGAAGGAGCATTTGACAGATCAGAGATGCTGACTTGGGTACAAGTAAGATACTGTTTTCTTTTTCTTTTTTTTTTTTTCTTTCTTTTTTTTTAATAGACCTTTGTTCTTGGAAGAGATGCTGTTTTGACAGCAGATCTTGGCTTAAGCACAGGCTGTGTGTACCAGCAAGATTCAGACCTGCACAGTATGATGCACTGCTAGAACCTATCCACTTGGAGTCTAGTTGTAGAGAGGCTAAGACTTGGCAAGACGCACAGACTTAGGCAGACATGTGTAACCTGGATGCTAGTCTCCTCCAGTTTTGGTGTCTGTGACTCTCCCCTGGAGAGAGGGGAAATGTTCAGAGGAATCCCTCTTCCCGAGTTTGTTTTCCTACAGTGCAATCCCCACGAATGGGCTCCATGAACATGCGCCATGACGATGTCTCAATTCTCTGCATACTTCCTGGGTGGTCTCCATGCCTGTTCCAGTTATTTGTTGCTGCATAAATAAATGATCCAAAATGCAATTGTTTGAAACAACAATTACTGCTCACAATTGTGTGGGTCAGGAACTCGGGCAGGACTCAGTTGGGGGATTCTTCTGCTCTCCATGCTATATTGACTGGGGTCACTAAATGATGTTCAGCTGGAGGCTAGTCTGGGTCTGGAGAGCCTAAGAATGTTTCACTAACAGGCCTGGTGCTTCGATGGAAACATTTGGAAGACTGAGCTGAGCTGGACCCCCCTTTCTCTCTGTGTGGTCTCAGGGCCTTGCCATCTGGTCCTTTTAAAACAGTAGGTGGACTTCTTGGAGTCGTGGCAGCCCAGGACTCCAAGAGACCAGAGTGGAAGCTGTCATCCTCTCAAAGTCAAGGCCTGGAACTGCCATAGCACCACTTCCACCACACTCTGTTGCAGAGCTGTCACGGACCAGCCCAGATTCAAAGAGGGAAATGTTGATACTACCTCTTGACAGGAGAAGTGCCAAAGAAATGGCATCCATCACAAGGCCCTCCCACTGAGGATGAGCACAGACCTGGAGCCCGGATGAAGATGGAGGCACAAGAGAACGAGAATTTAAAGTTCTCATGAATGGGCTGCAAGCTGCACTCAGATTCTGCTCCCAAGAAGGTTGGGGTGGTTGGCCTCAGCCTAGAAAGGATTTTCCACCAAACATATGAAGCAGAAGCCATGTGTTAGAAGCCACATTCTTCTTTTATGTACCTCCATGGGGCACCTTTAAAGACGGCCAGCTTCCTATCCTCATGCAGTTTCTGTCATTCTCCACCACTCATCTAAACCTCCCTCGAGTTAAATAGATCAAGAACCTTTTTGAGAATCTCTCACTCCTTTAAAGGCTTAACCAATCAAACAGGTCTCTACCATCTTTGAAAACATTTCAAAATTATTCAAATAAGATGTAATGAGGTCTCATCAGAAAGGCAGATTTTTTGATCACCAAAAAAGAAGAAGGAACTTTACGTTTTAAAAAGTAAAAATTCTTGGTCATATTCTGCAGAGAGCTTCAAAGGAAGAACGTTATGTCTGAACCAGAACGTGAACATGAAACTTGAAAAGATAACACGGTAACGCTTGCTTGGCAATCCCATCTTCCTGATGGAAACGCAAACAGGCAAAGGCGGGGCCTTGTTTTCAAAATGGATTGTAAACACTAGGCCCTGCCGACATGCTAATTTGAAGATTATTTTATTACTGTGTACTTTTCAAGGCTAAATTGGAAACATCTGTCTTTCTGAGAATTAACTGAAGAAAGATTACAGCTGAGGATTGAGATGGACTAGCCATTTCAAGGGCTTCCGGGATGTAGGAAGCATTTTCTGCTGTGTATCTGCCCCATTATTCCACAAACCATCAATAAGAATATATTATGAGTATATAAGGCACCCAGACTCCTCTTTATAAAACATAAGTTCATTCTTTAGGTTGCCTTCCCCTCCCACCCAAGAAAAAGCATAGGAAACTAGAAAACCCCAGGCTTCACTGGCCTAGGTACTCACATTAATCAAGTTCAGTTGGCTCCAGATCTAGACGCTCAGAGTCCGCACTTGAATAATCACCTTGAATTACAAGCTTGCCTGTCTTTCCCCAGAATCCTCCTCTCGAGTGGTCCCCAAACTCCCCACAGGGGTTCTCCATGTAACCAGGTTGTTCCTGAGCCTTTCTTTCTAGTGTCCCAAGAAGTTCACTAAAGTGAGGGTTACTGCCAACAGCTCTCCAGGCCCTGTTTCAAGGTCCACCGCCCTCTCTGACCTTCTGCCCCACTGACTGTTATTTCTATGCCCTCTCATTATTGCCTCCCGTGGCCCAGTTAACTTTAGGCCCCTCCCCTCGTTCTGCCCACCAGCCTGCTATACCTCCAGCCTCCACAGCGCTCCTCCTTGGACCTATGGAAGGTGCTTCCTGATCTGCATGTCCAGCTCTTTCAGAGGAGTCTTCCCCACACCAGAGCTGTTGAGTTCTTAGGTTGGATATGATTGCTTTCTTTCCGTGAAAATCCTCTATTTCCCAGCACTCATAGGTCCCGGGGGTGCTGCTGGAGAAGAGCTGCTTGGTTGGTCCGGCACAGTCTCACCCCATACTTGAAACAATTGCACCTGGTTCCACTAAACTGAGCTATTCATCCTGCCAATTCTTCCAGCCTTCTTCCTTGTCTGTTGTTTTGTGTTTTTTTTTTCTCAGC